>NC_135997.1:4069115-4399115 GCF_048128805.1 Centroberyx gerrardi
TCTCTCTCCTCACCTCCCCCAGTCTGCCCTGCTGACCCGGAGTGAAGTGTGTCTGTTGTCTTAATCAGTAATCATCTTAATGTGTTGTTCTTTATGCTCATTTATTTGTCCATTTTCTGTTAGTAATACGTCTGAATATTTACTTTATTTGTGCATTAATTATTTATTATGATATAATTATATTTTCTTTCATCACTTCACTAGTTAAATACAATTAAGCTGTAATGTACAGTATGTACGGTTAAGCTAACTTTATATGTAGGAGCTGGCGCTGTACAGAACTGTTGATGGGATCGTGTTTCCTTTCCTTTATTTTTGATGTCAGAATAAACGGTCTGGCTGACCAAAGACATTGCTGGTCTGAGCGTTTCATCATCACAATGCAGAGTCTCACCGGTTACAGAGGCACACCTGAAAAGAGTTTTTTTATTATTTTTCTCAAGAACATTTTGACAAAAAAACGTACTCAGTGTGTTTAATGCTTTGCGGGACGCCCTCCCAGCCTCCAAACCATACTCTGCCCTTTGCATCTGAACGGCGACTGCATGTCCCGCTCGCTCCCGGCGGTCTATAAGTGGATTCATTTTCACAGGAATCTTCAGACACTTCGGTAAACAGCCCATGTCTCCATATTCCAGCTGGCTGGCGGCTAAATGACGGACAGCTGATCTTGTGTGAGCTTTCAAAATATGACCACATTTTCACAGAGGTGAACGCTAAATACTGGCGATTAGTGTTTGACTGTGGAGAGCCCAGGAAACAGCTTGAGTGTAAGTTATAGAGATGGACTGTAGAATAAAGTCAGTCCCATTTATCACTTGCAGAACAAATGAAAATGACAGCTAGAATAAAAACTACGGGATGGTACTTGATGTGTCTATTGAAGAATATTTAGTTGAAATTGAATTTTTTGGGTTCTATCCTTCTTATACTGTATCTTTTCGTAGTGTAAAATGTTATTTGTGCTTTGTTAACACCTCTAATGTTCAGCAACTTAGCATCTTTGCAACTGTTGCTAATACCTGGCAACCTTCACCCATTTCTACAGCCAGCAACTTCTTTTCAGCCAAGATACAATGCCAGTATCAGCAAAACACACATGCACAAGGCTGCATTGCTCGCATTATTGTCGTGTAACTGGGGAATTTGCCAACAATTTCATTATTAACTGTCAATTTTGTCCCAATATAGGTTGGCTGGTTCACACAAAAAAGAGAGAGCATCAGTGTTCAGCACAGTCAGCGTGACATTAGGACTCAATAGAAAGTTCAAGGACTTCAGTTTTCACGAGCCTTGAAAAGATTCTTCCTGTTTTGTTCAATTAACATTAGAGTAACATTAAAATATGGAGAGCGGCTTGGTAAAAGAAGAGAAAACAGTTAGTGTGTTTGGGGAACAAAGGTTTGCCTTGAGAGGAGCTGAAGGGTGAGTTTAAAATTAAATAAAGAAAGAAAGAAGTGTAAGTGTTAAATCTGTTTGGAGTGAGCGTCTCTGTTGTCTGGTCCGCTCCGTTTGATTGTCTGACTTTCTGTTTGATGTAAGAATCTTGTTTTCCTTTGACTGGAAAAAATAAAATTAAGGAGCTTCATTCCAAAACACTTTGTATCCATTTTGAGAAATTTGGGTGTTTTATCTGTCTAACGAACTTTTTGGACAAAATGCAATATATCCACCTCACACAGCAGGACTTCAACTATAGGTACGGTAAGCTTAATATAAGTTACAAATTTGCCTATGATGAATTATTAACAGACGTATAATTAATTTCTTTACACAATGTTAACATACAGTATATCACAACTGGGGAGGACAAAGGCCTCTTTGCCCTACGACATCTTCAATACCCAAACAAGATGCTATCGTTCAAACAACATATCGTAATAATAAATATCTTAGATTTCTCAGTTAAAAAGATATCTGACAATGTCGAGCTCCATATTAGCAGATTTCTGTGCTTGCTGCGTGTTTGAGGTTGTTTCCCATCTCAAGTGTTGCTTCATCTTCGCCTGCTCTCTCAAGTGTCCTTCGCTTTGCTTCTGTTTACGTTGACTTCAAAGCTCTCCGTGCTCAAAATTTAATAGAAGTGGACCCACTTTGTAACAGAGCTGGATTGATCTAACTTTGACAGCTCTAACAGCAGATATAGATAGATAGATAGATATAGATAGCTGCCCGACACAAGTGAAAAGATAACGACCACTAGAAGATTGAATCGCCGCTCCAGGAGATACACTGCAATTTTAATAGGCCTATAGCTATTTCCTGTGTATAAAGTGGAATAAGTTTGAAAATAACAAAATAAATTACAGGGAAATTATTTTGCTTGATGTACAGATGTAATGCGAAGCTCCCGCTCCACCCTGGTGTGAATTTTCCATATCCCAGAGCCGTCTGATGACTTTATTTTTTATTTTATTTAACCTTTATTTAACCAGGAAAGTCCCATTGAGATTAAGAATCTCTTTTTCAAGGGAGACCTGGCCAAGACAGGCAGCAGCATAAATAAAAACACATAATTACAGACAGAAAACACAAAAGGAGACAAAATTAAAAAGAACTAACCAGGTAAATTAAAAACATTGACATCTTAAGGAAACTGAAATGAGATTAATTCACTGAGTTTCAAGTCATTCTGCAACGTATTCCATGCCGAGGGTGCAGAATACACAAATGCCCTTTTTCCAATTTCCGTACAGGCATTTGGGACAGAAAGCAGACTAACAGCATGTTGGATATGGTGTTTTGCTGTTTGATCACAGCTGAAGGGCATTTGCAATATAATATATAACAGCCATATTTCACACACATATGAAAGGGCCAGTGAATGTCAATTAAAAGAACAAAGTGAAATTTGGTGTTTAGCGTGTTTTGGAAAGATTAATTTATTCAACCTGGACACCAGTGTTGTGTCAGATGTGGAATGAGGTGTCCAGTTATTCAGAGAAAAGCTTTACACCCTCCAGAAATTGAGAATCAAGCAATTAACAAGACTACAATATATATTGAAGTGTTCATAAGATAAATTTGTTATGCTGGCTTTTTATTTAGCTAATTACCTCCTCTAGACTGATGTCTAGATCTAAAATTAGGCCAACATAATTGTATCGCCTTGTCCATTGACTATGTGTATATGTAGGCTACAGTATATATATATATATATATATATATATATACATATATATATATATATATGTATACACATTTATTATTATTATTTGCGTTCATTTGCATTATTTGCACTGTCGCTATAGTTTTACATTATGTACATTACCTTTATTTTATCTTATTACCTCTTCTTTTTTATTATCTTCCTATACTTGTTTTCCTTGGTACTGGGATTAATAAAGTGCTATCATATCTTATCTTATCTTATCTTATCTTATCTTATCTTATCTTATCTTATGTTCTGTATCAATATGTGTTTCAAAATTCTCAGAAAACTCAGGAAGTGCCTCTGATTGGTTGGTGCTGCTGAAATTACTTCTATATCTATAATTTCTAGAATAATATCTATTAATTGTTCATGAACTGATTGCAACAAAAATATAAGATTTTTTCCCCCCATTCTCAATAGTAGAGTGAGCCACCAGGAAGTCCAACAGCTTTTCACTGGATGATATTATTAATAATAATAGTAGTAGTAGTAGTAGTAGTAGTAGTAGTAGTAGTAGTAGTAGTATTTGCTGTGGTACTGAGAATAACAGTAACCCAAAGAATCAACACAACTTACGAACACACAAATCTCCACTTTCGTAGAAGCCTGGGCAGCACTGTGAGCGTCGGCGGTACATCGTCCTCACACCCCTCCTGTACGCTGTCTTATAGCTGATCCTGTACACACACACACACACACACACACACACACAGAGAGAGAGAGAGTGAGGGTTTGTCCTTGAAGGGCTGGAGTAGTGCTCATGTTAGATGGTCCTGTTGTCTGGAGCAGTTGGGAAACACATCCACTCGGCCCTTCACTCCGGATTACACAACTATTTTCAATGGCTTCTTCTAAAACATTGTTCTGGTGACCCTGTGCCTCAGTGTGCTATCAGGTTTCAAGCAATCTGGTGTATGGTGTATGTTTCATCCCAGACCTCCCAGTTGCCACCAACACATTCTCACCAAATCAGAAGTCTGAAGCGCAGATTCCGTGTTGCGGACACAAATAATGTGTTAAATAATGTGTTGTGATTATTATTCCTGCACCATAAAACGATTATGTGAGAATAGCAGGAATTGGACACACCATTTTCACCTGTACATCACATGAAAACGTTTGTTAACGGTTAAGTTTAGTCAAGTAAAACAACTTTGTTTAAGGTTAGGGTAAGGTTTTGATCATGGTTAAATAAGGAAAACCTTTGCTATAAATTAAAACTTTACTCACAGTAGAAAACTCCTCGGCATGAGTTGAGAATTGAACCTGGATTGTCGGAGCTGAAGGTGCAGTAAATGTATCTGCACAAAGAAATGGAGAGTAGAGCCCGCACTCGGCTCACATGGAGCCTTTATTGTTCCTTGTCAGACCTGATGAAGGCCTACTGAGTCTTTTAACTGGAGGAACAATAAAGGCTCCATGTGAGCAGAGTGCAGGCTCTACTTACCATTTCTTTGGATTCTACTTCAGCCCGGCACCTAGAAGTGATGTGCACGTGACTTATAGCTTCATTGCAAATGTATCTGCACCCCCCCACCCCCTCTCCCCCCCCGACCTCCATACCCTTACTTTCCACACACTATTTTAATGTCAAACTCCTTCATGTTTCTAGCCGTCTCTCCTCCCTGTAATCCTCTCCTGGTGCGGAAACATTTTCTCTCACTCGTGCACGGAGCATGTATTTGCATTTGAAGACATAGTGCTCATTTCACAAAATGTCATTAGACCAGGCTGCAAGTTGACTGAGCTCACTAACCTTTGAGTCTATTAGCAGACTGATCCAACCTAAAATGTTCAGGTCTTCTCTTCACTAAAACATTTCAGCTATATTTGCTAAACAATAAGCCGGCGCTTCACCTGTTATGGCGTTATAGGGAATGAGCCTTCATAGAAAGATATTGGAAATCGATTCAGATCACTATAGTCCAGTCAAACTAGCCTTAATACTTTAAGGGAGAGTTTCTCTCACTCAGCCAAGGACGCCGATGTTTTCTAACATTTCAGTCGAACATCAATGACTCAGCTCTTAGCTGGAAGAGCTGAACTGTTGGCTATAAAGCTTAATGTGGTCATTAAAGCCGATACGCCGACGGTGGCTCATCAAAATGACCACATCAGGCAGATGTATCTCCATCTGAGCTGCCAGTGCCAGGCAGTAGAGACGAGTGACTGACTGCCTGTGAGCCTCGGCAAGAGAGCTATATACAAGATGTACAGGGGATGACACATGTAGCATGGTGAACTGGCTGGAGACTAATATTGTCACTGAGGCAAAGAAAAAGGAATCTGGTTAGGTGTGATAAAGTAGACTTTTTTACACTAATTTAATGTCCCACAGTGCAGACTTGGCAGAAGACTTGTTGCTGAGGGATGTGAGACGCTGCAGTCCGTGTTCGTACCTGTGTCTGGTGCATTTGAACCAATTGAGGATGTCGGTGCAGCGGGTGTAGTAGACTTGATCAAATGGATGGGCATAAGACTCCTGGACAGTCACTGCATAGCTGAAGGAGAGAGAATACAACCACAGTTCAGCAGGACGCTTAGAGACACGTGATAAGAAGACATGCACAATTCAATTTGTCATCTAGAAACATTTCTTTTAATTATCAAATGAACAAACCAGGGTTCCCATACACACTTGGATATTAAATACAAGGATTTTTCAATGTTTCAGTTCTTGTTTGGTGAACATCAAGGACTCAGAATTGGCATGTTTTGGAGTAAGACATGACATTGGTCAAAATTAGACACAGTCATCACCATCTTTGTTTACTCATTTTTAATGGAGCTTTAGTGAAGGTTCAGTATGGAAGACTATCTTTTGCATGCTTAGGCTGTAGTTTTACTTCTCATTAGGGCTGCAACTAACGATTATTTTCACTGTCGATTAATCTGTCGATTATTTTCTCGATTAATCGATTAGTTGTTTGGTCTATAAAATGTCAGAAAATGGTGAAAAATGCCGATCAGTGTTTCCCAAAGCCCAAGATAACGTCCTCAAATGTCTCGTTTTGTCCACAACCCAAAGATATTCAGTTTACTGTCATAGAGGAGTAAAGAAACCAGAAAATATTCACATTTAAGAAGCTGGAATCAGAGAATTTTGACTTATTTTTCTTAAAAAATTACTCAAATCGATTAATTGATTATCAAAATAGTCGGTGATTAACTTAATAGTTGACAACTAATCGATTAATCGATTAATCGTTGCAGCTCTACTTCTCATACCATCCTGCCATTCACATCTCTCACGCATGCTCACTCATTATTTCCTTGCTGTCATTTCCCGGGCCCGTCAATTAAGATATCAGCTGTTCACATCAGCTGGTCACATCTATCCAATAGCACAGCGACACACCTCCATTGTTAGCCTATCATCTTGCTGCTGTCTTTTTAAATATGTTTCTCTCTCTCCACTTTAGTCCGTTCATGCTGCTGTTATGCGCACCCCTCCACCTCCCCGTCACCGCCCAGTCTTCGCAGATTCATCAGCTTCATCAGCTTCATCGCTCATCAGCTTCACCAGCCTATCAGTCTCAGCAGAGTCTTCAGCCACCACCACCAGTGTCTGGACTCCACGGGGGGGATTTATCTTGCTGGTGCCCCTCGATTACAAAATCTCCCTGTAGAGTCTAAGCGCCAAAGACTTTCTTGACAAGTCTTAATTTTCACTATATCATCTGTTATAATAAACAGTTATCTTTACTTCATTCACTTGTCTCTCCTGATTGAAATAAGCTTGCCAAGTCAAGAGATCCTAGTGAAATCTTTTTAAAACTCAAATGAATGCAAAGTGTTGATTCTACAGAGAGAGAGAGAGAGAGAGAGAGAGAGAGAGAGAGAGAGAGAGAGAGAGAGAGAGAGAGAGAGAGAGAGCCGAGGCATGTTGATGAATTTGGGTGCTTGCTGTGTTTTAATTTAAAACATCTTTCAAGGCCATCTATTCATTTTTAAAGACCTCTAAGGTCTAATTTCATTTTTCTCAAATCCACAAACTTTCAAGGGTTTCAAGGTCTGTGGGAACCCTCACAAACTTTATTTATATATTTTTTGACTGTTTTGTACAGATTTTTCTCCCGTTTTACAAGGCACACCTGAAAATAAGAAAATGTGTTCTCAGTGTGTTTTCACTTTTTTGAATAAAGGTTATTGAACTAAGTCTAACCTTTAGGAAGAAGTGAAAAAGCGGAATAGTGATCAGAGCTAACATCCACTTCCACAATTCCTACTGATTACACAGAGAGATTATTGATCACGGCACCTGCACTCTCTCTCCTGCTCTCATCAGAAATGACATTGTGCTTTTACTCAGCGCAGCCCTGAGTGGTGAGACCACTCAAGCAGGCACATTAACATCGCTCTGAATTTACAGCCGCAGAATGTCCCCAGGAGTAAACCTTTTCCCTTTTGCTTTTGATTATTGGCAAACTCTCAGCCTTGATTTGTGGAGGGGAGTCCATTAGTTCGCTGCGGCATTTTGAGTGGTGTTATTTCATTGTGGATATTGAAGAAGCGACAGAAACGGGGAAACTGACCTCTCCCAGTGGCTGCACACGTTGGGGTCATCCGGGTTGAGGGGCGACGCCAGTGAGATCAGGCCGAAAAGGCAGAGCCACAGCAGGGCCTGGGGGGAAACCCCGCCTGCCCCCATCGTCCACCTGCCTCCGTCCTGGAGAGAGAGAGAGAGAGAGAGAGAGAGAGAGAGAGCTGGTTATATGGTTGTTGTCACATGCTTAAAGAATCTCTGAAAAGAAAGATTGGGAGACACTGCTGTTACTTTTCATCTCTTTATAAGGCAATAAGTCAATAAGATGCACAATGGAAAAGAAAAACAATGTGAACAAGTCTGGAAGGGAAGAATAGTAATTATTGTAATCCACATCCACTATGAAGATGACCAGTGGTAAAAATCCATCAGTGGAGTTGTTGACAGAAAGTAAATACATGCAGCAATTTCAAAAACATCAACAGGAAATGTCACTGTCAGCGGACAATGTCATAATTTAAAGAGCAATAGGAGAAGCAATGCAACTAGGGTGTAAATATGGAGATTTCGTAAAATGTGGATGATATAACACCAGATTCACATTACAATGAATGTTTTGCTTTGGGCTGATCCTCTGTCATTTTCTGTGGCGCGGAGGGAGGGGCGGCTGGACGCACGTCAGGAGAAAAGAGCGGTGAAAAGTTGAAATCTCCTGTACCTTATGCAAATAAAATAGCAGGGTTTGTGCGCACCGCTGCGGATGCCAATCAACAAACAGAGCTCCGCTCGCAAAAACTCAATGTGGGGTTGTGTGCCTGACACAACCAATCATGTTTTCACAGAAATCACTCTCTGCTTTACATAACGGTTAGCATAAGTGTCTGAAGTTGAGCTACAGCAGAGAAGGCAGCAGGGAGAAACATCAGCCTTTACTGAAGCTGGTGTATGTTTTTTTCTAGATTGGCAAAATTGCCGACTCTCAATGCAAATATCTTAGGTAGCGTTGATGTTAACCTAGGTGGATATTGTTGTTATTGCTCCATATTGGCACCTTTATAGCTGTGATGCAAGGGCAATATTTAAGGCAATGCAGATGGAAATTTCGGACAAAATTATTACCAAGAGTGTTTTTTTCATGCCAATCCCAATTCCAAACAGCCCGATAGCCCCAGCGGCTCCATCGAGGCCCCAACATTTTGCCTCAAAATGTTGCCTGCGGATTGTTGCCGGAGAGTGTTGTTGTCAGCAGCTGTGGGCATGACAGTGACACAAGACTCAAGCGGCGGACACATTCCTCATGCCGTCGGGCCATTTCAGCGGCTTCACACTGACAGCGCCGGAGAATCAGGACATGATGAATAAAACCCTTGAGTGACGGACGTGACACAAGCCAAACTCTCCCACCCACACTGAGCCGTAAAGGAATGACACTATGATGTTCATTTGTGGGACTGTTGGTGGAGTGTTCTCATTAGGTGTAATACGAGTGAAGCCGCGAGGAGACAATGTGAGAGAGGCAGACAGGTTGGATGTTTTCTCTCACCGGTGTCTGCTGTGTTGACACGTGTTGTGGACAGTTATAAGTCAGGTGAAGCGGTGAGTCAGCCTCAGTGAGACGGCTCAACTGTGATGGCGAATGAAGTTTGACGTGGACAACTGCGTCACCGGCAAATGGGCCGTAATGATGATAATGATGAAAACTTGTGTTTGTATGTGAGAGAGAGAGAGAGAGAGAGAGAGGGAGAGAGAGAGAAAGAGGTATGTGTGTATGCATGCCTGTGTGTATGTTGCGTGTGTGTGTGTGTGTGTGTGTGTGTGTGTGTGTCAAGTGTCAAGAACTTGTTTACGATCACTCAATACTAGTCAATAGTAAATCAATCAATAGTAGACATTTGTGGGCGTTTCACTGGATGTTCTGTGGTCAGGCATGTTTGTTTAACGTTATTTGTTCATGTAAACATATTTTGTATTTTATCTTTTTTCTTTATTTCATTTTGCCATAATCCATAATCATATGTCTGGAATACGTAATCTTAAAATGATGCTTTACTGTAACGAGCTAATTAGCTAAGTGGCTATACAGCTATTTGGATGTGATGGGATACTGTAGCTAAGCTAGCAGAGCCTTGTCTCCCAAAATTTTGTGAAATGAGCACTTTGTGTTAAAATGCAAATAAATGCTCCATGCACGAAAACTGAGAGAAATGTGTTTCCCCACCATGAAAGGATTACATGCAGGAGACACTACAACAGTAAGGATGTGGAGGTCAGGAATAATTCAACTCCGTTGACCTGGGTTCAATTCCAAACTCGTTAAGTTTTCTGCTGTGAGTGAAATTTTCATTTTTAGTTGAAGTTTTCTTTTTTAACCATGACCAAAGCCTAACCCTAACCTTAACCAAAGTTGTTTTACTTGCCCAAACCGTTAGCTAACCTTTGTCAGCTCACGAACAGGGGAAAATTTGCATTCAATCCGTGCTGTTGTCACAGAATCCAGTTTGTGGATTAACATAATCTAATCCGCAACACATAATCTGTGTTTCAGAGTTTGTGCTCAACTCACAAAATTTTATGAGAGTGTGTTGGCTAGCAAGCTAACTTTAATTTTTAAGTCTAGAGGAGCTAACGTTAAAGTTACCAGCTAAAATATTTGAGGCTTTACACACCAGCAAGGCAAACGATTTCGGTCACTTTCCTCTATGTATAATGTTGTTTGTCAAGATATAAATTGACAGAGACGGGTCATAATTTGGGAAATCCCGACCCAACTGTCTTCCATCTTCCATTGAAAGCTGAAGTGAAACTAGCAACAAAAACTTAATGAACTGTAGTTTTGCCTGATTGCCTTTCCTGCCACGACTGTTGCATAACGTTAAAGTTTTTCAACTTTTCTCGTCATATTGCACGTCCGGTATGCGTCGCCACCTATCCCATCATGCCATGCACACATGGTTATTCGCTCCTCGTAGACAATGAATGCAGGCAAACTGTGAAATTGCATCTACCATTAGTCACTCTGCACTCTTGAAGCTTTAGAAGAGATTTTGGCAATTTCAATCATTGATGCAATAAATCTGCTGCAGTTTATCTATTGTATAGACCCAAGAGTCACATAAACTATGGCTCGGTTCTTATCCTCACAATTAAAATCTACATCATTCAGGAGCCAAATCTAATGTTATCTAGAGAGACAAAGTAGAGCTCACCTGGCAGGAGAACCTGTGTGGTGAGTGGTGATCTGAACTGAAAATGAACAGTATCACAGGTGAAGGATCCCACAGTGGGTACAGCAGCGGGACGGACTGGACTGCAGGACACCTGTGTGTAAGACAGAGAGGAATCCATTGAGAACAAATGCTCACTCACTCACATGGCCAGCATTGAACACAAACACACACTCTCCACACACACACACACTTCACACACTTATCTTTTAGGAGTTCGGATGAAATCATATAAATAGTTTTGGCTATTACATTAATGGGGCAATAAGTAAGGGTTTTACTGGCCCATAGCACAAAATGACCGTAATATATCTGTCGGGGGGGTTGATAGGGTTGTTGATCGATACCAGTGTCAACAATTACTTCACCAGGTGCCGATTCCAGGCAACCGTAACTCAAGAGGAAAGGAGGGGTGCGGGGGGTGGAGACCTGTCCATGTTGCTGCAGTTCTAGTCACCAAAAGAAGTTGAAATTATAGATTATATAACGCCCCTTTAACTTGAAACACATTGCATCAAAAACCGGTTCTTTTGCTTTTCTTGCTAGTGTTTCATGGGTGAAACTGTGTAAATTTTCACCCCATCTTCACCCCAATTCCTCAAATTAAGTTCATCTCCAGCACTTAGAAGCTTCCATCTGATATTCCCTGGAATTAAACTCAGAGAGATCGTTGAAAGCCCCCCGAAGAAGAACCATTACCTTATTTCTGCACTATGTAGAGGATGTGCCAAACCTTAGACTCACACGGCCTCTTCCTCATTCAGTCAGCATTGGGAATCCCTGAGCTAGGATTTGTTTTATTACTGCAGTTCATGAAAAGTAGAAAACCGGCTTTACAACCGAAACATTGGAGAGCTGTAAGCTGAGCAGCGCTGCGTGTGTGTGTGTGCGTGCAAATGTGTGCCTGTGTGCGCGTTTGTGTAAGTGTGTGTGTGTGTGTACGGGTGCTGTTTCTCATAAGCGGCAACTCACACGGACAGAAAATCAATACAAATACTGTTATTGTTAGTCAAACAATATTTTCTCTGCCCTGTTGAATGTCTCAGCGTCAGGGTTTGGTGGTGTAGTGCTGTCAGAGCATGAAGGGACAGAGACGCCTGGACGCCTACAGCATTTGGTGTTACGCGTTTACAAAGAGGGGGGTGTAATGTGTAATATGGCCGGAAAGCCGGATGGACACTCTAACTAAAATAACTGCATTAGAACGGACTGCCTGGACACAAATGATCAGATACAGTGCCTTCAGGAAGTATTCAACCACCGCATTTTGTGATGTTGGAGTTCAAAATGGGTTAAATTGAGATTTTTTTTTGTCAACAATCTACACAAAGCATCCCACAATGGCAAAATGAATTAGTGAAAGCATGTTTTTTGGAGATTTTATCACATTTATTGAAAATGAAATACAGAAGTTCTCTCGGTTAAATTAAAAACTAATTTAAACTTGTCTTACATGCCATAAGTCTGTACTTACACATTCTTTACAGAAATCCAATTCACAAATTTTCAGTGGGATTCAAGTCGGGGCTTTGGCTGAGCCACTAAAGGACTTTCACATTCATGTTCTGAAGCCATTTCAGTCTTGATCTGGCTGTATACTCAGGGTCACTGTCCTGTAGAAAAAGAAATATTCACTCCAACCTAAGGTCCTTGGCTCCCTGAAGCAGGTTCTCCTCAACAATTTGACTCCATTCATCAGTTCCCTCTATCCTTACAAGTTTCCTATCCATTCTGTATTCATGTATACTGTGTTCATGTAGTATTTAAGTATGAAATTCTAAGTTATGTGATGGAAATGATGAAAGGAGTAGAAGCTGAACAAAAGAGCACATGGTCTTGCAGTTCAGGTGTAATTTAGACAACTCTATATGTGTCATTGTTTTGGACTACAGTATCTAACTCACTACAACATGATGGATATCTCCATCCCATGGGCTGCTTCCAGTAATGAACACTTAGCAAAGGTCATCATCCCCCATAGTCTAATTAACGATGTCGATCTCGATTTTCGCCTACGCTATGAGCCGCCAAACGGTCGCATGCATATGCACATCCTCAGCCGGGCCTGATGTGCCTCCATAGCCTCTGCTCTAGCCTTTTGGCTGCCAAAAGACTAGTAAAGCCATCTGCAACCTTGCAACCTTACAGACCTTCAATATGTGACTCAAAGCTCCATTGACCAGCACGCTCCCCTGTGGCCAATACTCAGCTCTACCCTGATGGATAGTTACACTTTGCTGACAGTAGAAACAGACCAGTCGATCTCCTCAACAGCCTCCTGGGACTCTTTGGTAATCTCAACTCATATATTGTACAGTGAAGGCAAAGTCATAAGTCATTGTAGCTGAGACAGGTTAAAGGGTTACTTCAGTCAAACACGCTCAAATGCAACCAAATATTTGTTCTATGACATCTCAGATAGTTAATTGAATGATTTTTGATGATGGTAAACTGCCCTCTTATTTGACCACACTCCAAACATCCACCAATGCCTTTAGTGTAAGATCACAGTCCTGCATTATTCTTAAAGTCCCCAGAATCAGAACTGTTGAACAACCTCCAGTCAAAGCTCCAGCTCGACCATTTTATTTTCCTAAATCTGTTCAAATAAAAATGATCCACAGTCTTATGCAAGATGTGTGCTCCTGTTTCTGATCTGTTTCTTCTATTATTGTACGTATTTTACTATTTTTGTATTTTCAACTGTATTGTACAGTATGTTTTATTGTGTAACCCCTGCTGCTATTCTTGGCCAGGTCTCCCTTGGAAAAGAGATTTTGAATCTCAATGGGACTTCCTGGCAAAATAAAATAAATAAAACCATATAAAATGTGTGTTTTCTTAAATTTTGGCATGTTAAAGCACTAACAGGAAAGATATGTTTCTAATGTCTTCGATCCCAAGCGGGTGGGGTATGTTTGGGGTGATACATCTACATGCCATAGCAGCGCAACAGATATAACCTGTCCTTTATGTGATGTATTCAATTGAACTAATGAATGAATGATGAATGAATTAAATGATTCATCAAAGAAATATTACACAGCCTTGGATCTGTTGGGGACAGGCTCCTGTTCTCTTCAAACACATAAACAAATCATGCATGAGGTTTGTCAGAATACCTGGTTTGTGTCTTGAGTGCCTTCACTCCGACAGACGTGGAGCCGAAATAAGACTCGCAAGCTGGGAAAATATCTCAGAACCAGCTGACGACCAGGCAGAGAGAGAAAACAAATTATGTGTTTGTGGATAATAAAGTAATTAATTGAATGATTGAGTATTTTTACTAATGAACTAAACATTGCTTGGTCTTCACTTTACCCATATGTGGGCATGTCACACCACCACATAAGTGCAAGGTTTCAGTTAAAAACCTTGACAGTCGTGAGCCGTGACCTCGGCGCCCCAGATGAGGTGGCCTCTCTCTCAGCGCTGTGTCTTTAAGACTGGTGCTAAATTGGCAATGCACCAATCTGTGAAAACACCCTAATCCGCCCATTCATCCTTCATCTTACCTTGATCAATGGTCATCCATGGGCCAATACCATCCCTCCATCCTCCAGGGGAGGATGGAGGGATGGTATTGATGGTCATGGAGCCCAGTCAATAAATTGATCACTTTAGCCCCTTCTATCTTAAATACATGCTACTCACGTTGATTAAGGGGTTCTTGCATGTTACTGCCGATGGGTTTCAAATATTAGATCTTATTAAACTTGCAAAGCGGGCTGAACACTAGCCCAGAAATCTCCACAGGTCCAAAAAATATATTATTATACTAACGATAAAGTGGGAACTTCAGAATAATTATGCATGGCCCTACTGAATCTGTAATGTGCTGAGTGACTTAAATGAAATCAGCACTTTAGACGAGGGTCATCACATTGTCTTGGTCTTAAAAGTTCTCATTTTCTATGACAGCCAAGTATGCCATTATCAAGTAAATATGCCAAGTATGGTATTATTTTTCAGATGTTATAACATCAATGTCTAGGCTTGTCTACTAGCCAGTCAATACCACGGTTCACATAATGATTTTCAGGTAGCAGGTTTTTTTCCGCGGCTGCAATGATAAGAGACATTGGAGGGTTTCTACCTTGACACTGGACCAGCCACATGATTAATTCATGCTGCGCTACATGGTGATCATAGTCATCATAAATCAAAGCATTGCATTATTCTACTGTACATTATTGTACTAGCACAGTTCTCCTTGCATCTCTCACTTGGACACCCTTGACTTCTTGATAGCAAAGGAAGACTAGTCAGAGAAAGTTATGCTTGCAACTTACGCAAGGACTCAGAATAAATGACTGGAATGCTTTCTTGAGGTTTTAACACAAGAGAAAGACTTCAGCCTGGAATTCAGTGTGAAGAAAAAACTATATTTCAAGATCCAACATTAAAGTCTATCTAGAGGCGGAATGTAGCCCTCCCTGCCCCTAATAACCCCTCATACTCCATAATGTCTTTGGTCCCTGGAGCCATTTAACTTGAACTTAATATATAATTAGCCCCAGGAAAACCCAAGCTTTGCCTGTTTTGCAGCTCCCCCTTGGAATCAAGGACAATGAAGTAATAGCTTTTTAGGGAGAACACAGAGAGGGAGAGGGAGAGAGAGCTGAGAAAGCATTTCTGCCTCGCAGGACAGAGGAGCGTGATGAGGACAGTGGGCGAGTGAAAAGCATCCATCATCCATGTAAACATGCTGTAGTACAGAGCGGAGTAGCTCTGTATTACAGAACAGCATAATCTCTGAAATTACAACAACATCTAAACCCAAAGCCTGGACCCCCACTGCTGTATTATCGAGCTAATGACATTCAAAAAGAAATGGATTTTTGCAAGTGCAGCTATTTAACCTCACGCTGAAAAATCCTGCTCCGGGTTCTCCTGAGGAAGCTGAAAGGGCAGAGAGACTGTGTGGCTAAAGGGAAATGTCTGAGCATCGACAGCGCCATTTTTCACTGTCTTATCCACATAAACTATTGTCAAGAACATAAGCCAATGGCTGTACAAAAAACAGATTTCACCGTGTGACTCACAGATCAAGTCCTCTGCCCGAAAGAAAAAGCACTTCAAGATAAATTGACTTTCTCCTCTCTCAAATTTTGTTTATCCCTGCTGTTTCCTGTTTTGTTGGGGTCGTTATTGGAAAAAAGTAATAAATTACACATTACTCGTTACTTTTCTTAAAAGTAGTGAATTACTTTACTTATTACTCCCTGAGAAAAGTAATTAGTTATGCTACTCGTTACATTACTTTTTGCGTTACACCCTAAAATGATTGTGCCAGGCTTACTTGCGTTCATTGGACCGATAATATTGTCGAGCTAAACCCACATTTCCAGAAGAATCTGAATAATGACAGACACAAAATCTTTCTGTTAAGGTTTTTAATAAAGACAGAGCCTACAGCATTAAATTAGACTTTCTGAGTCGTATTTACCGCTTTGTTGTCTTGTTCATGCGCGCTCTACTCTAATTCTGATATCTCTGACAAGACTTAAAGAAAGAATGTAATGTGAATTGAAACGACCGATCTGTTAATGTGATTACGGAAATTGGAACTGTAATGTCCTATACTTTACTCAGTTACTGGAGAAAGTAATGTGATTACAGCAGCACATTACTTTTCAAAGCAATGCGTTTTTTGAATTGATGTTTTGAATTGAAAGGCGACACAAACCTTCCGGTTTTGAATAGCATGTTCATCAGCCCGCGTGGCCTCGGATGTGTTCGTGATTCACCAATTCTCAGATGGCTCCATTCAAATAAATTACTGTCATTAATTTGCTTCTTTGTACTCCTCAATCAAACAGTATGCCATGTCACCACCTCTCCCCCCCTTATCCTTGCAACTATTCAACAATTGTGTGATGATTCATGTGGGAGGAGGACAAAGTGCTGCTGTTTCTAATCCAATAAGTAAATTCATGCACATTAGAGCTGGGTGGTTAGATGTGCTCTTGTTTTAGCTCAAAGCTACTCCACAGCTGAATACCTCAGACCAACCATGGAGATTAAGGAAACACCCTAAAGCCTAGTGGGAATCCAGTCTGTTAGTGTGTAAAGTAACTCTGTCTCTCCATGGTTTGATTCTAACAATTTTCCTAAATTTTCCTATGTGCCATTTGGTGGATGCTTTATCCAAAGTGATTTACAATACTATGATTTGATAAATTTTTAGCATGGGTAGTGTGACGTTCAATGCATTCCAGGACTTATTTTGTGATTTTTGGTGTGCCCACTTTCCCTCAACCTGCCTCACCTACTTCTACTTCCTACAGTAATGTCCTACATTTCCCAGAATGCCTTTCAACAATGCCCAGAGAATGGGTGTGAGCTTGTTGCATTCAATTGTGGATTATACATGTAGGCGGAGAGAGCAATAGCAATAGCATAGAGAGCAAGAAAGGGAGAGTTTTTCCAGTCGAGAAAGAGTGAGAGTCGCTCAAAACACAATCCGTCTTGTGGCTGCATTGCATTCTGGTCTATTGAGGCTACTGTGGGTGGAGAAATTGATCTCTCTGCCTCTTCTACGATGGATTTCTCTCTGTGTGATTGTTGGATGTCGGTGCAAAATGGCGGCTGTAGAAAGAAACCCTCGCTCTTTGATTCTGAGGCACCTGACGTTCACTGTTGATGTTTTAGATCATTGAAACATTTTTTGCAATCAAATTCTTTTGTAGTTGCACTGGAAAAATCTCAATGTGACGACACGTTGTCTACGTGTGGCCAGTTATCCATGGGAATAAAAAAAAAAATACACCACCAAACAACAAAATGGACCCAGAAATGCAAGGTACATCGCCAATAGCTGTTTTTTAACAGTGTTAAAAGGTTAAATAGGTTTAAATGCCATGCTCCACTCACTGAACTATACAGACCAGAAAACAAGAACAAATGGGAGAGAGATCGAGAGAGAGAGAACATGTGTGTGTGTGTGTGTGTGTGTGTGTGTGTGTGTGTGTGTGTGTGTGTGTAGGGGTGGAGGGGGTGTCTTGGGGTGCTGTGTGTAGTACTGACTTTATGAGGATGTTTTATTGTGTTTTAGCCCAGCACTGCTCCTGTATCTCAGCTGATTTAATCCCTTATACGGCCAATTAACCTGTTGCAGTCTGATCAGTAAGTGAACAGGGAATAAAGGCCCTCTGCTGTTAAAACACCTACAGCCTGCGGGAAGCCTAACACCGGTGACACATGTCCTGGGTGTCACACATGCCCTTGGTATTACACACCAAACTTTGAAAGGTGATGTGTGTTCATTACAGTCCAGACTCCAGCAAACACTCTGGTAGAAAAAAACAAGTCTGTAACAATAGCCTGTAGAGGCACTTTGCACTTAAAGAATAATTGCCAAAAAATTACAGCGTAGCTCACCAGAAATGTACTCAAGTACTTAGTTACTTTAAAACAAAAATAAATTGTCTGTAATTAAAAGTCGCAAGCAGTTCAGAAATGTGCAAACCATCACACAGGAAGGAAATGAGCATATTTAACCTGAAAACAGAATTCTTGCCAGCAGACAGCTCTACTAATTCCAATTTATACCACAAATTTATCTACTATGATTGGAAAAATAATCCCTTCAATAATTGACCTGCTTTCCCAAATGACATATTGAGCATGCACAGTGTGATGCATTACTAAAAATCCCCAATCTTTCCAAGCATCCTGCAGTGTTAATTAATATACAAACTAGTACACATCCTGCAAATGAAGGAAGGATCAATGTACAATACTGCATAATGAGTACAAGCTGTATAATCACTGCTGGTTACTTTCCCTTTGAACGTATGCCTGAATGAGGTTGCGGTCTGCACAGCATAAATAGTTGATGTGGCCTGAGTCTCACACACACACACACACACACACACACACACACACACCAAGGGTTTCTGAAGCACGGGTGCCCCAGTTTCTGCTTTTGTATTATGGATCCTCTCTAAGGACCAAAGACACTGGAGTGGACTAGAAATCCTGAATGAGGGATGGGCGGGCTGACCCATAATGAGGGATCTTGACAATGGACTGAGACAGTCGACAGTGTTTCCATGTACGTTGCCGGCTTCAATCACACCATCCTGTAAATGTTGCCACGGCACGCAAAACCTAATCAAAGCGGTGATGAAATCTCCGATGAGCAAAGGACAAGGGAAGGGAACCAACACAATCGCTCAGCGTAGTATACACACACTACAAACTGTGCTTCCTTATTTAAATGCAAACACACCCCAGACTTGAAAGCCATTTATGTCTGAGAATGAGGTGAAAGCGACGAGCTCTTATCAAGGTCTGTAGGAACAAACAACTGATGCAAACACCAGACATCCCAGCAGGAACATTTCTCCAGAGAGCGCTGCGTTGTCAGCTGTGCAATTCATGAGTGAAGCCTGTCAGGCAGCCGAGCCACCGTAAGGTCTCTGTGAAGCCCAGGCACAAGTCAAACCATGTAATTTGTTAGCTTGACTGCCCCCCCCCCTCCCTCTCACCTTACATTGATTACATTGATTATGAGTATGGTGCTGATTAAGCACAGGGCTTTAAAAGGTACAATCAGGAATTTACTTGACCATCTAGATTTGGGGTATACACACAGAAGTTCTTGAAGAATTTGACCTGTTGATGAAAAATACTATTTTTGGAAGTTCTAAACCCATTGTAGTAGAAATTATATTATGCCATTCTATATCTTTAATATCTGTACTGTACTCTCTTTGTATTATTATGAGAGCTCATCTCTGTGTGGAAATTTACAAGCTGCTGTTCAGCACTTCTCTCATGCCTTTGACCTGACTTGAGATAGATAAGATAGTGGCTAGTTGAATTGGTCCTTGTTTGCACAGGAAATCTTTTATCTCCGGAACCTGACTATTCTATTCATCATGTATCAAGCATGATACCATTTCTTAGTTGAATGGAGTCTCTTGTCTTCAGTAATTGGGCCTAGAGGATCTTGCTGAACTGGTCTTTTGTGAGACACCAAAACTGTTATCTTAGCACTTCTGATGAATGTGGTCCAGCCCCCTTTGCAGACTGGATTTCACCTTTTAATACTGCAGACAAACTACTGTTTTTGCGCCTTTTTGTTCCACACACTTGATGAGTGAACATCTTGTGCCTAAAGACGACAGAAAGACAACTCTACTCTCCAAGTCTCTTTTATTACAGGAAACTTCCACCGCACCCATCATAACTTAAAGTACAGGTCAGATTTAGCACAGCATCAGTCCAATATTTGCAAATATCACAAATGTAAACAAGTAAGCATGCTGTCCCCCACGAATGACACAAGCACCCATTGGGCCAATCAGTAACAAGATGCATCATTCCTCCAAATTTCATTAAAATCGGACCGTGGTGTATGAGATACCAACTTGGGTATAACATTTTGACCTTTAATTATAGCACCCCCATTAGTCCAATCAGTGTAATTTCTCAAATGCTGGAACACAGTGGGAAGATGCATCATCTTTCCAAATTTCCTCCATATCAGACCGGTGGTATCTGAGATGTCACCTGAGATATTACATTTGACGGACAGATGGACGTATTCATCTGACAATTCCATCGTGTGGGAGACAACAAACCATTTATAGCCTCAATAACGCAGTTGCATTGTCAAATACTCTCAGGTTTTGCTTCCAATGTCCAGACAATACATTTCACAGTGAAAAAAAAAAGGTTAAACTGAGATGCCATACCGCTATCACTCATTGGGCTTTACAAAGACCAATAATAGACCCCGATTGCTGTTCCGGTTTTCAAAAGGCTAAATGTTTTTGAGCAAACAATGTCGAGGCCTTGAGCCACTGGGTCTACCTTGAGAGAGTAGCAGCAAAGACAAACACAATGAAGGTCTCCATCCCACGAGTGCAACTTTGTATAGAAACAAGTGAACACATATTGGAAACAATTGAATACTTTTCTGAGAATCATTGAATCTGTCTGACACAATGGACAGGGGGGCTTGAGCAAAATAAATAAATAAATAAATGAAGAGATCTCGAAAAAGACTGAGTTGCAATTTGTTCTCTAACTGACAGCTGCTCAGACCATGATAATAAATATCAGAATCAGAATCCCTTTATTGGCCAAGTGTATTTGCACATACAAGGAATTACCTGGGATTAATAGGCTGTAGAAGATAGTTTTCCCCTGTTACAGCTGTAGTTTTTCCCTTATGAGAGAAGGTTTCCCTCATTTTGGGTGTAGGTTTTCCTCTTTTCTGGGTGTAGGTTTTCTTCTGTTTTGGGTGTAGGTTTTCTTCTTTTATGGCTGTAGGTTTTCCTCTGTTTTGAGTGTAGGTTTTCCCTTGTTATGGATGTAGTTTTTCTTCTTTTATGGCTGTAGGTTTTCCTCTGTTTTGGGTGTAGGTTTTCTTCTTTTATGGGTGTATGCTTTCCTTTGTTATGGGTGTAGGCTTTCCTCTATTATGGCTGTAGGTTTTCTTCCGTTTTGGGTATAGGTTTTCTTCTTTTATGGATGGAGGATTTCTTCTGTTATGGGTTTTCCTGTTTTATGGGTGTAGGTTTTCCTTTTTTAATGGGTGTAGGTTAATTCTTTGACAGGTCTAGGTTTTCCTCTGTTATGGCTGTAGGATTTCCTCCATTATGGGTGGAGGTTTTCGTCTTTTATGGGTCTAGGTTTTCCTCTTTTATGGATGTAGGTTATCCTTTATTATGGGTGTAGGTTTTCCTCTATAATGAGTGTAGGCTTTCCTCTTTTATGGATGTAGATTAGATTTTTTTAAAGGATGTAGATTTTCTTCTTTAGTGGGTGTAGATTTTCCTCTTTTATGGGTGTAGGTTTTCCTCTTTTATATGTGAAGGTTTTCCTCTTTTATATGTGAAGGTTTTCTTCTGTTATGGTTGTATATTTTCTTCTGTTGTGGGCTTGGGTTTTCTTCTGCATTTCAAAGTTAGTTTTCTATACACTTTTCTGTTCCCTGTTTGAAGAAAGCTTATTTGTCAGAACATGCATCGCCTGTGCTGACCCAGTACAAATAACAAATTGTACAACTCGTCTCAATATTTTTCCAATGGTATTAATCTTTTATCCGTGCCCAGGGGAATCTGTGGTGTAAACGGGCTGTGTTATTTGGGAGTGATTGATGTAGATGGTGGTTTTCGTAGCTTGATGCACACACACACACACACACACACACACACACAGTCAGGGGGGCGGATATGCACACATAATCATGTTGGTCACAGTCAGCACAGATTTTAAGTGCTGAGGAGAAGGGGGAGAAATGCAGCGACAGTATCATCGAAAATGTTGTTTTTTCATGTGTCTTGGGGATTATGTTATCATCCCCATACAATATACAATCCATATTTTCCCTGAGCAAAACCAATGCACAAGACAGCTCTTTAAGACCTGTCTTATACTAAATATTCACTTTATATTTCGGATCTGTCAAACGAGATATCTCAGGTAATATCTCAGACACAACTGGTCCGATTTTGGCAAAATTCAGAGGGATGATGCATTTTGGCACTGTGTTCTGGCTTTTAAAAATTACACTAATTGGCCTGATGGGAGCGATATAATTAGAGGTCGAAATTTAAAACTTTGAAAGGCCATAACTGCTACACCACTGGCCTGATTTTGATGAAACTTGGAGGGATGATGCACCGTGTTGCTGATTGGCCCAATGGGCGCCTGCATCATTCACGGGGGGACGACGTGTTTACTTGACCTTTTTGTAATTCTTCCTATTAAGGTTTAAATGCGTTTTAATACGTGTGAATCTATTCTGCCAACTCTGCAGTGGAACGTGATACTTTATTGATCCAAGATGACATTCTCTATTCTCTTGCCTGTCTACACAGGGAGGTCAGAGGTCAAGGAAAGCTGCAGAACAGAGCTTCTGGAGCTGTAGGGAGTCAGCCTCTTGTTCAGGGACACTTCAGCAGGGTGGACGCTTGTCGACACAGAAAGCAAGGTGCTCCAGCTGAAGAATGCTCCCCCTACTCACACTACCCTACATACTATACATATGTTACAGTAAATGTAGGAAAATGATAAATGTATACACGTCTCTCTTTTTCATCTTTATTTGCCGAGGATTTTGATAACTGAAGCTACAGAAGTCAATCCGAAGACGGAATTTGTCATACACACAATAAAAATGTAGTGACACAATTGCGAGAGGCGCTGCTGTGACTAGTGCTTCCACTCACATTAACCAGGAACTGTGCACATTTACCCGCATTTACCATGGGAAATGTTTACATTACCGCCCCGCTGGTAAATGTGCACGCTTTCGCTTTTGTTGGGGCGAAAACCTCCATCCATGTCCAAAATGTCAACTTTTCAGGAACTAGGAAAAACAGTCTTGTGTTTAGCTTGACCGCCATGCATTTTCGAGTTTATCTAACTGGTTTTGAAAAGGTTTGATAAACCCAAGCGTTGTAGAATTTTCTCAGCCCATAGAGAAGCATGCAATAACATCACCAATACAAGGTTTTAACCCAACGGTGGCAATACATATATTAGTGCATCTATTTTTGTATATAATTGTACATTGATTGGACTGTCTGCACAGCAGCCGAGAGCTGCAGTCCTGTCCCTCCTCAGAAGGCGGTCCAGTCTTCTGTGCCTATTGACAGACAGTAAGAGGAGTTAAGCCAGGAGGCTGTGGGTTAGCGGTGATATTCCCTTGGGAGAGCTGGCAGACATAAGAAGACATATCAGCACTATTTGTAAAAAGTCACACACAGCCCCGCAGAGGACAGTCCACTTGTCATTGAGATAAACTGGCTAATAATTGATCGTCACATAAATGAAGAGAGGGCGGCGGGGTTAGAGAAAGCCCTTAAGTTATTTTGTGTGTGTGTGTGTGTGTGTGTGTCCTGTGTTGGAAAGGCAAGGAGTTGGATTTAGCTTGGCTAGATTGTGGGATTTGTTTAATGGGAAATGCACTTGCTGAATAATAATGCCCATAACTCAAAATTTACTCTTAGGGCTGCTGCAGGCTTTTCCATTCTATCTAGAGTTAAAACTTGCTGAATGCATCTGCTGCTAATTCATGTGGTATTCAGATGGTTCCTCGGTCTCAAAGTGAACAAAGTGAAACTGGAAGGCATGTTTTGTATTTTTGTTAATATTGATACAAACATCCTTTCAGCCACTGTTTATTTTAATTGAACACCAACTGCATGTTTCAGTGTTTATCACACTCATTTAGCGAGAATTATGAGACACAATGTCCTTTTGACTCTCATTAATTTAGCATTATGTTTGTGTAGCCTGAGACTATTGAGACTGTTCTCATCCTAAACAACTACCCGGATATCTTATGGGGGAAAAAATCGATTCCAGAAGTGCATATTTTCAGGTCAAAGCCATTTAATTTCCCAAAGAATAGCTGCATAGAAAAGCAACAAACAGAATTCATCTTCCATTCTCCAGGCCTCAAAGAAAGTCAACAAACTTCCCCAAAAAGTGAAGCCGCATCGCTTCAAGTTCTTTGACACTTTCACTGTGGGACTACTACACTTTAAAAAGAATGTGACTTCTTCAACACAGCAGTGAGTGCATTTATTTTTGAACACACCATTTAAAGATGAGGTAGATGACACGTGTGTTGCCATCAACACTTGATCCAAGATCCACTACACTCCGTTAAAAAATGTCCTTTTCTATAGTAAAAAAGCCAATTGCATAAATTACTTCTTAACTTTAATAAAAGCAGTAATCCTAAACCAAATCCCAGCATAAACCTTTAATGCTCAAGCTAACGGGGCTGTATCAACTGTCTTCTTATTAAAAGCAAACACATCAATGTATCAAATCCACAAGCATTTAAAATCTCTGAGGATTGTCAGTCATAATTAGTATGTTGTTGCAGTCCTGCTGGTAACATTAAAGCGAAAGAAAGCAATTTTATCTCTAAGGTTTCTTCAGATATTCACTTTAGAATTCACATCAGAGTGCATGAAGGTGTTTCCGATGCACAGCAGCACATGACAATCAGCACTTTCAAAAAACCCTCCCTTCATTAGCAGACTGAAGGTCATCTGTAATATTTCATCTAGTGTGAAAATGCTTCGTTGGAAATAAACAGCAGCAGCAGCAGCCTTGAGGTTAAAGGAGAAAAGTTTGCGATGGTGAAGATTCTGAGCAAAATTAATAAGGAAAATTGGGGATAAGAGTGAAATTGGTGACTGGAGAGTTGCTGATGTTGTTCTGTGCTGCTTGAGAAAGACACTAAACCCCCAAACTGGCCAGCAGCACAAGACTGCAGTAGCATTGGGAGTGTGTGTCCTGCCTCTACCATCATTTCCCCCCCCCAAGGACTTCAAAGGTGTCGTCACTTTCAGTCTACCTGGTGGCTCCGTAATGGATAAAAAAAAATTCAAAAGCCAGAAAAAAGGAATTTTCCACCCTGAGATTCAGATGAGTGTTTTGAAAAGACTGGTGAGCTAGGTAGCGTCATTTTTGTTTGATTTGATTTGCATTGCTGTAGCCAAACCTTTATAACAAGACACAATGTTAATGCATCTCGTTATGTTTGATTAGGCGCTGTCAGTCACTAACCCCTCTGAGACCCTCTACAGACTGTTGATTGTCAGAAATGAAGGAGGATGGCTTTGCTATGAGCGAGTCTTGCTGTGCTCTGCTGGACTTAGTATAATCCACGATAATGCCTCCAGCTCTCAGGGTCTTTTACGGAGGGGAAGCTGTCAAAGCTGGTTAACTTGGGAGTCGACAACTTCATCTCACGCCCCAGTCCGAGGAGGAGAGAAAAGTCTGAGGAGTAACTAAATACTGAATACTGAGGATGGAGAGGCTACTCAGCAAGGAAGCCCTCCTCTAATCTGAGCTGTGCTGTCTTTAAGAGGAGGCTGGCGAGAGCTCTCCACATGTAGAGGCTATACGGTCAAAATAAACGCAGCAGCAGAATTAAATTCCTCCCTCCGTGCTGGTGGCTCCGCAGGGTTACAGGCTGCTTTCTGCTATAATTTGGTTCCACTTGTCTCCGAGGCAAGGTCACTGCTTATTACGAGGAACATAATGATTCTGATTGTTCAACTAGACCTTCGCTTTTAATGAAGGCAGCGGGAAATGCCAAACGAAATATGGTTTCAAAATCCCACAGATTCCCAGCTGGGATCATGTCTGGCTAGTAAAAACACCTTGGCATATGGTTCCTCTGCTTCTGCTGCTCAAACCACTGGCAGGGAAATGCATCATGGGATGGAGATCATTTAGAATCATTTGTAGCGGTTAGAATTGAGTGATTAGACTCAAATCATATAGACAAAAATATGTGTTGACTGAGATTAAAAAATGATATTGTAATTGAGCTTAAAACAAACAACAAACAAAAACTGATTAGACAAAAAATGAGATGCTAATGATTAGGATTATCTCAGTTTGAATAAAGAATAAGATTTTCTCAGACATGCAACTTGATTTGTAGGCCAAGGACCCTAAATAGCAGCAGACTGCCATGTTTAGGACGCTGTCTGAAAACATGTAGTCTTTTGCAATTTGATTTTTTTATTCAATTATGGTAATAATTGAATAGCCATAAACCACACCAGGAAATGCATCCCTAATCAATAGAGTACCACCCAAATCTTTACTGGACATAATGTTGGCTTGTCTTTTGTGGAAAAAGAGGCAAATGAGTGATTTAAAACTGAAATAATTTATTCAATCACTAGATGTGGCTGCCTGTTGATAGAACCTGGTTCAACCTGCCATGGCAATAAAATCCACATCATATCACATTAAGTCAATAAAGCTTTATGAAAAACAATCTGGCCTTTTGCTGGGCAGAAACACAGTAGAGTGGAAACTGAGCAGCGTTCACATGGTTTCAACTAAATATCTATCTATCTATCTATCTATCTATCTATCTATCTATCTATCTATCTATCTTTTTCCTTCCATTGCTGCTTAAGTTGATTTGTAAAATGAAAACACATTAAAAACCAACAATCAGGCTATTCTTTAGGATATCTGTGCAATGCCTGTTGAGGATATTCCTTGTTATCATATTCAGCAGCATGATCAGTGACATATCAGGCAATGTGAAATATTAAAGTACAACTCTGACCATTTTCCACTATTTTCCCATCATTTTCCACCACACCGATCGATTCTGACCCAAATCTCATCAGTTGCTTCACTATAGAGCTGCTTATGTCTCGCTTGCCTCGGTGCAGCTCTCCATTACAGTCCTAACAGACCAATGGACTCCCCAAAAATCAACCCCAAAAGCCCCCAAAGCATGTATTTTTCAACATATTGACGCTCCCTCTGTAAGGAGACATGCATAGATTTAATTTTCATCCATGAACTGACAACTTTCACTATTTATTTTGCTCTACTTTACACAGCGCCAGATGTAGACAGGCAGCTGCAGCCGGCCGGCAAAGTAAAGAAACAAGGAAGTGCTAAAGCAGCAGCCAAGCAGCCAATCAAAACTGTACAAGAAAGGCCTGACTTCAGATCATTTTCAGTTACATCTTTTTACCAACATGTCTCATTACAGAGCGAGCGATCAATATGTTGAAACAGATATGCTTTGGATGTTTTTGGGGTTGGTTTTTGGAGAGTCCATCGGCTGTAATAGAGCGCTGCTCTTACTTATTGAAAAGAACCAAGCGGCCCTGACTGAATACCCTCCTCCACAACAAAGCCTTAACATTACTAATTATGTTCCCCCAAGCAAGTACAAAACATACAACCACCTCGCTCTCTAAGTGTGTGTCAACCAGCCGGGTCACGGTGCCCCCGAAAGCTTAACAGCCAATCCCATCATGCATCGCTCCATCATTAACTTTGAAACCGCCGGTCTGCCTCTGCTTGGCAACAACATGCTGAAGCCGCTGCGTGTTTCTGTGCCGCTCGTCCATTTGCCCCCGAGGAGAGCATTCATGATGTTCTGTAATGGTCAGCTCCACAACCCTCCATCCTGTCCCCTCAAAGTGCCCACCAGGCAGAACCACTTAAAACTCTTTCATGTTGCTTTTCACTCCCTTTCTTTTTCCTTTTTTCTTTTTTTTTGCCTTTGTTGCAGGATGAATAAGATGCTGAGAGCCGATGGGCTGCTGGCCTTAATGGTCTCTCCCTTTTACCTCCACCTTATGAGCTATTTGAATTTCATGACTGATGTTTTGCCATTGCCTCAGCTTGAGAATGAGAGAATAGGGCTCAAACTTCTTGACGAAGTCTTTCCATAATTCATAACTTCTCCCCTCTCAGCGACCGGCCGGTTATGCTCTGGAACACCATAAATAAAGCGCTAGATTTTCATCTCTATTTCTGATATGATAAACAACCGTTACACAATGAAAGAATATTGCACAGAGGAAGATAGCAGGGGGAGAAAAACAAACCTCAGAATGCAAGAAACACCTTTGAGACAATAAATTCCCAAAGATTATAACTGATTATTACATTCCCCTCCTTGCATTATGATACATGCTATGACTTTTTTTTTTTTTTTACATTTATGTGAGATAATACAACATAATAGGCTCACACAAAGCTTGCTATGCAAGGGCAGCCATAGACACTGGAACTCCAATACAAGTTGTCCTTGAGAAACAACAGCCAGCGATCTCCCATTAATCAACACTGATTACATGTATTGATCTAACAGAACATGGAGGATTCCCAGTTGAAAGGGTTCACCAGACTGGAAACAGGCTGCTGCAGCTGCTGAGCATCTCGCTCTGTCCAGCCTGAAATGAAAGATGACTTTCATGCGGCATAATCAAGTCTTTAGATGTGGTGGAAGTTTCACAACGTATGACAGACTGTAAAAACACTATAATAATTTGGTGAGATATTGGCAACGCTTTCTTCCTAAGGGGGTTTTGGACTGCAAGCTTGTGACATATTTCATGACACATTCACGAATAACCAATTGACATTTGTAACGGCTTCATTACACATATTTAATAAACAAAATAAAATCTCAATTTAGAAATTAAGAGTTTCCTTCCAAAATGAGATATCCACCATTTAAAAAAACACTCACTCACCATATTGACTGTTGGCATTAAAGTGAAGCACATTATGAGTTAGTACTGAAGTTAGGAGTCATCTTGAGACATTTGCTTATAAAATAGTTTATAAAATAGAATTATTTATGTTTTTCAGCTATTGCTTGAAGAATTTCAGCTAACAAAACTTTCGAAAAATGGATATAGAGCATTTTGGAATGAATGATGATCGGTCCTTCCATCCCTCTGCACTTGAACATCTAGAGATTTTAGGGGTGAAACTGCTTCCCGATGCCCCAGAGACAGCTCCGTGGTTTAGGGACGCTGCACCGCTGTGTGTTGTATCAGGTCCCAAGGTGTTTACTGGCTGTGTGACGGCGGTGAGCAGTGGAGCAATGTTTATATGCACAGAGGGCAGCCGGCCTGGAGGAACTATTACAGCCAGCGACACACTTCACTACTCAACAACCTGCTATTCTTTAAAGGCGATTGTAATTATGTTTACCATTAAAAGACAATATCACACATGCAGGAGTGTGTCATTAAGATGTGGCCCACAGAGCGAGCTAAGTGTTACGTTCATATTGGCCTGAAAATGAATTCTCAATTAATGACTGCTTGTTAAGGAAAGGCTACTGCAGCTGTAAATAAGAATTAATAGCTAAAAAGTTGGAAGCTGACTTCATTTGGATTCATTAATATGAAACTTTTTCAAAGGAATAACTTAACATTTAGAATTTGAGTTTTATTATTCTTCAGCAGAACTTCTACTTTAATCTTTTATTGATCCTTATAACAGCTGGATAGCGCTCCTTTAAATTGCCAGTGCAGAAATGTTCATATAATGGACAAAAATTTTAAATGTTAAGGTATACGTTTAAGGGCTGCTTAATAATTATTTTCATTATCGATGAATATATTGAGTATTTTTTGGATTAATCGATTAATCTTTTAGTCTATAAAATGTCAAAAACAATGACAAATGCCCATCACAAGTTACCAGAGCCCAAAGAGATTCTTCAAATTGCTTACTTAGTCTGACCAACAGCCAAAAAAGCCAAAATATTCACTTTATAATGATATGAAATGGAGAAAAGCAGCAAATCTGAGCATTTGAGAAGCTGCAACCAGGAAATGCTTGGTGTTTTTACTTGATAAATGACTAAAACGATTAATCGATTATCAAAATTACAGTCAGTTAATTTTCTGTCAGTTGACTAATCAATTAATCAACTAATTGTTTAGTGTACAAGCATGAAAATGTGTTTGAAAGTCTCGTGAATTAGCATGTTCCCCTCTGTGCCGACAATGTTATGAACCTTATACTTAAAAGTGGCATATGTTCAGTATTAACAAATGGAACTCAGTTATATTCCCATAGCAAGACAACATGACTTTACATATCAAACAGCTGTGTTTCTGGTCAAGCTTTGCTTCAAGTTGCTTCAGTGGCCGTCCAGGCTGCTGGTCATGAGGCTCGTGTGTCTCCTCCTTGCAGATGATCTATCATCTGCTGCGGCGGCTGCCATGAATCTCATTTCCTCCGTTTTCTGAGACAGAATGGAGCTTTCCACTGGTGTGTTTGTTTTTTTACAGCCTTTTGTCTCATCTTTACTAGGGTGTCAGTGTAGGACACAGCAGCCCTTCTCTGCTCAAACTCACAGCAAAATAAAGTCACATGAACTCTCCCCCCCACACCCATCACCACCCATCACCACCCAGCATCATCCTCAAAAGTAAAAGACATTTAATTAAAGTAAGAGCTCAGCAGTCGTCGAAAGCTGCATTACAATTATTGCTGGAGCACATTTGTGACAGATGTCTCCGTGGCGTATGGCACAACACAGTTTCAAACCGCAGCACGGTAAATGGAGCCACTTGAGGAGAGAACACAGAAATTGAATAGCACTTCACTGAAGCACTTGCCAGGTCTCTCAGTATTGCTTTGCTTCATTTTGCCCCGCTGGCTTGCTTACTCTTTGAGCTTTGCCAGCGTGGGCCATTGAAAGCAAATATATTTGAATATTGAATTTATTTGACAGTTTAAGTATACTCTACCAACAGAGACATGACCTGGATCCACTGCACTCTCATTTCATGAAGCAGAAACCCAAGGTCTGGTTCACTCAAACAGCTGGAGGCCTACATGTGCCTTGCTCAAGGTCGCCATCTAGCGGTGAGAGTGTGTTTTACTCGCTGTACTCGCCACAACCTGTCTCCTGTGATGCCACTGGGGAATCAATAGAAATACTGTCCCATATAAACATCCCATATAGTCAACATCAAAACCTTTTATTCCCTGTATAGTCCAGAGTCTAGCTGGAAAACTGTCTAAACCTCCAGTTCTCCGTCCTGCTCCTCAGCACCACTGCACTGCTGCGTCTCTGTCCTACCAGCTCAGTTAATTGCAGTTAATTGCATCCACCTGGCGTCCCAGGTGTTAATTAACCCCTGATTAGACAGCAGGACTCTGGATCCTGAGGTCCCGGACTGAGAAACACTGGGCTAAAGTAAGTGAAAGTGAACAGACAGAGGATGGGGCATATTTATAACTATAAGATTGATAAACCACATATAGTGACGACTGGTTAGCTTTTAACAATTCCATAAAGACATTATGATTTAATACCAAACTTTTTAGACGAGGTAGCCTGCCTCGTACTGGTACGTCAACACTAAAAGCCATGATTCCTTCCTAAAGTCCTGCTATTTTCCTGTTACTGAACTTGTTAAAAATGTTGACCATAGCACAATAGGCCACTAAAGCAAATAGCCTACAGCCTGCAAACTGCGGGATTTTGAACATAGGCAGAAGCTTATTGTGAAAGTCAGAAATTCCTAAAGACTAGCAGGAAAGACACGATTTAGACAGCGAAGTCGATCACACTGCAAATGACTGGAGACCACATTCCTTACAGAAAATAACTAGTAATCCTGTAATACATTTCAGAAGGATGTTGTGCACATGTCACAACACAACTATAAGTCTCTACAGGAATACTGATGGGATATTATAGTGATACAGGAAATAAAAAAATACTACTGAGTACGATAAGGTCTTTATAAACTCATAATGAGAAGGCACACTGTAAGTCCATATCGGAATATTCTGATTTTTCGGTAGGGATTCCTCTGTGTTTAAGTGCATAACACCTCAGTGTCCATCACCAACGTGTGTGTGTGTCAAAAATAAGTAAGCATTAAACCAGCAGTAGATCTTACCTTTTGCAGTCTGCAGAAAGGACGCGTCCTAAATAAAGTTCATTCTCAGACACTAAACAGCGTCATGGACTGTCTGTGAACAGTAAAGCGGCTTATTCTTATGGAAAGAGTGAGAGTTCTACTGTGATAATCAAATAAGACATGAAAACAAATCTCGAGATGGAAACAGTAAAGTCCTCATGCAGCATCCGCGCTAGTTTCCAACTTGGCCTCAGTCTCCGCTCTCATCTCCTCTTTGCTCTGCGACTGCTGCTGTTCTCCGTTTCCACAGAGCGGCCAAAGAGGAAGAGAGGCAGCGAGAGCGACACCCGCAGACCACTACCGGGTTCGCTTAAAAAACCCCTTTGTTCCAGCGTTTAAAAAATAAAAATACACGGAGTGGCCTGATGGGAGCGCTATAATTAAAGGTAAAAATTTTAAACTCAAAAGTAATAATTATAATCTCACACCGCTGGTCAAAACTTGGAGGAACGGTGCCATTTACCGCTGTATTCTGGCGTTTACAAAAATTATGCTAATTGGCCTGATTTGAACTCAAATGTGATATCAGAAACCACTGGTCCGATTTTGACAAAACTTTAAGGGACGGCGCATTTTGCTGTATTCTGGTGTTTACGAAAATTACACTACTTGACCTGCTATAATTAAAGGTCAAAATGTCTAACTTTGAAAGAAACTTGCTGCACACATCAGCTATCCTTAGGCTGCGATCTTCATTGATCGGCCTCGTGAGGGCGCTATAATTAACTGCTACATCAACTTGGAGGGATGATGCGTAATGCTCGTGCTTCACTTTTTGCATTAGGTTCACGAGCTCAGTTCATGACATGTAGATATGATAAAAAAAATAAAATATTTAGCTAAAAATTATGTGAGTTTTTGCACAGCATTTGAGGAGGAGACAGAAACAAATAAAATAAATACACAGAAAGAAAATAAAGCACTGGAATTATTGTGGAGGTTTTTTATTAGCTGCCTTGCTAAACACAAACTAAGATAAATTTGTCTGCACATTATCATGGAAACAACGCTCCAATGCTAAAAGATGTCAATCAAAATGTTATTATGTTATTGTTTGACCAAGACCTTATTGGTCAAAACGTTGTTTTTGTATTGAATTTACTGGGAGCTTGAATTCATTGTGTGGATTTTTTTTTCTTCCATTTTCCAAAAGAAAATATGAAACCCTGTGTACAGGTTGAGCCTCCGTTCTAACAGACACAGATTCTATCAACTGGAACAGACGGATTTCCATCTTCCCGTTTATGTTCTCTTTGTTTCATCTCGAGAGGGAAAGTTAAACACTTCACACCCCTGCTGGCTGAGTTTAAATCCTGAGAAAACCCCCCATTCATTTCCCATTCCAAAATACAAAAGAATTTCTCATGAACTATTAATTAACTGCATGAATTTTACCAGAACACTCAGTATGGAATCAATAGAAAATCTAGCCAGTAACTTCCTTTTCTAGTATTCTTTTTTTTTTTTTTTTTTTTGTCTTTTTTCTTCTTCTCTTGTATGTTTTTTCTACTCTTTTTGTTTTAGGCTATCTTATTTTTTTGTCTCACTTTCTGTGGGGTCTCTCTTTCTGTGGGGAGGATGAGAGTGTGCGTCTGTGTGGTGGTGGGAGGTCATATAGTTGTCATGGTTACACACTGTAGTCATGGGTTACTCACCACTGGTTGGATGGTTACATAACTATGGAACAGTAGGCTACATTACTTTTGAGGATGATTGATTCCAAGAAGCTTTTATGTTTTTTAAAATTGTATTTTCATCTGGAAACCATGAAGCAATTAGAAATACAAAAAAATATACAAGACATTCACATTTTCCAGTTGTTTTTTTTTAATTATTATTATTATTGCACACCCTCCGCTCACCCAACACACACCCATCCCACACTCCCCATCCCCACAATGCACCAGAGAGAGAGAAAACAAAGAATAACATAAAATAAAGACTAAAAAGGAGAAGAAACAAAAAAATACATGAGGAAAAAAAAGAGGACTGAAAAAGGAAAATTGCACAATTTTCTTTCAAGAGGCTTATAGTAGAATAGAAAGGGGAAAACACTCAAGAAGTTTTTATTGCTCACAGCAGCAGGCCGAGGTCGGCTGCCAGTATGAGACTCAGTGGAAGTCTCAAATCTTGATTAATACAACTTTTGTTCAGAAGAAACAATGAAGAACCTGAAACTGACAAAGTAGCTGGTTAATCCAAAAGACTGAAGACAGAATTCAGAAATCAGAGGTCTTTTTGACATTTGACTAGACATTAAGTCAAGTTTAGTATGTCCCTTAATCACAGTTACAGTCTCAAAGGGCTGCACATGCCCTTTAACACAAGTTTAACACAATAACTGAAAAAAACAAAACTACAACCTTAGATCCTCACTGAGAACAAGGAAAAACTCCAATGCAAACCTCATTAAATAAATAATAATGATAAACTTTATTTGTATGGCACTTTTTAAAAAACAGAGTTTACAAAGTGCTTTACATAAAAAATAAAACAAAAACAATACACATGGTAAGCAATGCAAGGATCAAAGCAGTTTCCAAGAAATCTAAAACAATGGGAGCTGAGAGTGGGCAAACAAAGATTAAATATTGATCAACCAAAAAAAAAAAAAAAAAGAACATAAACAAAATAGACAGAATAAACAGAATCACATTACAATTGGTTTGGCTTGATCACAGAGATATGAAAAAAATATAAACACAAGGGAGACAATCTCAACTATTGGATGCAGAAGAAAAGAAAGATTTGGGGAGTGAGGTTTGTGCTGATGATGATTAATCTGCTCTGCTGTCCAGAGATCATTTTTATTATGTCCAAATGTCCATAAAGTTGCTCTCCCATCCATTCCCACTGGAGCATCTCCATGAAGTGACACCTGATGACGTCAAAGATGAGAGTCGGCTATTGGTTTCTTTTTCTCTTAGCAGTGGGAGTGACTTACAAATCAATACTGCACATGATCAAAGGAATTGCATATGTGAATGTTGTTGCAGGATGTGTTTTCACTTTACTGCAACTGACAAGAAAAAACAAAATAAATGCAAATTATGTATACCCCAATATTGGGACATATAGAGTTTAATTGTTTTTGCTTGCAGTCTCATGCTAGTCCACTTGCTCTTCAAATATGAAAGAAAGAAAGAAATGTGACTCTTCGTCATAAACTACCCACCAACAAAAACACAATGGGGTCGGGTCGTTATTCTCTGTAGAAATATTGTGTCTCAGATGAGATGCTGATGGTTCAGTCGGAGAGATGCTGCCTTCAAGGGTTCCTCGGAAGCTCCTAATTATCATACCTGATAAAAAAAAAAGGAACTTTAATCAAAATTTGGTGGTTTTATTTTAGAAATCAAAGTGGCACAGAGCTAGTTTGCACTGCAGCGACAGAATGAAGAGGGGAAATACGTATAATAATAATAATAATAATAATAATAATAACAATAATAATAATAATAACAATAATAATTAATTCAAAGTCTGTCAATGGTTGGAGTACACCTATTACTCATCACAAAAAAGCCAAAATTCACAAACAGCTAATACTCCATTTCAGTTCTATATGGTAGCAGTGCTTTCAGCTTGGGTGTAATTTGGTCTAAATAAAGCTTAGATATCGGCATAGAAAATTCCCTCTTTCCCACTTTGTAAGATCGTTAACATACATGTGGCGAAATTTCCGACAGTACATGAACGCAGCAAGAGGAGACGTCACCGGCAGTTGCGCACCGCACTTCCCTGAAGTTGAGCGAAACAACATTCATGTTTACAACTGTCGCTTCCCGCTTTATCATAATCCAGACAGGGAAACAACAACAGCTAGCCACATGGCTCGGTTATAAGTCCCGAAAATGATTAAGACGGAGAAGATTTTACACCTGAAGAGTTCCCGCGGGCGGAAGGTTCGTGTTGTCCGGGAACATTATCTGAGAGAGCAAGTTCCCTGCTACAGCTCTCTCTGTCAGGCGGACTGTCCCAACGGTAACTCCTCAAAACAAAGACCGAAAACCCATTCAGTCACTCACTGTTGCTTACCTAGCGAAATATCTACCGTGTAACTAAGAGCATGACAATAAGCAGAACTGTTAAGATGAGGTTACTGAAAACTAGCTAGTTGTTAGCGGTAACGTTAGATACGATGGCAACTGCACCACGGAATTAAACAAAACAAAAAAGGCAGGTTCAACTGAAATTCGATAGCACACACTGCTGAAATACACTGAAGTGTCGGTAAATCTCGGAGGAATTAAGTTAACGTTACATATTACTTCTCTAACAAGGGTAACTTTGACTTTCGGTGACATTGTAAATGAAATTGAATAGTAATTTGTATTTCATATCTTATTTTTACAGCGACAATACACATTTAATCAACATTACAGTAACGTAAATGTACCAGTGTTAAACTGCTGTACCCTGGCATGAAGTTAAATAGCCATTAAAGGCAATGAAACAGAATATCATGCAGTGACAGATTAAGAAGACATGATATTGAACCATACAGACACACTCTAAACGTGTAAATGATTTACATGACATAATATTGACTTGAATTTGCAGTCACTCATGTATTGGAGATGATGATGCTTGGACCAAACAGTAGATTATGTGCCGATATCCACTCAGATCCTCTTTAAACCAGGATCCAAATGAGTATCTACACTTGTTACTTGGATAAATACCAAGTTTTCCTCTTCTGTCACAGTGTATTCACTCTCCCATATCCAGTTCCTTGTAGCAGTCAAAACTAGGGCTGGACGATATTCAATATTATTGTTTATTGTCTTTCAGTGGAATCATATTGTCATGATATGGTGATTTTGGGATATCGTGACACACAGTTCTGTTGTCTAAATGGATGATAACGAGCACATTTTATGTAAAAACTCTGACTTACCATTCGGTTCAATGGGATGAAGTTTAATTTGATTAGTTAACATGTGATTTTGCACACGTGAGCCATATCATGATATATATCGATATCGTGATATTGATTGCCACCATATCGCCCAGCCCTAGTTAAAAGCGCTCTTGACAGTCTGTTCCTGGCTTCCTGATCAGGTGGCAAGGTGCTGTCAGGAGAGGCGACCCACTATGTGGTGCCGGATGTCGGGGTGGCGGCCGACTACCTGGAGATCCTGGAGTTCAGAGAGCTGCAGGGCGTCGTCTTCACCCAGACCGCCTGCCAGGCTGTTCAGCACAGCAAGGGACGCAGGTACAGGAGCATCTACAGGCTGGACAGTCACACAATATACTGTTTAACCCAGGTCTGTTGCTGTGTAGGAGGTCCACAGACAGTCCTTCAGCCAAACAAACATACTTCTACCAACAAAGACAAAACTGTTGGCTACAGGCACCGTAAAGGCAACAGTGTCTATTCTCCTGTGGCCAAGACCTTTCTCTCTGAAAGCTTCTTTTGCATTTAACCTTTAATAAAAACTTACCTGCACAAGTGGGTGAAGAGTGCAGTGAGGTCAACCTCATTATATCAAAGCTACGCTGATCAAGCTAAACGAGATCCAGCCTGTGAATTTAAATACCTCACAAGAGTGTTTTTGACAAACTTGATGAATAGTGTAAATAAGGAGTCCCACATGACCTTCGGTAGCCTTCCAGTTTATTTTTTATTTCTGCTTATGCTGCCATTCTAAAATGTTGCATCATTAATTTGATGAGGCTTCACTTTTGATAATGTTAGGTAGATGTGGCTGGTAGGACATATGCTGATGCCATACTGTGTTAGTAATTGCAGAGCTCCATTCACTTCAACTCACTGGGCCCCCGCAGGAAGAAGCACTGAGTCAGGGTGTGGGTGTGTGTGTGTGTGTGTGTGTGTGTGTGTGTGTGTGCGGGTGTGTGTGTGTGTGATGGCCACTATAGACTATAAGTCTTCTTTACAGCCTTGGCTTTTCTATGAAGCCAACATTTTATATCTACCTATAACTATCTTTACCATCTATGGCAAAATATTGTGCATTAAATGATAATCTTATATATTAACAGAAAAAAGTCCACCCTAAAACACTTTATCACTGTAAAAAACACCTTTTGGCAATGTACCTTTAATTTCTGGGTCCATTTTGTTGTTTGGTGTATTGTTTTTTTTTAATTCCTGTGGATAACTGGCCAAACATAGACAATATGACATGTCCAGATATTTCCAGCAGCTACAATGGAGTTTGATAGCAGAAAATGTTTCAGCGATTTAAAACATCAGCGGTAAACGTCAGGTTTTGGTGTCAGTCCCTCAGAATCAAAGAGCGAGGGCTTCTTTCTGGAGCCGCCATTTTGCACCAAGAGACGTTCAACAATCATACAGCAAGAAATCCATCGCAGAAGAGGAGAGAGACCAGTTTCTCCACCTATGCAATGCAGCCACAAGACAGGTTGTGTTTTGAGAGACGCCCCAGTGTTACTAGCCTCTAGGGGTTGTCAAAAGCAGTCTGGTTCAGGGAAAGTCTACTTCTAACTGCAGTAGAAGTAGACAATGCAGGTTGAGGGAAAGTGGGTTCACCAAAAAAGTAAATTACAACTCTTCATCACAAAAAAACTCCCGTAATGCATTGAACATCACAAATTGATGACATCTAACACTGTAAAGATGGATTTTTACTTTTAATGGATGTGTGTGTTTCTGAACAGGCAGTACAACCGTCTGCGCAGCCTGCTGAAAGACCCCCGTCACGACTGTGTGCTGTTTGCCAATGAATTCCAGGAGTATTCCTACCGTCCGCGTGAGAAGGGAGAGAGCCAGGACAAGTGGCAGACCAGGTCAGTGCTCATTCTCCCCCAACATCACTCAACCTTTTTTCTTAGTTTTACCTTTTTATAGAGCTGCAATGATTAATCGATTAGTTGTCAACTATTAAATTAATCACCAACTATTTTGATAATCGATTAATCGAATAATAAATTTTTTAAGAGAAATAAGTCAAAATTCTCTGATTCCAGCTTCTTAAATGTGAATATTTTCTGGTTTCTTTACTCCTCTATGACAGTAAACTGAATATGTTTGGGTTGTGGACAAAACAAGACATTTGAGGACGTTATCTTGGGCTTTGGGAAACACTGATCGACATTTTTCACCATTTTCTGACATTTTATAGACCAAACAACTAATCGATTAATCGAGAAAATAATCGACAGATTAATCGACAATGAAAATAATCGTTTAGTTGCAGCCCTACCTTTTTAAGATCTATGCGTAGGTAGTCATAATTTATACGCTAGACTAATTGAATACAAAATATCCGAGCTTTAACAGGCAAGCTGTCTATATGTACCTTGAACTGTAAATTGTGAATTACCTTTGTTTGTGTGTGTGTACCTTAGGTGTGTGTACTACGCAGCAGTGTGGTACCATGACCACCTGGCAGGTATGAAGCCTGTAGTGATGATCACAGAGGACCAGGCTGCGGTGGCTCAGTACAGCAGCCTCAACTCTGGAGTGTACGTCATCTCCATCCAGGTACATTTCACACTCGACCGCTCCAACCACGCCGGGCGTCTTTCTGTAGCTACACTACCAGTCAAAAGTCTGGACACGCCACAGTTTTCTTTATTTTTACTATTTTCCACATTTTAGAATAATAGTAAAGACATCAAAACTGTGAAATAACACAAATAGAATTATGCAGTGACCAAAAAAGTGTTAAACAAATCAAAACTATCTTATATTTTAGATTCTTTAAAGGAGCCGCCCTTTGCCTTGATGGAAAGGCAAAGGCTTTGGAAAGAAATTCATACATAGGATCAACTTCACTATTTATATTTGTCTAAGAAACACATTTCAAGTATTTAAGCAGAAGCCTTTAGATCAAAATGGTGAGAATGAAAAACATTGTACATTCAGTCAGGTGTGTCTTTTTGACTGACTGATACGTTTGACTGGTAGTGTAGCCTACATCAGTGGTTCTCAACGTGGGGTCCGGGGACCATCAGGGGTCCTTGAGGGGGTTCCAGGGGGTCCCCAGCAAATTGATGAAGTGTTAAACTTCAACATTATTTCATTTACAAGAAGTTAACACAATTAGAGAATGTAGAAGAATGACTGTTTTGATCATAGTTTCTCTGTTATCTCTCTACCTACAATACAGACAGTCATGGAATTCTGGACAAAATCATATCTGACAATAAAAATATTCTCAGATTTGGGTCCGAGAGACGAAATCTCATCAAATGGGGGTCCGTGGCTCTAATATGGACTAAATCAGGGGTCCTTGATATGAAAAAGGTTGAGAATCACTGGCCTACATCACTTCTCTTCTCTCGTATTGACCTACTATATTTTCTTACCCAATAATAAGCAAACCAATAATAAGAAAAATCTACTCTACTGTTTTTTCTCCCTTCACCAGAAGCATTTAATTATTAGTTTTTGTGACAGTTCCAGTGACAAAACACAGAGTGAATAGAGGGATGTAACAGCCTAACATTACCTTATTCAAACCCATGCAGTGCATATTTGCAAGCACAGCCACCAAGATATCACAGAGCTTGTGTACTACAGAAGACAAACTAAATTACTAAATATACGAATGTTAGAGCGAATTTTCATATTAAAAGGGTATTACCAGAGGCTTAGTTCTACAAAGGAAGTACAAAAGATTGCAAAACATCTATAAATTTACATCATTAATCTATTTAGTCACAATTTGTGTAGCTCCAGTTGACCTTACATAATTGTTCACCCCCTAAATCCTAAATCTTATTCATGCTACAGTAGCATGGATTGCATAATGATTGGTTAATACGTAATTGTCTTGCATTGCCATGCCTTGTATGTGCTCCATCCATAACGCAGCATTGAGCTGTTTGACAACTAATATACTGTTGAGGTAGTTAGGGAAAAACTTACCAGAAAAAAAGTTTACTCTGTTTTGATGAAGTGGCTGCAAAATGACTCACTGAGAGTTATTTTAACAGATGAGAAACCATAATGATTCACCGAAAATTAAAGCATAGCCTGACAAACTCTGCAACCCTGCAACTAATTTATTCTAAAAGGAGAGCAGTAATTTATCTGTCTAGTCTACCTGTTCACAGTGGTCACATGACCACTGAGATACATAAGCTGATTATCAAATCCAAGATTGCCAAGTCGATGTTGTGTCCTTGTAGAGAAAGTTCTTCTCAAGTTGTCTGGGAGAGAACGATCTTCTCATGAAAGTGAACAGAGAAGCTTCCTTACAGTTTGAGATGGACTGTGTGCTTCACATCGTGCCCATAATTAATTAAGACGCACAGCTGTTAATTTTCCCACCTGTTAACCAGCTCTGTACTGTAGACTACAGCGCTGTTCAGATGTGATGCGTTGTTCTCTCAATGAATCTCGGGGCTTTCCACTGGTTTCCATCCGATTCATCCTCTACTGGCAAGGAAACTTCCAGGATCTTTATCCGTCCTCTGTCCGTTCGTTCTTTTGTTTTGGAATCGTGCTTCGGCAGTTAGATATTACATAAAACGCATCATGGAGGACACAAGAACGCACAAGAACACATATTGAAAAAGAGCCATACTGTAGGCATGTAAATGAACACAGCTGATGGGCAAACATGCAGCAGCTGCTATCAGTAACACCTCGAAACATACTGGGAGATCAAGGAAGCAGAGGGAGACTGTAGTGTAGGATAATGTTTTTATGCAAATACTATTTAATGTAGAGTGTCTTTGAGTATCTTGAAAAGCGTTATACAAATAACATGTATTACTATTATTATAATGGTATTACTGAATACTGATATAGTGTTAGGTAGGTTTATTATGTAGCCTTATTGATATAGATACAGATACATACAGATGTATCTATCACAGAGGTCAGGTTCTACTTTTCACTGCAGTTTTGCTGCACCACCACACTAACACTGTTACTCAACACCCAAGAGGAAATATTTGGAAATGAGGAGGCACTAGGATTGATCAAGCAGCAAGTTAATTGAGTGAACTGAGTATTGTGTTACAATGTACAGATGATTTTCAATTATATAACATTCAAGAAAGAACTGTCTAGAGTGGTTGTTGTAGTACGATGGCAGGTGCATGATGGAGGACTTCACTGTGGCTTCCACAATAATTTGCATTTTACAATTAAGGCTTTGTAATTTATTATGATCGATTTGAAGTACAGTATAAAAAAAAAAAAAAAAGTAACACAGAAGTGGAACTAGGAAAGCTAAATCCACTCAAATCTACCTATAATTTGAACCTTGCATGTAAAACGACTTTCCTGCTTTTATAGCATAATTCTGCATAGGTACCTGCTTAACTGCCTCGCTATAAAGGCCCTGACACACCAGGCCGACGGTTGGCCGTTGGCCAACGTCGGGCCGTCGGTAAGCGTCGGTGTCCCTAGTTTTTGCGGTGTGTCCCGCACCATCGGCACTAGTCGGACCCTGTCGGCGGCTTTTCGGCCGATTGAGCATGTTGAATCGGCGTCGGAGCCCGTCGGTGAGAGAGATCACTCTGATTGGTAGTTCGTGTTTTGCCTCTGGATGATTGGACTGATAAATTCCTTCAACATGTGGAACTGAACAGGAAAGAGCCGAGCAGAGGTTTCATTTATCTCCAGCTCTCGACACAGGTTCGGGAAAGCCCCTTGAGCCTGTCGCTGGAGTAACGTTATTCATGATTTCACCCATTTAGTGCGGTTTCTCCTTATTTTTCGCCTCCGCCTCTTCCTTTCTTCTTCCACAACCAAAAGACCAAGGGCTGACAACGCAAGTGCCATTTGCAACTTCTTATCAGACATATGGTTATTTCCCCTCACGCAGGCGCAGAACGTACGTGCTAGTTGGCCATCGGCTGTAGTCTTTGCGGTGTGTTCAAGTGCAACTTTTTGGACCAGACGCAGGCGACGTGAGGCGACGCAACAGTCAGCCTTCGTCGCCGCTGGTTCTTTGACGTCGGTTTGGTGTGTCAGGGCCTTAAAGGTAAACCCAGGATGACCCATAATCCCACTTCCTGTGTTATCTGCTTCTGACATTTCTTCACCTGTGTGTCCCTGTTTTGGCCAGGATTATTTGCAGAACTTCTGGCCGGAGCTGCAGGCAGCCCATGAGCTGTACGGCTCCATTTCCCAGGCGCTACAAGAGAAGGAGAGCGAGAGCACAGAGAGAGAGTACGCCGAACATCTTCCTGCCGAAGTCCTGGAGGCCGGTATCAAGTCGGGACGATACATTCAGGTACGAATCCACCTATCTGGTTTGTGTCCAGTGAGGCTCTCCTTAGGGAAGCACAGCCGGTTATGAAGTTGGAGAAGAAACCAGGCTTTTTGAAATGTTGGAAAAAATACACACTTGAAATCCACAAGACATTTGTCACTGAGTTTAAGAGCAAAGACTAATGTAGATACGTTGTCTGACTTCTAAAATCAGTCACAATTGAAACAGGTTTTACTTGTACATGCCTAGTAAGTAGTGGGAGGAAAACCAGAGATGGAATAGATGAGATGGAGGGGAGGGGAAAATTTCACTTTCTTTCTGCACTAGAGGATCATTGGTTAGACTTCCAACTAATGATGACCTCATGATAAGCTTGTCTCTTCTATTGGCACAACAAATGAATGAAGTGTCGGATATGTACATTTTAAGGTCATGGAGGTGTTAGAAGAAAGAAATTTAGCATTACTGAGATGCATCCAGTTACACATTAAAACCTGGGAGCTGTCCTGTACAACCATAGTTTTCGCCCAGTCGTGAGCAACTCCAAAACACTGGGACAGATTAAAGGCACCCCAGTGGAAAGGGCTTCCTCAAAGGCTTGCCAAAAGAAGTTTTGAAGGGACAGGACAGTGATACTCATTCTCCTCCCTTGACCAGAGTTTTCCTACGGGACAGGGAAACTTCACCTGCCCGTTAACGTCCCTATAATCAAAATAAATTGCATTTTTCTCTCTCCATTATCAGGGAACTCTGAACGTCAACAAGCACCGGGCACAGTATGAGGCTTTCATCAGGATGGAGGGTTCCACTAACAAGAACACAGGTGCAAAACAGCAGGGATCAGCACGACATGATGATTAAGGACCACTGACCGCAGACAGATTAGGCCGTTCCATTTATCACGCCCCGCAAACCATTATTAAGTCTAACTAATTTCGCAGCTCTGGTGACGGCTTCTTGGTTTTCTAACTCGCCGTTTCTGTTTGTCTGTCTTTTTGACCCACTCTCCTTTCAAGACCCCCCACTCTTTCCCCTCCTCTATCTCTCTCTCTCTCCCTCTTTCTTCTTTGTTGTTTCTCTTTCTTCTCCCACCTTCTGGCTTGCTCTCCCCTTGTCTCCTCTCATCTCAGCTCTGAACAGCGACGTGTTGGTGTGCGGTAGTAAGAATCGTAACAGAGCCGTGCATGGAGACGTGGTTGTAGTGGAGTTGCTGCCAAAGAGTGAGTGGAGAGGAAAGATCACGGCGCTGGCTGAGGGACAGGCGGAGGAAAAGACTGGAGAGGACCCCCAGAGCCAGCCCATGCCTACAGGTGGGACAGTAAGCAGTGACCCAAATATTGAGCCAGTGGAGTCAGTTCTGTGGGGGGGGGGGGGGTTTGTTGGTTTTTTTTTTGGCAATCTTGTGTAATTTGGATTTCTGATTCATAAGTGAGGTGAATGTACAGACTGTCAGCGGTTGAAAATATTTGTGTCCCAGACTGTTAATTAAGCCAATTTTTGATGCTGTTATGTCAGAATGAACATTACTGAATACTACTGTTTTGGTAGAAGTTCAAGTTTGTTTATTTATATAGCCCTTTATCACAAACATGTCTCAGAGGACTTTACAGAGAATGAGCCTAACTAGATCTAATTGATCAAAAGTCAAATAAAATATACCTTTATAGATATAAACGGTAGATGTTTAGGGACAAAATCCCCTCCAGTGGCGATGGCAGAACATGACACTAGACTATATTATTACTCAGTTGCTCTCATATTAGTATCTGATGACAACAGTATTTATTAGCCCTGGGACTAAAGCAGTTCCCTGCCTGCAGGCCGTGTTGTGGGGATCCTGCAGAGGAACTGGAGGGACTATGTGGTGACCTTTCCCCCCAGGGAGGAGACTCAGTCCCAGAGCAGGAACTCCCAGCGGATCCTGGTGATGCCCTGGGACCAACGAATCCCCAAGATCCGAATCAGCACTCAGCAAGCCGATGCTCTGCAGGTCCGGTCCACTTTCCTCTGGCTACTGATTTATTCACTCACTTGCTTACTCTTCCTGCCACTCACTTACCTACTTGGAAGGAAACTGATTAATTTAAGATTTCCCAACATGTTAAGCAACTCTTGTTACTTGATATCTTGGTTATTTTATAATTTGGGTGGACTGTCATTAAGGTTGAGTCACTGTCAATTAGGCCAATGATGCAGTGGCGCCAATGTCTCATAGTGGATCATACATTTTCTGAGCTGCATAATTATATCTGACCTAAAATCAAAATACAGCTTAAAGTATAAATAATATAAGCTTGGTAATCATTTTGATATTAGGATCAAGCATATGGAGAAAAGCCCAATGAACTATAAAGATAATCTAATCGATGAAGGGCAAAAACCACATAAAACAAGTAGTGTAATGTCTATTGTATCAACATGACAAAAAAATTGTATAAAGTGGCACAACAGATTTGGAATTTCTAGGTAAAATTGTTGACATTTATCTCGACTAGAATGTAACTGCAACACAAAACTAAGAAAAACCTCTGTAGAGAGTTTTTTAATGTGTAAATATTCACTTCACATGGTGCAGGCAGGGAGATTGATCCATACATACAGGCTCCGGACATTAAGATGGGAGAAAGGGAGTTCAACTATGAGTCTCCGTAGGTCTGGCAAGATGCACAGTTTCTGGAGGGCAGAAGATACGAGGAGGCACATGAGGTTTAAAATCACCAAAATGAAACAGTGAGCAGGACCATGTAATGCCTTATGAGTCTCTAGAAGCCCAAAACCCAATAAAGAGTGAACAGGATGGAAGTAATGTGATCGCATCCTCTAGCCCTGGTCATAAGATCTAGTTTGTATTTATTTCAATAATCACAGTGACCACTGAGCGGTGTTGGCTAATTCAAAATCCCCCCCTACCTTCCTCCCCCAGGACCACAGAGTGGTGGTGCGCCTTGACTCATGGGAAAGCACATCGCTCTACCCAAACGGCCACAGTGTGCGGGTGCTGGGTCGGGCCGGGGAGCTGGAGACGGAGGTGCAGACCATCCTCATAGAGAACTGCATCCACGTGCCGCCCTTCTCAGAGGCCCAGGTCTGTGGGGAAGCTTCTGATTTTAGTCATACAAAAGAAAAAAAATACGTTCTGAATTCTATGAAACTAACTGATGTTCATCCTCACTATTTCACCTTCTGAAATACTAAAGTACATGCTGGAAGACAAGACTCAACTGGAAACCATTGATTACAAAAGCAAAATTGCCAGGTTGGAGTGGGCAGAACATAATAAAGTTGATACAGAGGAATAATGCTGATAATGTGTAAAAAAACAAACAAACAAATGAGATAGACATGAGTGATTTTGAGTGATTTAGATTTACTTCTTCCTTGGGGGAAGGCACGCATAAATCCTAAATACTGGGAATGACAGTACTTAGAAACAAAAAGCATAGATTTCCTCCCTTGTGAGTATTTTGTTCTTAAAAAAAGACATTATGTGTGTGCACTGTGTTTGTTGTAATTCCAAAATATCATTAATTTTGGCTACTTGGCCGAATAGTGTGACGACACTGCCACCCAGAGGAACATTTTTCAAGCCTTCAAGGACACAGTCAGTGTCTCTCCAGTATTAGAGAGAGGCCATGAGACTTTTAAGATCCTTTTTATTCTCCATCCTTCTCAAGCATACCAGATTAAACATTTACTTAAGAAGGAAGCATTAATGGTTGAATAGTTTGCACTGTAACTTGTGGAATGGCCTTGTTGAAACAGGGAGGTGAGTACTTGTGTGACTTGTTTCCCTCTCTAAGTTACACAGCTCGTGTTTTTAATGGTTTACCTTCTTCAAATGAAACAAAATTAAAAGAGCTGTAAATAAGTTCAGCTTGTACACATGCCATAAAAAGGTTATTAATTTGTCTTCCTGACTTTATAGAATTATTTAACATTATCCATCCAATCAAATTTATATTTTCCACTAAATGTTGGTTCTTTTTTCTTTGTAATCAGTGGCCTCCAGTTGGACTGGAGTCACAGCACAGAATATCTGATTGTGTCTTCTGAACCCAAATGTAACCTCATGTGTCTGTGTGCATCCATGATTGTGTCTGTCCACATTCAGCTGAGAGAGATGCCGGTGAACTCCCCTGAGAAGCCGTGGAGGGTGGACCCTGGCCAGGCGGCGGTGCGGCGGGACCTCAGGAGCAGCCACCTGGTGTTCAGCATCGACCCGCAGGGCTGCGAGGATGTGGACGACACGCTGTCGGTGCGCAGCCTGCCGGGCGGCGAGGTGCTGGAGCTGGGTGTCCACATCGCTGATGTCACACACTTTGTCACTGAGGGCTCACTCACCGACTTGGAGGCACGAGCCCGGTAAGAATAGAATAGAATAGAATAGACCTTTATTGTCCAGCCAAAGCAGGAAAATCATCTTTGGTCTCACCAATTAAAACACAACATCACAGCCATGTACATCACATCAATAAAACAAATCACATCACATCAATAAAACAAAAACATCAATGTGCGACAATCTACAACTTGCATACATCAGTCACAGAAGCCATGTGGATGAATAAAGACAGGAGCATGGTGATGAAAATGATATAGATGAGATGGACAAAAGCAAACCATGGAACCAAACTTTGCATAACATCCAGTTACGCTGTGCTGATTTTTGGCCATGGCATTTTGTTATTATGATTTAGCAGTTTCCTTTTATTCAAGACGCCAAATTGTGTTTGTTTCTCCAAATACTCCATGTTAAAACTTGGCTATTCCATGGAATCTTGCATTCTTGCCATTGCTTTGATGCTAAAACTGTCTTTTCTCTCTTCATATTATTCTGTCTCTCTATCCTCTAAGGGCGACTACCTACTACCTGGCAGACCGCAGGTACGACATGTTGCCTGCTGTCCTCAGCGCCGACCTTTGCTCTCTGCTGGGAGGAGTCGACAGGTCAGTGGACTCCACATGTCTCTACAGTATGTGGGTGTGTGCATGTGTTCTGGAGGGCGTCATGCGTTAATTAGCATGTATTTGTGCACGCATCTAAATTTGCTATCTACGTGTGTGTGTTTGTGTGCATAAGCATTCAATCAATTTCTGGATTATATTATATCTTGAACCCAGTCTTGCACAGGAGTTTATTTATTGCACAGGGGATCAATAAAGTGCAATCCTATTTTACCTTATCTTAATCCCAGGTACGCCATGAGTGTGCTGTGGGAGCTGGATGCTTGCACCCTGGCTGTCAACAAGGTGTGGTACGGCCGCACCCTCATCCGCTCCTCCTACCAGCTCCACTATGAGCTGGCCCAGGCTCTGCTCAATGGAGAGGAGGCCGAGGTACTGGAGCTGGCCCAGCTCGGCGCTGAGGAGAAGGACGCTAAGCTAGCCCAGCTCACCCAGGCTCTGGAGATGCTGACACACATCGCCAGGCACCTCCGGGCACAGAGGGACCGAGGGGGAGCGCTGGAGCTGGAGGGGGTGGAGGTAGGGTTGTTTCCTCCTGGTCTGTAAAGACATCAACTAAAACAGAAATGCAGATAGATTTTTATTTATGATGAAGCAGCCGTGGTGAAAGATTTCAGCTTTATAACCGCCATTAATCATGTTCGACCAGACAGTGTGTATCCGTTCATAAACAACAGGTTGTCATACATGTGATAATTCCTGAGTTATCACAAATTATGTCATCTATTTGGATTTAAAACCATGTACCATTATTGCCAGCCACAGATCACGGATTACAATTTCATAATGACTGACTCATTATTGGCAAAGCAGCCCGCAAGGTTCCAATTTGCATCCAGTTCCCTTCATCCTTTGCCTAAATTATATAATTCAGTCAGGCGCTCCAAATATCACCTCTGTGCAAACGACACAGGTCAATCCCACTGACTGTCATGTAACACACTTTCTCCAGTTTACCATCAGATTTTCATGCCCTGCAATTATCAGTTGGAAAGCTCAATTTAGACCAGTTTAGATGCAGTTAAAAACACTTGCTACTTTTGAGGGAACATTACATAATTCTGGTGAGGAATTATTTTAAAAAGCTGACTGAATCCGACTGTATTGCCGTCCCTCGTTAGGTGCGCGCCCAGCTGGATGAGGAGAGGAACATCACGGCCCTGGTCCCCCGGCAGCCCCTGGAGGTCCACGAGACGGTGGCCGAGTGCATGATTTACGCCAACCACTGGGTGGCGCGCAAGATCCAGGAGAGCTTCCCCCAGCAGGCGCTGCTGCGCCACCACCCGCCACCACGCCAGGAGTTCTTCTGCCAGCTGGTGGACAGCGCCAAGGCCCGGGGCTTCAGCATCGATACCAGGTGACCGGCAGCAGCTGGCAGGGGTTTATCAGTTCTCTGTATGGCAACCAAGGAAATGCATCATATTGTGTGTTTTTCTAATCTCTTATCGTCTCCCACGGTACGCATGCAGGCCGATTGAACAAAGGTCTCAAACTGGCCTAGGTAGAGGAGTTACCTAACTGACGAGGTTGGCATTTAATGTATTAAAGGATTACCGGTTTTTATTTAAGTTTGTGCCACTTATGTAGGTTCCCCTCTTTACATTATTCTTGGTGGTGTTTGTACACAGTCAGCATAGTTGGAGATATTGGGCTTGTTTTCCTCCCTTAAGAAGAAGCCATTTGCTGCCATTAATTTTTGTACAGTCTGAAAAACGACTTCCACAGATCTGAAAATTGCCCAAGCTAAATAATCCATCACAGTAAACACAAAGTTAATCGCAGTAGAGCCAGGTGCGGACGATGAGGAGCTACACAGGGAATATGAACCACAGTGGCAGAGAGCATAAACACTGGGAAGCTATTTTACTGCTGTAGTTTAAAAACTACAAAATTAAGTAATAGGTTGTAGCCTATTCTACATCCTACAATAATTATAAATAGATAAGTTTGACATTCTCCATTTTTATTGGGAGATGGATGGATCAGTAGGTTGATGGGTCGCTTGCAAAAACTGAATATCAGTATACCAAACTAACTTCACAGCAGTTTAAGATTTTTCACGGCAGGTTAAGATGTGACAAAGGAAAGATAAAACACAGTCGGTAGAGTTAATAAATTATATGACTTGCATGTGGTATGTCATGATCTGAGTTATATTTGTTGCTGTAGAGTCAAGGACAGCTTACAAAAAGTTATCACCCATTGGGCTGCTGTTGTTTTGCTGTTGCTTGTATTTGCTTCACTCCACTTTATCCTGCTATTGACTCTGCTCAGTCAGTGCCATTTGGCTATTACTACTAGTCTCTATTAGCGACTTTAGTGTCTATTAGAGACTAGGCTAGTAAATATTAAAACACTGCTGCACCTATTCTTCACTCTGTGTCACACTCTGAACACTCTAACAGGGAGATGCTCTCAGAGGCAATTGCTATTACACTCTGTTGCATTACCAGCTGAAATACCTTGTTTCTCTCTGTTTGTCAAACAATCTCAGTTTTTGCAGCTTTGCTGAGTCTCTGCATCACGATCTGTCAACCTTTGACAGAGTTGTAGTTGTCAGCACACACACTTGGTAAAAGTGTAATTCAGAGAAGCATGTGTTTGAACAGTGTTACTCTGTTGCACCAGGTCCAACAAGGCTTTAGCTGAATCTCTGGACCGGGCAGTGGACCCTCAGGACCCGCTGGTGAACAGGCTGCTCAGAGTAATGGCCACCCAGGCCATGTCCAACGCTCTCTACTTCTCCACCGGGGCCTGCGCCCAAGACCAGTACTACCACTACGGTACACCAGACTATCCTCATCATCTGTTATCATATTATTCAGTGGAATTGCATTTACATGTATCCTAGATTTTTAGTGTAATTGAAGGATCTGGGTTTGGTAAACTGTCAAGATGTTGTCACCTGAGAATTCTTGAAAAAAGTGAAACTGCCTTGTAAAGAAGTAATTATCTCATGTATCTCTCTTGATGTTTTTCTCAGATTGAATTGCTAATGTGTAGGGAGGAGTATGATCCAGATTTGTAGAGGAAGCACTGTGCTGATGTCCGTCTCTCTCTGTCAGGTCTGGCTCTGGACCGCTACACACACTTCACCTCACCTATCCGTCGTTACGCCGATATGGTGGTTCACCGCCTTCTTACCGCGGCCATCAACCTGGAAAAGGGGGCGGGACCTAGCAAAGCGTCAGCCAGTAACAAAGAACTGGAAGAAATGGCTCAGCATATCAACAACAAGAACAGGGTTAGTACTGTAGGCTGTGTGATTCACCTCTTATTAGATAAAATGGTCAGTTTATCACAACAATTTATGACCAGGGAAAACACTTGGTCCAAATTCTAACTAATTAAACTAATAGAGTATATCCTATAAATATAAGATGATTTGGCAACTTCCTCTTTGGTTTAGTTTCTGTGTTTCAGTTTTTCATAATACTGCACCATTCAAATGTGAGCAGGTTAAACAGACTAAACTATTTTACCTGCAGTTTTATTTGGTTTCAAACATGAGAGTAAAGCTTTTTTTTATTTTGTTTCTGAGAGTAAATGTATAGGACTTCCTTCCTATGTAAAGTAGTGAGGGCTGTTGAGTTCTGACTTGTGCTGATCCCTCGCCTTTCTTCCCTTGCTGAGAACCAGAAGGGTTTACTTGTACATCAGACATTTGTTCACTAGGAGGCTCAGTGAAGGGAAGACATCAAGGGAACACAACATGGTAATGTGGATCTGAATGCAACCCTGGTGCAGTCTCAGTGTGCTCTAACCTTTAACCTCTAACCTCTGTGTGATCTTTGCAGGCGGCCCAGCAGGCCCAGCGGTTGTCCACTGAGTTGTTTCAGTGCCTCTACTTTAAAGAAAAAGACCCTCAGACAGACCAGCGCTGCGTGGCTGACGCCGTCATCTACGGCATCCGGGCCAACGGCGTGTTGGTCTTTGTCCCGCAGTAAGAATTTGAAAACTTTGACCTGTGGTCTATTGCAGTTCTTTGTGATAAATGCATAATGTTTGAGAAATAATGAACGTTTACAGCCTTTACGTTCCTTCCAAAAATCAAATCAGGTGAAATGGCCTGAAAAAGGAAAAATAAAAAATTCTGCTCTCTTACTCCTGCAACAGAACCACTGTTATAGATGATGGTGCAGTACAGCATCACATGTTAACAATACTGACCGCCCCTGTGTCGCCCCCAGGTACGGCCTGAAGGGGGCGGTGTACATGAGGAACCGGGAGGGCCAGGTGCTGAATGTGGGACAGGACGGCAGCTGTGAGTGGCAGAGCGGCTCCATCCAGAGATACCTGGACCACATCAGCACCAGCTGCAGCTCCGGCACCTCCACCTTCAGCCTGTTCGACCACATCACCGTGAGTCACACACTTCACTCTGGACACATGGACATGATCATTCATGTCAACAGGAAGTTTTATTTTATCAGCAACATGCAACAGACCCTTTTCACAAACATGGCTGACGTACTTCCGATCGGTTCTCATCATTGCCAGTAATGTTAAGAAGCCTCCGACTCTGTGATCACTTATTTTGTGTTTCCACATGGTGTATAACACAATACAGGTGTTGTCATTGACATACTGTATCTTTCTGTTTCATGTTGTCAGACCACTGCACCACTATAAAAAAGTGATTTGATCAAGGGTCACAATATGCTAACAGGCCAGAAATTACTGTTAGCCTTGGTTAGCCAGTTAGCATTTTGTGACCCTTGATAAAATCACTTTTTTTGTAGTCGTACAGTCATCTGACAACAGAAACAGAAAGATATGTCAGTGACAACACACTATATCTATACCCTACTATGACAAAGTGGAAGTAATAGAAAGGGGTCGATTACCTGTGTCAGAAAACTTTGTTTACTTAGGATGAAAATATTTTGATGTTTCTGGTCTTATTAATTTCAGTGCTAATATGGAGGCGTATTGCATGACAGTGGAGTCCTCTGCTCTCCACAGGTTCGTATTTCTGTCCAGCCGTCACGCTGCCACTCAGACGGCCTCCACCTGGATGTGATCAGCAACAAGCCACACCAGAGTGCCGAGCCCCGCCCCCCCCAGCAGCAGGGCCGCTGCCAGCTGGTCCAGGAGGTGGTGCGGCTGGCCGAGGAGGCGTCCCAGCAGGCCCAGGAGAAGGCGGCCCGCGGCCCCAAACTCTCCAGAGAGGAGAGGGAGTTTCGCCAGAGCAAAAGTCCCAATCTGTACTCGCTCCTGGAGGAAGTTAGAGAGCTGGCCTTGATGGACCTCTCCTCCTGCGGGGGGAGCGGCCTGGGGATGGCTGCGCAGGTCTGTGCTACATCAGCGTAGAGCGGATCCAAGATGGGTTGGGGGTTAGATCAAGTAAAGGACACTCCTTCTGCAAAGCCTGTCCGGTCTTTGTGTGTCATGGATACTGCCGTGAAAATCCCATGGAAATATCAGTAAATATCCATGAAGAATCAAGCACATTAACTTGTATTAGAGCAGTCCTGTACAGAAGCCCAATCCTTTTAAAATACTACAGCAACGTTTTTAAAATCATGGTGGCAAGTTTACAATATTATCATCATCTGTACCCTTTAGTTAGCATGCTCTTTTTCAGCATGGCCCTGCTACACCCAAACATACTGACTCCTGGGATCGGCCCAGGACAAACGGTCTGATACTGTTGGCCACAGAGTAACTACACTGGAGCAGGTGAGTGTGAAGCTTTACTGAAGCACACGCTCACATCAGTGACATTACTGGAGAGGAGAGTGATTCTCTTCCACACTCTGAACATATTCTTGCAGCCGGTCCAAGGATTAGGACCGAGACTTTGGTTATTATGAAAATGGTCAAAGAAGAACTGAAGGATAAAGGTGAGGTGATAATGGAATTAGTTCATCTAGTCCATTCATGCTGTGACCAGATGATGATCTCCAAAAGAAATAAAGTCTTATTGATGAAACGAATTGATCAAAGGATAGTGTAGACACTGAGGTATTAAATGAGATGAAGCACTGATGACATTATGGTATAATTTTAACAAAATATATTTTTGTAACATGCTTGGTAATATGGTGCATGAATATGTACAATATGATCTACATTGCAGTTGTTTTGTTTGCAATTGAAACTGTATGACTGAATACCAATCCCTAATTTTGTTAGAAGGGTAGGTATAGCATTTGCTGACTAAAATACAAAAATATTAAACCTGCCCAAATCAGATTAACATTGTTTTTGCCAATTTCCCAATGAACTTGCAAGTGGGCTTGGATTTAAATAAATCTGGTTATAACTACATTTTTGTTTAATCATCATAAACTTTGGCAAACATGCTCATTTGAACCACCTGTGGTGCCACATGATGCCAACTGATACTTAATGCCCTATTTGGTGAACATGTTCTAGGTACAAGTAACAGTCAATAAATAAAGTTTGTGGCCTATCAAATGAGGACTTATGACACTGCGTTTACACAATCACTAAAAACCTTGGTGTGTACATGTAGGAACTTTTTGAAAGCAAAAATGGACTCCTGTCAATATGAAACTTGCTATCAGACCCTCTTAACACCTTACAGTCTTGAATCTTCAACATTTCCTTTGAGGCCGAACCTGAGCCCAAGGACTGAAGAACTTTACTTTATATTACTGAGGATACTGATCACAATCTCCAACACATACAAGGAAAATGTTTGGATTATTTTATTAAAGACTTTTCTTTATAGACAGTTTCATTTGGTGGCTAAAAAGAGTTTATCAAAAAAACAAATACTGAATGGAAATACACTTGAGACAGAAATTTGAACAAGGTCCAGGTAACAGTAGTGAATTGGACGATCACATTGTGTGTCTCTTCACTGAGGGCCCTTGAAGTAAATGACTCAATTTTCAAACACTCCTTCAACCTGAGGGACATGACAAAAACTCCACTTCCCGTACTCGTCGACTGGTAGCTAAAGTCTAAAGCCACGTGCGTACCAAAACACCACAACAGAAAAGGCAGGGAGATCTATTCCTTAATTATTATAAATTGTTTCAGCTATAAAACACCATGAAACAGGTTTTCATCTTCACCCACAAACTAGCTGCCATGGAAGGAAGAGAATAGAAAACCTTAAATTTGAGCAAGAAGTTGGTTTGGCTTTTTGAAGACTACGAAAAAGCAGTCCACATACGAATACGGTTCACTGTCGAAAAGCTTCTTCAACTCAAAGGAGTCGACCGCTGCTGCCGAAAGTGTGTGTGTGTACTGCACATGTGCATTACTCGCTATCCTCGCAGACGTTGCTGAGTGGAGGCACAGAGCCGAGGCTGGTCTCTCCTTTCTCACACGGAGGTGAGTCCGGGGAACGCACAGAGTCTTTGAGTGGAACCTGACTGGGTTGGTCCGCACTGCTGCCTCGTTCCTGATCTAAATCCTCCTCATCCTCCTCCTGGTCTTTGGACGGGCAGAGGGGGTGTGAGGAGGAGCTGGTAGAGGGCTGGTCCGCTGATAGGGAGGAGGAGACAGGCTGTGAGTCTGATGGATCTAGAAGGGGGGGGGGGGGGGGATGTGCACAATGGCATTAGCAAAACAAGTTATGCGTTGTACAAGTAGTGAAGCTTGTTTTGATTAAAGAACATGTACTGATATTTGCAAGCTTTAAATAGTTAAATGACGTATTTTGACACTGGGTTCTAGCGTTTAAAACTATTACACTGATTGGCCTGATGGGGGTACTATAGTTACAGGTCAAAGTTACAGCTCTGAAATGCCTTAACTCTTAAACTTTGAGTCCAATTGACACAAAAAAAGCAATACAAATCCAGCTACCCTTACAAATGATAAGGAGGTAAAAAATGATTTTAACTGAAAGGTGATATCTCAGACACCACTGGTCCAATTTTGATGAAACTTGGAGGGATGATGTTCTGGTGTTTAACAAATTACACTGATTGTCCTGATGGGGGCGCTATAATTAAAGAAGAAGCAAACTGTAAAAGGCCATAACTGCTACACCATTGGCCCGAACTTGGAAGGATGATGCATCTTGTTGATTGGTCCAAGGGGGGCCTGCATCATTTGGGACGACCCGTTTACTTGTTTTTGGTGGGTTTTTTTTATTGTGTGCCAATTGTCATCCCATTTCTTTAACAGATTTCCTTCCTTTCTGATGTACAAAAGGTCTTGAACACAGCTGTGTGCTCTTGCAGAACCTCATCTTGTACATCCTGATCACTATGGGAGGAGCAGAACGAACAGTGTGTTTCTAACCTGTCGTCTGCTGCTGCTTGCGGGCCAGCCTCCTCTCAAGAGCCATCTGTCTGTTCAGCTCCATGCGTTTCCTCTGCTCCTCGGTCATGGAGGGGGCGGGTGGAGCCGGGGTGGAGTGGACCGGACGTTCGGGGACTTCAGGGAAACCGCCTCCGCCAAACGGGTCTGGGTCTCCGAAGATGTGCGCCTCAGGAGCCGCCTCTTCCTCATCTAGATTAAATGTCTGAAATTAACCTTTTGGCTCACTTTCCAAGAGCTAGTAAATTAAAAACTACCTGACAAGAATACTTCTCACTCAACAAAATAATTATACACCTGTTTTCGATGCTATTTTGTGTCTAGAATCAGGTACTGTGTGAAGCATTCAATATAGAGACAAGAGCAGATTTGTTGAGTTTTAGTTTACTCACTCATACAATGGATCTTTTTCTTTTTATCCTAGCCTTTATTTTTTTACTTTGGCCTTACACCTGCTATGTGTCGTCACATGGGAATAACATTAAGTTTCAACTAATGTTAGACTAGTTAATCATCAAGACAGGAGAGAAAAAGAATTTTAGACGCTACCGGTTTGTCAGCCAATCAACAGCCTCTTTGATACAGAGCCATTGATTTGCTTGGCTCGCAGTCGGAGAGAAGACCAAAGACTGTGTATAACCAAAGAATAGAAATAGAATAAGAAATTACCAGCCAGGGTGGTGGGTGGCACTCCGATTTCACCGCATAGTCAAATTTTACCAGCATTTGGCAGGTGTTAATTTCAGAACCTTACCTAGATTGTGTACTTTGCGTTTCAGACAATTTTGATTGCGAAATATATTTTAAACAAACTTGCTCTGGTTTGGATGAATTAAACATCTTATGAAATCAACCTGTACTCCCGTAGAAACATGAAAATTTAACTGGATAGGATTTGCACAGACTCGACTAGGACCAAGACCAAGACTAGAGTAAGTATTTTGCTTTTGATTTTTGATACAGTGGATATTACTAGCAGTAGCATGTTTTTATCTCTTACCATCTTTGCCGATGAAATCCTCATGCGTCAGTGGCATGTCCAGTCGTATTCGCTTGAGACAAGTCTGAGGTTGGAAAGGCAAAGAATTTCAAACACTGCACTGTTAGAAATCCGACATGCTGAATATTGACAAGAAGTGTACAAAGAGAAACCCATCTTCGTCTCACCTGGACTTCTTTTTTGGCACCTAGCTTCTCAATTTTGTCAATGAAATCATCAAACTGCAGTTTGGGGTACAATCTGTGGGCCCAGTTCTCCATCTTCTGCATCAGGAGCCGCAGGTCCTCGGCCTGATTGGACAGACACAGACACGGAGACGGCCATATTTTCATGACATTCAGAATAACTACAATAACCAACTACTCAAAAGTTGCCCGTTTCTGTTGACTGCGCTCAGAGATCTGTTGTCAGCTCTTACCTCGTGCCCTTTGCCTTTAAAACGCACATTATCAAACAGTGTGCGCAGAGCTGGAAGTCCTCTTTCTGAGATTAGCCTGGAAAGAAAAGACTCTCTCAGTGTTAAATGTTTAATGTTTGAGCTGTAACTGTGACCATGAACTAATCATTAATGTAAAAGTACATCCCTAAAATCACTGTTAGGAGTGGCTCAACCTTCTACTGCAGATACCATGTACTCACAGTAGTAAATAGCACAATGTACTTTTTTAGCTGCATCGATGTGTTCTCTACGATGTGTTCTCTACAATGATATAAAGACGGTCCAAGTACCTCTGAGAGTCCAGCTTGGGTTGTGGTCTCTTCACTCCTTTCCTTTTAGCAGCGGGAACATCAGCCAGCTTGGACTGCTCCCCATCTTCCTCGCCTGCATCAGCAAAACCAGATAATACAGGCAGCTGTCAGCATCATTTTGTTCACAATTAACACCAGACAGACACCAGACACACACCCTTCTACAGGCCAATAACACAGTCTGCAGAGAGGAGACACTGTATTGTAACCGTTTAACACACGCAATTCATTCTCAGCATCCTCCTCACCGTTTGCAAAAGGGTCGGCCTCTTCTCCTCCCCCCTGGCCCGGGGAGTGAGGTGGTGGGAGGGGAGGGAAGGTTTCATCTTCTATGTGTTCGTAGTCAGGAATGTCAAACAGGCCGCTTTCCATCGGATCGAGCATGGCGCGGAGGGCTTCTGGAGAGGAGAGGGAACAGCAACTGCAACCATCATGCGTAGTTAAAGCACAACTGTTTTCCCCATCTTTTTTCTTTCCATCATAAATATATACATGTCTCATTACAGAGTGAGTGCCAATATGTTGTAAAAGACATGCTTTTGGGGTTGGTTTCTGGAGAGTCCTCTGGCCCATTAGGAATGTATTGGAAAGCCACACCCAGGCAAACAAGATATTAAGTAGCTCTATGACGAGATTTTGGTCAGAATTGATCAGTATGATGGAAAAAAATTAAAGATTAAGATCCAGGTTGAAAACGGTTAAGTTATCAACTAGCCTAATCAGTTGTGAACAGTAGTCTGGGAAGCTACAGCAGGTCTGTGGTAATGTTAATTAAAAGTAGAAATGTGATTTTCAAGTTCTCAACTTTATGCACTGACAGATATCAAGAACCAACACATTTTCAGGACTGAACATGAACTCTACCCACCAGCCAAATGCTTGATAAGTTTGTCTAAATAATGCTGGTACGTTTCTCTGCCAGACACACTGACAGGTAACTAACCAACATTTTAAGGTTCTTTTTAAATAAGACTACATTTGGCTGGTAAAATAGTACAAGCGACATTTGAAACCGCTGGCCACTGTGGCTGGTGAATAAAAAAGTTTGTTTTGTTTCAATTTATTTTTACTGAACAATATGCAATAGATTATGGGAGTACCTGCGCAACCAGAAAATGTGCCAACTTAATAAAATAACAAAGACACTACTCAACAAACTGGACTGACTGCAAGCAATAAACATGGTGTATTGCCCAACACTGTAACTATGTCTCCATTTTCCATTAAATTCAATACAGTGACCACTGGTTTGGGGTCACAGGACAAAAACTGGAGACCTAGGCCCTGATTTATTGAAGCCTTTCATGGGTGCAAAACCAAAGACATAACTCCTGACTGGTCAAGCAAACTGACTTGCACCTATCACAAGTCTTAGTGCTGACTTTGAACACTGTAAAGGTGTTTGTACCCAACTAAACGTTTCAGTAAATCTGGGCCTTTTTCCATTAGAGATCTAACCTTTAGAGACTTACCCCTCCTACTGACTATTATGTGTGACTGTCACCTCATCACAACAAAAGCCTAAAGCCTTTTACATAAAGGGGATTCTCATTCATTGGCGTTGATTCTTATTGATTCTTGAATCGAAATCCAATAACTGTCCATGCCAAATTTAATGAGTTAAATTAGGGTTTGGTCCACAAAGAAGGTTTCATCCTCGGTAATAAACTAGTCAGTTATTTTCAAATCTCAAAACTGACCACGTTATCCGAGAGACTTGAAACACATGAAGGCGCTAAACTCAACAAAGTTGCTGCCAAAATGGAAAGCTCAAAACTATCAGCCATTCCTCCTATTCCACCTGCACACAGAAAAGCCACGGTAAGCTGAGTAACGTTAGCTACAATATACAATGAATAGCAGGTTCACGTCTTTGCCTCCAATATTTGCCTTCACTAACTTTATCGATGTGTAAACACTGGGCTTCTCGCTAAGCTAGGCTGCTACCAGCTGACTGACAGAAGATAGTTTGGCCAACACTGAAGCTAAACTAGAAGCTGGTGACGTCTTGAAACGAAAACTTGACGAAAGATTCACCTTAAAACCACAAGTCTCCAACATGATAGTAGCTGACAAGATACGACATTGTTATTAAAATGAGGTAGTTACGATTAAAGTGTCATACCTTTTGCGAGCTGAGGGGCGATTGCAGCGAGGACGCGGGCTCTGTAAAGTTCTTCTTCTTCCTTAGTTTTGAGGTGTTGACATTCAACTGAAAGGTGCATTACCGCCACCTACTGGGCTCTAGCAACCACTGTATATTACCTACACGTCCTACTAACTGTGACTACTACTACTACTACTACTACTACTACTACTACTGCTGCTAAAAGTGCTACAACTACTACTTACTTCTACATTTACTATTACTTGTGCTATTGCCCCTAACGCTGCCACCTGTGCTACTACTGCTACTGCTATTATTAGTGCTATTTCTGCTAATACTGCTGCTGCTACAACTACTACACATACTATTTCAACTAGCCTACTTAAACTACTTCAGATACTAATTGTCTGTCTAAATAAGCTGTCTAACAGACCTGTCTAACTAAGTGACCTGCTTAACTTGTATTACTGTATTCTTCCAGCTGCCCACAGTTTCTCCAGGAACTGTTTTTGTAGTTAATCCTGTTTAAAGTGCTGTGTTGCTAATTAGTGTGCCCACCCCTTACCCCTTACAGATTCTGCAAATTAATTAGCTCAATTCCCATCTTTCTCAGATTTTCCTTCAGTCAGTCCCTCTCATTCAGCCAATGGAAAAATAACACAGAAAATACCAGTACCGTTTCTAACTTCTGATTGGGTGGGCAGCCTACAGCCCGCCTCCATAGTCGCCCTCAGAGAGAGGAGATGCTTTGCACCAGATTTAGCTACTAGCGAATTTCCGTCAGCAGTGCATTTGCATCAACTCAAATTTATTCGATGAAGGGAGAAGGACAGACTGAGGAGAATGATCTGTGTCTGCCAGACCCCTACCCAAAGTCCCCCCCCCAGCAGCAGAGAATAGTTCCCCACCAATCGATGATTACTATTGTTCCATACACTAACAGATACCATACTACTACCTTTTTAAAGATATAATTACAGTGACTTTTCTAGAAAGTTGACCCATTCTCTCAGTTCGTGAATGCTGTGCTGCTAGCGAAAGCTCATAGTTTGACCTACGTTACATTCCATTCATTTACTTTATCCAAAGCGACTTACAACACTAGAAATTGGGACCAATCCACTCCAAATGGCCTGAAACGTGCTCCTAAACACTTTCTGGGGGAACGATTTTGCCCTTGACACTTAGTGAAATTTTAAAAATTCTGAATCTTTTCATCATGAATCAGCAATTCTATAGGCTTAGATGTATTTGCCATTCTACTGAGGACTTCATTGAGAGTGCTATTGATATGAAACGACGCTTCTTGGCCAGGGGCTACTCCTCTGAGTGCATTGATGAGGCTTACAATATTGCACTCAACACCACGATCTGACCTATTAAAAGTGCCAAGTTTGGCGCCCCTAGTGTCTTCCTTTGATATAGCTGCCATGGACTCCCATTCAAAAAAGTTTAGAAAATTTCACGAAGTGTCAACATTTTTATATCTCCGGAACGGAAGGTCGTAGCCGTTCAGGACCAAGACCAGCGTGTTCGGGGTCTTGGTCCCCCCCCTCCCCCCAAGGAGTTGGTTTCAAGTCGCTATCACTTACTGTTCAGGAGTTATGAATTTTAACCTATTTTTTGAACGGATACGTAATTTTTAACAGAGACACTTTCTCATAACTCCCGAACCGTAAGTGGTACAGCCACCAGATTTGGTGTGTGTGATCGTCTCTTCCCACTGCCCATGTGTGCAAAGTTTGGTGCCCGTAGTGTCTTACTTTGATATAGCTGCCATAGACTCCCATTCAAAAAAGTTTCGAAGATTGTAAAAAGTTACAACTTTTTTTTATATCTCGGGAACGGAAGGTGGTACAGCCACCAAATTTGGTGTGTGTGATCGTCTCTTCCCACTGCCCATGTGTGCCAAGTTTGTCACCCCTAGTGTCTTACTTTGATATAGTTGCCATAGACTCCCATTCAAAAAAAGTTTCGAATATTTCACGGTTTCAACATTTTTGATATCTCGGGAACAGAAGGTCGTAGCGACACGGGACAAAAACCAGCGTGTTCAGCGCATAGGGAAATCCCACCCTAGGAGTTGGTTTCAAGTCTGTATCACTTACCGTTCAGGAGTTATAAAATTAAGTCCTAGAGAAATATCATGTAGGTTGGGAGGAGCCTAAAGCCCAAGCAGGACACTATAAAAGGAGAAGCACAGCTGCAGCTCATTTGAGCTCTGACCGTGGCCAGTGATCTCTTTCACGGTGGAAATTGAAGTATATTGTTTAAGTCTGAAGTATTTTATATATATATATATATATATTTATAATTGCCATTTTCTGCACCTTCTGTTGCTTTTTCTTGGTTTTTCTTTACCGTGTGATAGTGTGTCTGTGCGGCTGAAGTACTCTGTTCTGTGGGATGCATGCTTCTGTTTTCCCTGTCGGAAATATGTCACTGCCAATGAGAGGGATGTTGTTTTTACCTTGCGTGGTTTTAAAGAGTAACTAAACCCCAGAGTTTTGGCTTAAGTGCCTCTCCCCTGGAAATTCCAAAAATGCCTCTAGAACGTGAAAAAAGTATGAACATGGGCAGGGCTGGGAGGGGGGGCTAAGACACGGCCAGTCACTCCTCCGTGCCCCCCCCCCCCCCCCCCCCCCACACACACACACACACACACACACAAACAAGCATCATAAACACACACACACCGATTAGCTAGGTTATCTAGCTATGAGCTACGACTCGAGTAGCAGCACAAACACTTTTGTGACAGAAATCCTACTATAGAATGAGGAAAACTGTCTGTCCGTCCGTCTGTCTGTCCGCATCCATTTTGCTCCTCAACGGGTTGGCCAATCAATCTCAAACTGCACATGGGCATTGAGCATTGGCATAGGCAGGGACTGATGGAGCTGATTTTTCCATTTTCCCAAATTTACGCTGTTTATGCGCCTTTTTGGCAAGTCTGTGCCTAGTTGTGGCGCGTGCATCCCCGGACGTCTGCATGTAGTTGTGGCGCGCGCATCCCAGCCCCCAGGCGTCAGGTCTCAGCCTTGCTGCCAATTTGACATGGTCAAAACTGACTCTGTGCAGATGGCAATTATCCCTGGTGATGGTTTTTGCAAACCTCCACAATTCTTCAAGAGAAGGAAGGGATGCACGGTGGAATCAGAAGTCAGCACTTCAGTGCAAGGCATGCAGTTGTGTTTTTCCTTGAGCTTCTTTACCACAAAGCCAGCAATGTAGCTTATGGCAGCCTCCTTGTACTTGGAAACAGTATCTACATTTGGGCAGAGTTGATAGTCATGGTCAGGCTCTACATGCTCCACAGGCTTCAGGTCAAACCTACGTGCGGTGTTTACTGACGCAGGTGTTGCCTCCAAGATGCTGGTATCGTCTCGGAGGAGGCAATTGCCTGTTCCTGTCTTCACCTGTTGCTTCACCAGAAGACGTTTATATGCAGCTGTAAATTGTCTTGCAGTTGGATTGTTGTTGAATCCACCGCGTGCTCTGACAGAGGAAAAGAAGAGCTCAAGGTGATCTTGGCTCAGCTTGTATGTGAGGAGGTATCTGCATTGGGCATTCGGCTTCTCAACCAGGTCATGGAAAACATTTTGAATGCTTCTGGAACTGGCAATGAAGCCAATAACAGTTTTTCTTTTTCCAGAATGCAATGGAATGCATTTGTCGTTGGACTTCTCCGCTTTTAGCAGGATTGCCTCTGCACGTTCTTTGTTTGATGTCCTCATGGGTGCTTTGTATCCCTTTCCCAGGGGGTTCCTGCTGTTGAGAACATCAAAAGCAGCATCGATGGTCCTGAGGAAGTCCACTGTCTCCTCACATCCTCTGAACTGTGGTAGATGGAGCTGTGTGTTGCAGTACTCCAGAGCATCCACTACACTAGGGATGGGAATCGAGAACCGGTTCCAGTTGAGAACCGGTTCCAAATTGTCTGATCCATCGGAATCGTATGCCTCCGAGGTTATCAATTCCTTTTATCGATGCCGGCATGTGTTTCTGACAGTTGCGCATGCGCATTGCAAAAACTCATGCGTCATGACGTCAAACTCTGCGTCTACGCTGCTGGAAACTTGCAACAAGAAGGAGTCATGGCGGAGAGGAAGAAACGGTCCAAAGCGTGGCTTCATTTCACAAAGAAAGATGACAACAGTGCTACTTGTAACTTCTGTAAAATTATCATTTCTGTGTTCACACATAGCGTTTTTTGATGTGGAAAAAGCGCTGCCTTGGAGCGCTTTTTGTGAGGAGAAATAAAAAGCGGATCACGGCAACGTCACCTGACGTTAGAGCAGCTGCTAGCTCACTAACCCGCTGGTTAGCACTTCTATCAGACAGAACAGTGTTGTGCAACAAGCAAAGGTTTACCAGATATTTCCAATACATGTCCAGTATAATCCATACTGCCTTTATGATCGCTGTTGCGGTAACGGAAATTCACTTATTACAACGTCCGATTTCTCCACCGGCACTTTCACTTTCTCCATATTTGTTGTTGCTATGGGAAACGGCCAGCGTCTCTGTCATCGCGATTGGTCGGCTGGGAAAAAGTGGTTCACGTCACACGGCGCTTTTCTGAAAAGTTGGACATTTCTCAACTTTTGAAAGCGCTCCGCTCTGACGAAAAAAACGCCGCTGCAGCGCTTTTCGGGAGCGGCCCCCTTTGGGCGCCTTGCTTGTTTCCAAGTCTCTTGCAGTTCATTGATCCTCAAGGTATTGCCACTTTATTTTTCCTCTTTCAGTTTGAAAGGTACCTCCTGCAGCCAACGCATGTGTGTGATGCAGGACAACATCTGGCACAAAATTTGTATCATGATGCAGTTCCTGCATCACAAGGATGTTGCTGTCAACATCATCCGAGACCTCTACTATATTTATACAGTCATCATCAGCACTCACATCATCATTGTATGAGTAACTGTGATCATGTGCAACTGTGAGTGTAGCATCACTTACCTCTATACCCACCGTTTGTTCCTGGCATGTTGTTCCATCGACGTCCATTGTCTGAGGAGCATCAAGGTAGGTGAAAATGGTGTGGACAGCTGTTGAAGTCAGGCGCTTCCTCCCACTGAAATGCTCAAAACACTCCTCTTCAAAATGGTTGGCACATATCCTGGAGTGATGAGTTGGTTTCCAATTCTTGCGCCTTACATTGTTGACCCACTGATGTAGCCGTGCCCTGTCACCAAACGGAAAACTGTGGAGAAACATAATGTCAGTTACGATTTCTTTCTATTTTTTTATAATGATGTTATCTATTTGTTTAGTTAGTTCAGTTCTTAGCTTCATTTTTTTTTTTCAAAGTGACTATCTATTGACTTTGATATTTTCAATCCAAATGAATTGAATTATGTGCAATTTTATTTGGTTATTTTTTTTTTTTACTAACTTAACGTCAGGCCAGGACAGCACCAGGACTGTTGATGATCGCATTCACCGATGATCAATGGTAAATGACCGCTTGACCAGCAACCGCACTTACAAAGGCTCTTGTGTTATTGCATGACAATATTATTTATTTTTGTTATGGACTGATGAAAAAGCAACATGCGAACAATTTAAAATACATTTGAACAATGAAGAAACACGAAAACATTTTTATCAAAACAAGCTTTGCAGATCTGTAGCCTAGGTGACATTTTTCATTTATATGAAAGTTCATGCATTAGAAATATCACAGCGGCTCTAGTTTAGGCTACTTCATTGATTTTATGTGATGAATAGCTAATTATTTCTAAGCATGCCTGATTAAAACAGTTCGGGGAGATAATATTGGGGGCAGCACACAAGAACGTTAAAACATGGTTCTTCACCTGTTCTGATGGAAAAAATAATGGAGTGGAATGATGTGGTATATACTAGGCTATAGTATTTTCAATATATAGATATTTCAATAGATTTCAATATATAAATGCTCTGGATACTATGTTGACTGCAGTGCCACTTACAATTCTCTACTGGAATAAAACAATACAGGCAGAACATTATTTTATTTGATATTTTATTTAGTTAGGGGTGTGTAGGGGGATGGTGGGTTGTAAACGGGTGTTGGTGTGTGTGTGTGTGTGTGTGGGGGGGAAGCACAGGTGTTAATGTGCTCAGGTTCTTGGCTAGAGCTAATTTAGTCAAATGTTGGAGTCCTTGTTGTGGGGGGGACTCCATCTTCTCTTGTTTCTTATTTTTCCTCCGTTTTGGGGTCAGGAGCTTTACAAATCTTCTGAGTTTGGAAGGCTTCCTGAGGGCCTCTTTCTACATGTCGCCTACCTTGAGCTTCATGACCTGCTCCTACATTTCTTTGACGAGAACCTTGTTCTCGTTCTCCGCTGTCTGGATACTCAAGTCTTTCTCTTTCTGGAGCATCTTCAGAGTCTCCATTTCTTGGAGGAGGCCCCAGTTCTCCTCCTTCTCTTCCTTGAGCTTGATGGTAAGCTCTGTGTTCAAGGCCTTCTCTGCATAGAGCCTTTTCAGCTCCTCAGTTTTTTGGTCTAGTGCCTTCAGCAGTTCGGAGCCCCTGAGCTTCATGTCCTCCAGCTTGCTCATGGCCTCCTCATTCTGGACCGTTTTCAGCTCCTCAATTTGCTTCCGGTGTGCCTCCTCCATCTCACAGGCCATGTGCTTCATGGCCTGCTCGTGGTCGCTGTGGAGCTTTTCTTTAAGCCCGTCCATTTCTAGGAGAAGGACCTCCTTCTCCCTCTTCTTAGCCTTAAGCTCAGTGGCCTGCTGGCATGTGGAGAGGCCCATCTGTTTGTGCCGAAGTCTGAGTTGCTCCATTTTTTGGTGGAGGACCTCCTTCTCCTTCTGCTCTGCCTTAAGCTTAGCAGCCAGGTCGCTTGTGGAGAAGGCCATCTTTCTCTGGATGTGCCCCATTTCCTGGTGAAGGCCTTTATTGTTCAACTCACAGGCCTCAAGCTTGACAGCCTGCTCCTCCAGTTCTTTGCGGAGGTCACCCTTCTCTGCCTCACAGGCCTCAAGCTTGACGGCCTGCTCCACCTTCTCCTTACGAAGGGCCTCCTTCATGACGTCGCAGGCCTCAAGCTTGATGGCCTGCTCCTCCTTCTCCTTACGAAGGGCCTCCTTCATGACCTCGCAGGCCTCAAGGTTGAAGGCCTGCTCCTCCTCCTCCTTACGAAGGGCCTCCTTCATGACCTCGCAGGCATCAAGCTTGACGGCCTGCTCCTCCAGTTCTTGTTGGAGGACCACTTTTTTGCGGAGGACTTCATTCTCAGCTTCGCAGGCCTTAAACTTGATCGTCTGCTCCTCTTTTTCTTGGCGCATGGCCTTGATGATCTTTGCCAGCTTGTAGGGGCTGTGGAGCTCCTCCACTTTTTTGCGGAGGAACTCATTCTCAGCCTCGCAGGCCTTAAACTTGACCTGCTCCTCCATGTCTTGGCGAAAAAACATTGGCATCCAAAGATACCAATGTTTTTTCTGGTTGTATTGTTTCAAAAAATCCTTGCTAAAACAAGTGCTGAGTATGTGAATACAATAAATGAATGCCGGAGTTGATGGATCAACAGTCGCGAGGATATGTGCGGGCCAGATTCACGGCGGGAGATTGCGCTCAATTTCAGATTTATGTGCGCGAGTGACTGAGCTGAGCAGAGGAGCAGTTCGCAGGGCAGCAAGTTTTCGGTAAGTGTGGTGTGAAATTGTTTAGCAAATGTTCTAGTATTTAACAGGAAGTTATGGCAAATGTAGACTGTAGCTATATGTTGTATTATTCAGTTTACATTAGTTTGACGTAAAACTGTGTAGATTGCGTCTTTAGTGAGGCTATAACACTGCCTGTTAAGCTAGGCTCGCCTGTGGTTTACTAACGTTAGCAGTTAATGTTAACTCGTATCTTGTTTTTGATGGTGAAATATCAAAATAGTTATGGGCAAATACAATTTTCCGTTAATACAAAGAATACAGAAATATGGATTTTGGGTTCGGCTGTTTAGGTTAGGCTACTCAATGCATGTTAATGTAGCTAAGCATACTAGGCTAATGCAAGACTTTTGGCTAGCCAAACAGACAGATGTGAGGTTGGAGCCGTAACGTTAAGGGATAGTTCGGGGTTTTTTTTATTTTTATTTTTTACACAAGGTGGTATAGGTGTCACAGATAGGGAGGACGATATTCAATTTATTTATTAAATTATTGAATACCAAAAACTCTGAATCTGAAAGACAAGATCTCCCGCCCATGAATCTGAATTATTGAATCTGTGGTTGAGTTCACTGGACAGCAAGGTAGTCAAAGAAGTGTGGTCGATCCTTAACATGGATTACTCTGAAAGCAAGTGAAGATGCAAAGCATTTGCAGTTACTTACAGGTCATAGGAAACAAGTTTAGCCTCCCTGTCCTAATGACGTAAAAAGCTGAGCTAAGTTAACATTAGATTTGTCTAATTTATGGAGACGGACAACACTAGCTTCCACATAGTTACTAATTTACCTACCTAAAGACTGTACGCTGCATACAAGCAGTCTCAAACGTAAATAAGTCAGAGACTTGACGTAGTCCTGTCGAGATATTGGGGTGCCTAACGTAAGTATTTTTGTTATTAATATTATTTTCTTTTTATTAATGTACAATACTTAAGTACAGTCTTGTTTGACAACTTGAAGTGGAACTTTTTCATCCTGAGAGGGCTTGAGAGAATAAATTAGACACTAGAAGATTTGAATCGAGTAATGTGTAGGTTCCATGTTTAGGAGACAGTGCTGTAGCAACTGTCAGAGATTTGTGCTGGAGCAAGGAACATCTTCATGGAGAATTAGAACAAGTTACCATTTGCTTTAGCAGTCTGAATGTTTGGTCTGTAAACCAACATGCCCTTAATCTGTCTGCAGTGGCCAGGTGGTGCACACATTGTGCATGTAAGTGAAACAAACATGTGGCATGGCGTTAATATCTTTTAAAATTACAAGTAACACAATAAGATTGGGCAGTGGTGGCCTAAAGGTTAGAAAAGCGAGCTTGTGACCGGAAGGTCGTCGGTTCAATCCCCCGGACCGGCAGGATAAATCTGGGTGGGTAAAGTGAAAAGCAGCGCTTGCCCCTCCCTCATTACCACCACTGAGGTGCCCTTAACCCCAACCGCTCCAGTGGAGCTGCTCAGTGGCAGCAGATCAGACTGTGGTTGTACTGGTCAGCTTCCAGGTGTGAATGTGATCAGGGAGTTCCTGAAAAAGAAAGCATTGCTCTCAGTGAAAGTCCCCTGAATAAATAAAGGTGAAAAAAAAAAAAAAAAAATAGTCAGGAGCATGACCATTGATACATACAACCAGTTTAAATCCATCAATGTTACAAAAGAAAATGAATATTATTACCCATTATTGTATTTTAAATGTACGTTACTGAGAAATTTAGTCTGTCGAATAAGGTGCTAGTTTTAGATGCTTGCTCCTCCATTTGCATTGTGTGTACAGTAGTCCTTGAGCTAGACGAATGGATAAATCACTGCAGTAATTTGTTGGATTGTCACGATGTCAAATTTCTATGAATTGCATATATCACTACGTTTAAAGTACACTTCACGGATAGCTCCTGTATAGCTGGGCTAGTGGCGCAATGGATAACGCGTCTGACTACGGATCAGAAGATTCTAGGTTCGACTCCTGGCTAGCTCGGTGAAAATTCCTTTTGAAATGACGTGTGGCCAAGTGGTTTGTGATATCGTGCTGTATTCAATCAATCACCGAACAGTCAACCCTCTTGGCGAAGTGTCCTTAGGCAACACATGGCCTGTGCTGTAGCTGACCCATGGAAAAAATAATGAGCAGACCTAGTACTCTGGCCTGAAACATCACATTAATGTTGCTACATCACATTAGATCATTATTTTCAGAGGTTTTGAACCCTGGAGCGATCAAAATAGATTCTGTGTGTAACTGAGGGGATTTTTTTTTTACTTCAGGGAGGATGCTCTGTCTTGAAACAACGGTTCATTTGTTTTTCTACTGAATTTGCCCCAAAGTATGCTGAGAAGACATGTTTTTTCCCCTTGCCCCGTTTAATAGAAACAATGCAGTCTTCAGAGTGAGGATAGATGACAAGAAGGCAGATACAAATCAAAATGCACAAAGCCAAGCTCTTCTAGTGTAATGAATAGACCACTGAAATCTATGAAGAAGAAAGATTCTAGTGAGTATCATGCAGGAATTTGATCTTGTGAAAGACCCCTTTATCACTCTTTTGGGTAGAAAGTGCATGACTGTAGCACACTAATGGCTTAACTGTGACAGGTGATTGAGATGGAGAAGGAGTTACAGCCAATGCGAGAGAAACTGCAGTCAGACAGTCTACAGAGAAATATGACGAGAAGGTGGAAGAATGGAAGGTATGGTCCTACTAGGGTATTCATCATAAAATCAGAGAGTTAAAGCACCCATACTATATGATATGATTGTATTTGTTACATATGTACATCTGTTTGGGTAAAAAGGCAAAAAAGATATACAGCAATTAACAAGACAGTAAATGAGTCATTCTATTTGATGGGCTATACCAAAACTGTGCACCTGTCCATGTATAGCCCTCTCCTATCCTTCGCCCTTCATCATTAAGCTTCCCCTCCACCCCCCACTGATCACATAGCATCTCTGGCGTCTGTTCCTGTCACTGTACAGAACAAGGTGGAGGAGGCTGAGAACAAGTACAAGCAGATCCAGGACCAGTTGGAGGGCATCACCCTGTCCAGGAGCTCCAGCCCCAGTGCACTCAGCTGAAGGCGGAGGCCCAGAAACGCAATGCCCTTCTTAAATCCAGCGAGGTCAGATTTCAGACACTACATTAGACCAAGTGCAAACTGCTGTTTGAAATAGGTTCAGTCACTTTTGTGGAATTACTGGAATTATATCCAGGTAGCCTGAAACAAACTCTAAAATCCAGATAGTTCAGCTAATAGCTAATTCAGCCAATGCATGTAACCTTAATCACCGGGGGAAACCAGGACTGTCTCATCCATGACATGTCAAAGCATAACCAAAGATTGTATATGCTTTGGAAGATGAATTGCCCAACAGCATGTATTCTTCTCTCTAGTTTTGCATCACACGCGATCATTGCATCTCTTTCTTTCCCTTTGCATCTGCTCTTACATTACCTTATTTACCTTTCATTTTCTTTCTCTATATCCAAGTATTTCTCTATTTTCAGTATTAGTCACTTGTGTTTACCTACTCTCTGTCCAATATGTTGCATATCTTGTGCATTTTTTTTTTTTTTTAACCTATGGCACTGTCTCAACGGCCATTCATTTTGGAAATGCGTATCTTATCTACCTGGCAAAACTACAAATGCACCGCTGGACTGTACAGAATCTGCATTTGTTCTGTTTAAATCCATATCCCTTCCCCTGTGTTTTTCTTCCTTCCTCCAATCTTTGCTACCACCTTTCTCATCCCTCCAGCATCAGTCAGACAACTGGAGCAGAGAGCCGGGCAATGACAGACCGTATGGAGCAGATCTGGACTGAGCTGGAAAATCTGACACACCAGGCTTCCACCCTGGACCAGCAGATCGACCAGTACCAGCAGAGCAGGCCTGCAGCCGCACCGAGGATGAGGTGGGGAAACGGGGTCTGGGCGCTGGCGAGAAATGTATGAAAAGCATTAAGCTTGATGTACATACATTGGAACTGTGGTGTGTGTAATAGTGATAGAAAAGGAGGAGAATATAGACAAAGAATAAAGACAGAGCAGAAGGACAAACGGTGCAGGAGATCAGACACTGACTGTCAGCAAAACAAAAGATTATGGGAGTTGTGTGGAAAATTTGCAGCAAAGGTATGAAGGTTCAGAGCTGAGGTTACATTTTCACAATAATACAACTTTTACTTCCTTATATTAAATGCATACAGCTCAATCAAAAACAGACATGGTTTGTAGAAAATGGTTTTCTCAATGCTGTACACCTTGACAATATTTGATAGCACACAGGTATATGAGTGTTTCACCCCTTACTGATTGGCCTGAATTGTAAAAAACAGAGCTTAGCGTAGTTATGGTTTCTACTCATAGGGATTATGACGGAAAACATGTTATTTGGGCCCAGGGTTCAAAATACCGAACTATTCCTTTAAGTTAGGAAAGTAACTAAGTAAGTAAGTAAGGAAAAATGCACACTGAAACACTTGAACACTGTTAAAAACAGCTATTGATGTACTTTGCATTCCATGGTCTGTTTTATTGTTTGTTGATGTATTTTTCTTGTTCCCATGGATAACGGGCCAAACATAGACAATGTAACGTCACATCGAGATATTTCCAGCGCAGCTACAATGGAGTTTAATAAGAGAAAAATTTTCAATCATCTAAAACATCAACGGCAAATGTCAGGTGTTGGTGTCAGTCCCTGAGAGTTGAAGAGAAAGCATTTCTCATCATTTTGCACCGACATTCAAAAATCATACAGGTAGAAATCCTCTGTAGAATTAGAAAAAGATACCAATTTCTCCACCAACAGTAGCCTCAGTAGTCCATCAAGCCACAGGACATCTCTCGCTTTTTCTCGAAATTTCAGGCCCGCTCTCTGGGGGTTGTCGAAAGTTATTCTGGTAAATGTAGGAAACCACTAACTGACATAAAAATAGACAAGCCAGGATTAGGGACAGTGGGTACAACAAAAAGGTCAATTACAACACTTCATCTCAAAATAAGCCCTGCAATGCATTGAACATCACATGTTGATGATATGATGGATATGATATGCCACAGTGGTCTTGTGTCATTTTGTGTGTCTGTTGTTGTGTCAGGGCTGTGAACCATCCTCAGTGCTGCAAGCTCTAGAAGGATCCAGTTGTGACCATCTGCCTGATTGATCAGAGGGGAATAGAGTGCATTCTGCCCATCAAGGTAACAAGCAATTGCTCCACTGGGAAAGGACTCAGTAACATAAGAGGGACATTATAGTCATGTATTTGCAGATGAAGGGCACCATGTATAACAACCATTATCTTAATTGCAAAACATGATATTTAGTAATTGTTCAGAAGATGTGCTACACTGACGTGAATCTTGTTTTTTGTGCAGAATCGTACAGAGGCTCAGAGACTGATGATGGGCAGAAACCCCCTAAGAACTGTGCCCAGGCCTTCTCTATGGATGGAGATCAGATCTACAATAACCGCAGCTACTCCAGTGACCAGACCAGAGCCAACTCCCTCTCAGGAGATGTCGAGGAGGAGATCAGGTGCGCGTGTGTGCTTGGTGTGCTGTAATGACCCATGAAAAGCTTGCAGCTGCCAGCTGCACTTCTATCCCTTTTTGTGTGTTTTTTTTTTTTCACGTGCACCTGGTGGCACACCATTTGGCATAAATGGACAAAGAATGCAGACTGTGTATTTTGATCATGTGCACCTTCATTGTAGACACTGGTTTCAAATTTTTGGACGTTGTATGTCATCCACCAGACGCATCCGGTGTGCGACCCCCTTTAGTGAGATGATGCACTTCGTCAGATGGCCTCTAGAGGGCGTCTTTGACTGTGAGATGCAGTGTTTCCCATAGAGGCACAAAATCAAGTTGGTCGGTGTGTAGAAATTGATCTCTGATGTGCACGTCATGTCTGTAATTTGGAGATGTACAGACAGCAGACCAGCAGCATTGAACTCAATCCACAGTCTGCCGGTGTGAAAACAAAAGTGAAACTTAACATTCCACAATTTGCTCCAAAATTGCCTGTGTTGGTAATGGGATTTGTAAATAGTAACTCATATTCTGCTGCCCTACAAACTTTAACGGTAGGTAATGTTATTATCTTGAGGTATTTCAGTAACATTAGTGGAATTAGGTAATTTAACTGTCGCAGTGCTTCAGTGCATAGAATTGAACACACACATCGTGGGTCTGTACAGGATCTGTGCTTGTTGATTCTTTAATCCCTACATAGCCTAACTGCTGATCTTTGAAACGGTCTGTGTATATTTGCATATATCTTGTGTGATAACTTGTTGGTATGTCTCTTGAATAACGTCAGAAGTTCTTCCAAAGTATTTGGTATGTTGTTTGGTATGTGTGTGTGTGTGCATGTGTTTGTGTCCATTTTTAATTTATATGTTTACATGTGTATTTACATTAGTTTTGCTACTCTCCTATTACTCAAGGCTAATTTCTGGGCTTTTAATTTGAAGGAGGAAAACAGGAAAATGGGTTTCTGGGAAATTCAGCTGATTTGGCGCAACTCCTCATGTATGACCGTTTGGGCACACACACACACACACAGTGACATTTGAATATCATTGCATTGAAATATAGACTTATAACCTACATTACCTGATCTATTAATGTCGTGCACTTTCTAAAAATAAATCTTAGTTTTCTCACTCAATAATTAGCATTATTTTCAGCTCATAGTTCAATGGAATTACATGCATTTTCACAACTCTTTTAAATTTTAATTTTATTGAAGATGAATTCAATTATCATGATCCACAGATCATATACAATATACAGTAACACATAATGGAATCTCTCCATCTCTCTTATTTCTCCATTTTACAAACTGATTGACATTGTAACCATCTCCCCTCTGCAATCAGCCTATGTGTATAAAAGTGGTGGGTGGACACAGCTATTATTTTACTGCTTATCAAAAACCACACAAGACCAGTTTGTTAAAAATAAAACAGGTATCTTGAAACAAAGCCTAGCTCATTTCACATCAAATACCAAGCTTGAATTTCATTCATCCGGAATCATGACATGTATTGGCTGTTATAATGTCAGCCTGAAAAAGTGTCTGTTCGTTCAAAATGGAACAGAATGACAATTAAATCAACAAAATGCTCTTGACAGAAAATAGCTTCACTGCTTTGAAATCACTCTCAGCTTGATTTCTTCAGCTTCAAGGCCGCTATGAGGTCTTGCATGGTGAAAACAGAAAACGTGTGTGGGTGTGTGTGTGTGTGTTTGTGTGTGTGTGTGTTTCAGAAGCGTCCACGCAGCAGGAACATGAGGAAGACTGCACTGAGGAGAATGCAGAGCGTACACACAGTGGGAACCACAATCTCTGTTACCATTTCCATGTGGCCTATCAAGGGATCTGAAACAGACAGCAGAGACATTTCCAATCCCATTTTCAATTAAAAATCCACTGGACAGGGTTCCCACAGGCCTCGGGAATCCTTGAAGGTTTGTGGATTTTAGAAAAATAAATTAAGCCCTTAAATGTTTTTTTGAAAATGAATGTATGGGCTTTAAAAAAAAATATATATATATATATATATATACATAGTATCCAAACTCATCAATATGCCTCAGCTTTCTGTTTAAAATTATGGATTTCAACAGGATTTCTTCACATGACAAGATCACGAGTACAAAATGAGGCCTCTATGGTGTCTAATTCTGATTATGTCATGTCTTAGCCCAAAAAGGCCAATTTTGAGCCCTTGACTTTCACCAAACAAGCCTGAAATTAATTTAACAGTCCTTAAATTTGATGTCCAAGTGAGTGTGGGAACCCTGACTGCAGCGTCATCTTATCTCACACAGCAACATTTGACTCTTTGTACCTAAACTTCATCATGCACTGGCCAAGCCTTTGGCATCCCTGCATGTTCCTTATTTTCCTGGGATTTTCTTCTAGCTGGAGGGGCAAAACAAAGAAAAACCCTGTTAGATATTAGAAAAAGGAACTCGAGACAGAATTTTCCTTTGTTTGGCCCCACCTAGCTTATCACACCTTGTTGTAATGCTGTGTGGCACTCACCTGCAGCTAGGAGCTGGTTGCTGGAGGAGCAAGTCTCTATGGCTTTCCTCTTCCAACTCTCCACCTGGAAAGATACAACAAACTCTTACAGTGGGCATATAATCTAACTTTTCTATTTTCATACAATATATTATTTTAAGGTGAAATGTGTTTGTAGTTCACTAGAAGGAGACTTTACCTCTCTCTGGTTGGGAAAGCCGTTGGAGCTGATGATGCGTTTGTAGTACTGAACGGAGGCTTTTGGGTAGCGTGGTTTATTTTTGTTCCTGAAGTCCACGTAGTAGAGTCCAAACCTCTCAGAGTAGCCTTCATCCCACTCAAACTTGTCCAGCAGTGACCAAGCTGTGTAGCCCTTCACATTCGCCCCGTCCTTGATTGCTATAATATGGACCAGGAGAAGAAAGAAAACAAAAAAAAACAAGGAAACATGTTTGTTTTTTTGCCAGTAACATGTACGTTTCTCAGTAAAATGAGCTTAGAAACAAGCTAAAAGACTCAAATATGAATCGAGTAGAGGTGGGGACTCGAGTCATAATTTTAATTGTTTGAGACTTGACTTGATGCATGAAGAGAAGACTTGAGACTTGACTTGGGCTCTGGTGACTTGGGACTTGACTTTGACTTGTACTTTGATGACTTGAAAAGGTTTCTAAAGTCTTGACTTGAGATCTTGTGTTTGTGTAAATGACTTAGATTGAAAGTGAAGAGATTTGTTCCAACAGACAACTGAATTTAAATTCTGGTTTCTGAATTTGTATGGAATGATTGAATTTATTGAAGTTGAAACTGATTATAGAAATCAAACTCATGATGCTCTTACCAAGTTTTTATCCTATTAAAACCATATTGCATTGAAAAGTCCTAGATATTTAGTTTTCTTTAAGATAGTAAATTGATACTGGACTCTTGATTTGTTCTGACTTGACTTGGTTTTCTACATTTAGACTTGGGACCGACTTGGGACTTGAGCAGAATTGACTTGGTCACACCTCTGGACCCATGCACTAAAAGCTTACCTTTGCGATAGACTCTATGTTAGCGATGTATGGAGTTTTGTTTCTGACCTTTGAGCATTTCGTCAATGTAGTCTCTGAAGAACTGCATCCTCCATTCGTCACACAGGTCGGTGCACAGCATCTTCTCCGAGACGCCATTCTCTGTCACATAGATCATGGGGTTTCCATACTGAGTCTGTTGGGGAGACGTGGCATTACATTACATTCATGTTATACTGTGTGTACTTTGATATTGTTGTAATGTCTGACGCATTTCAGGATTCACTGTTTAAAAACTGTGTTTTTATGCTGTTGTGCCCTGCCATGTCAAACTTTAATAAATGAAACTGAAACTGATATTTTTATGTTTTCATAATGTTCACTGATACTATAAGTAACAAATGCTAATACGCTTAATACCATACTCTTTCCCATACTTCTCACTCTTACAGTCTACTTAACGCGTTGGTATTGTCAGCTGCATAGGTTTATATCCCACAAGTGTTTGGACATCAAAAACTTGGACATCAAATTCAAGCGTGTTTCAATGACTTTCAAGGTCTTGTTTGGTGAAATTGAATAACTCAAAATTAGCATGTTTTAGGGACATGACAGTGGCCAAAACTAGACATCATAGAAGCCTCATGTTTTACTCTTGTCAAGTCAAGAAATCCTGGTGAAATCCTTAATTTTTTTTAACAAATCTCCATCACAGGGTTTTTCTTGGGTTTGTGAAGTGTTGATGCTGATATTGAGGAATGCTATGTTTGCTATGTTTTAATAAAATGTCAAATACTTTCAAGGCCATCAATTCATTTTCAAAAACTTTTAAGTCCTTATTTTATTTGACTCAAATTCCTTTGTCTCAAAGGCTTGTCAATGCCTGCGGGAACCCTGTTTTCACTGTTTATGTTCTATTTTTATATTAACATTTTTACCTGCTGTATCCTGTTACTTTTGCTGCTGTAACGACCCAGTTCCCTAACAGTTATCAATATAGCTTCACCTTACATTATAATAGATCTAATATAGCTTCAAATTTGGAAGGTTTTACTCAAAATTGCCTTTGTGTACCTTGACAAAGTTCAGCAGGCGGCGGAATCCCCATGGAACTGAATAGAGCCACTCTGAGCCGGGATCGGGCCAGCGGGGGTCAACCAGCTCAGCCAGGTCACGATCTGCAAAGTAGCTGCTCCCTCGGCCTGATGGGTAATTCTTCTGGGTGATGTAACGGGTGGTGAAGTGGCCGATGCCCAGGAAGTCACAGGTGCCTTTAATGTAGCTCTTCTCCTGAGGTGAGAAGACGGGCAGCCGCGACGCTCCCAGGCCCTGCTGGGCGCTCTTCCTGCCTGGGGGGACAAATGACCAGGCAGTGAAAAAACAAAAGTGCATAAAGATGGTGGCTTCCTGGTTTGATGTAGCTGCTTTTTAATAGAAAAAAGTGGATAATAACGCAGCGTGCAGGTACATGCCAACTTTGTAAACTTAAACTCCAACGACCCGGGTTCAATTCCCTACTCGTTTAATTTTCTATCAATTTTTCCTATTCAGCAAAATTTTGACCTAAACCTAACGCAGTGGTTCTCAACCTTTTTGGCTTGTGACTTCTTACAACAAAGCTTCTTGCAGGCTACAATATGCAGAGTGAACAGTTCACCCAAAGAATGATTTTTCCCTTTTCAGGTTGTTTCATTTGATTATCAGAAGAGGCCAAGAGTATTTCACGAAATTTCTGAGGGGTTCCCGCCCCCAGGTTGAGATCCACTGCCCTAACCTTAACCAAATTGTTTTAGTTGCTTACCTTAACCTTAACTTTAACCTTAACCCTTAACATGTGTAGGTATAGTATGAATCAAGGGTGCATGACTTTTCCTAAGATATCATACAAAAGGTTGTATGAGAACACGTTGCGTTTATTTGTGACCGTTACGTACCAATGTAATCTTTCATAACCTGGGGATAGTCTCCGTTGAAGAGGGGAGTAGCAAACCATCCCATGTAGAACTGGACGTATCTCTCTGCTGCTTCAATGTCCCTCTGGTTGGAGATATCCACCGGCTCACCCCAGTCCGCAGACAGGGAGATCCCAATCAAACCTGGACAGACAGACACACTCAGTTACCGCAGTTTTGCCACCAGTAAAAAGGCCAAGTATCGGTTTCACAGACAAAATTGAAGGTAAATTGGTATGCCAGTGAAGATACTGTATATCAATTTTTCTATTACCTTTCTGTTTGCTTCGCCACTGAGTGTCATAAGTGTGCCAAACTTTAGCATGTGCCTATTGCAAAGAAAGAAAGGCAGTATTACCTTGATGTGTGTTGTATGCGTACATAGCCTAGAGTACTGAACCATGACTTCATTATTACCTTGATGATATGGTGGGCAGCTTTGTAAGCCCCCGTTCCCCTTAGCTTCAGCCCAGGTGCATGTTCTCCTGTTTCATAGCCTTCTACAGCAATGGACTGAAACCACAATACAGACAGAAAGATATACAATCTACCATTACATTTGTATTTACAGCGTCTTTCTCAATCTCACATTTCAATTTGATATTGCCATGACATACTATACCCATGGATTGTTGAAAGTGATCCAGTGCTTCACTCTGCTTCCAAATCGTTCAAAGCATAAGTTGGCAAAGTCGTTGAAGTAGGTCACCATGCTATTGTTCTGCCAGCCGCCATACTTCTCCTCTAAGACCTGGGGAGTCACAGCATGCACAGTGCAGAGAAAGGCTTTCACCTGCATCTAACTTGTGTTTTCAATGAGCAAATGGAAACTCAAAACAAATGTTAGCAAGTGTAGTGCTCACCTGGGGTAAATCCCAGTGATACAGAGTAACAACGGGCGTGATCTTATTGTCCAGCAGCATGCTAATCAGATCCTCATAATATTTGATTCCTTTCTCATTGATGTATTCACCTGAAACAGTTGCCAGTGAATACTAAAATTAATGTCAGCATTCACTATCATAGCATAAACACACAGTTATCAGCATATAAGTAAATATTTGTAGAATATCTGATATACTATTATAGATAAAAGGGGAGGCATGTGGTTACTTTTCAGTCCATTGGGTAAAATCCTTGGCCAGGAGATGGAGAAACGATAATGATTCAACTTCATGTCCTTCATCAAGGCGATGTCATCCTTCAAAACACAGAGCAGAAAACATATTTCAAAAAATGTGATCATTGTATTTTTATGATTAAGCCAGACAGTGTATTTTATTCTGTTTTTACTTAAGTTCCTCCAAGGAAGTAATGTTTTCACCCCCGATAGTTGATTTGTCTGTCTGTCTATCAGCAGGATATGTTAAAAACTTATGAACAGATTTCCATGGAATTTGGTGGACAGATCGGCCTTGGGCCAACGAACAATTGATTAGATTTTGGCGGTGATCTGGATCTGGGATTTCCACCATTAGACGATTTTAGCCATATGAAACTAGTAGAGATAGAGACTTGATTCCAAATCCTAAGGTTACGTTTGCTGGGTGAAGAAATCAATTTAACTTAAAATCTAAGTTACATGAATGATGTCTGTGGGTGTAAAAGCAAGTCGGAGCATTGTTCAGTGTTGGCGGAGGTTTGCGCTCTCCGAGTGCCTTCCAGTTTATCTGTGTAATTCCTTGGCTTTTCTGGACAGATATCAAACACACTTTACTGCATATCACCTTGAATTTGTAGTAGCCTTCACACGAGGAGTCTCCAGTGTCATTTAGGAAGATTCGGCCTTTTTTGTGGGCAAATGCATCCCAGATACTCATTCCTTTTCCGTCTATGTTCCAAGCTCCTTCTGTCTGATATGCAGAACTTCCAACCCCCCATGAGAAGCCTGCAGAGGAACAGAAAGCGAACAGTCATGTGCTTTGCAGGTGTTTTGTGAGTTCACTTTGGCACAGACGTTGGCATTTAATCACCGTTGGGCCTTTGGACCGTTTGTGTTTTGTTACCAGTCATACCAGTTGGGAAGGTGCCATAGTAGAAAGACGATCTCTCATTCTTTGTCCAGTCAAAGTCCTCGCTGGCTGACACACACAGCACCAACACAAGCACATGGCACAGCCTCAGGATCCACCGTGGCAGCATAGTGATCTTTGGCAAGGAGCGCACTGTCTTCGGTTACACCTACACAAAGAGCAGTTACCCACACATCTCAGTTTGAACACTGATTTCATAGATATGGTGGTTCAGATGGTAACACAGGAATTTTCAGACTGTCAAAACCTGTAAAAAAAAAGGCTGCAAGGCTGCATCTCCTCTCAATCTGAAGCAAATCCCCAGGGTCGAGTCTACCCTAAATCAGATATATTTTGTTGATGACAGATCACAGGTCAGCCACACGTGTGAAATATACAGAAATGTCAAGATAAGGTAAAGATTAAGAAACTTACGCAGAGGTGTCAGGTGTCCAAAGGTTTCGAGCAAAACCATCCTAACAAATCCTAAATCTTAAGGATCATTTATTCCACTCTGCCATTTTCAGACCTTGTGGATATTTGGAAGAATCTAGTTTCATTTCAGCCAGCTATAAGACACACTGACACAAAACGCTATAAGAGACAGAAAATAAGCCAGCTTGTCCAGCACCGTCAGGATGAGCGACATTTCAAACCAGTCAATATCTTTAGTGGTGCAAAAGGTAACCAAATTCTTCTTCCTTTTAAAAAGTGGGTAAAAATGTAAAGTTGCCTCCTGCCAAAGCCTGTGCTGTTTCTCTCCCCACGTCTATCCCTGTGTCTGTCCCTTTGCCCAGTCTGTTTCTCAGCCAGCCGCCTCACTCAGAACCACATATAGATGTCTACCTGTAGCACGTCCTGCATTTGTCTCCACTGGAAACAACTCCAAAATGCAAGAAACGTCCCCAAGCTTCTGGACCTCGTTAATGCTCACAAATGTCACCGGTGGGTTCAGAGCCAATGTCACCAAAACAAAACACAGTGAAGCATCCAGTACATTTTCCGCTATTCAGTGGCCCACATAGAGCAAAACCATGTCCACCCCCCCCACCCCCCCGCCTTCCCCCAAATACCCCGCCATTTGAAGTCAATGGAGTGTGAGCGTAATTTGCTGGGGCAAACAGATCTTTTGGAACAAGGAGGGATTTTGACACTGTAAGCAAAGTTAATGTTAGAGAGTCTGATCCATTTGCAGCTTTTTGCAAGGCTTTCATTCAGCACATTCATATTTAGAGTAGCGAAATATATATTCTCACTGAGAGCTTGATGGTATATAGGGTTAATTAGTCAAGTAGAAAGTAGAAAATAGTGCATACATCTTTCACTGCTCATAGCCAATCCCCTCGTCCCCCTATATTTTTGTCAAACGAAATGACACCCTCTACATCTGTGCAAACTGCATACATATCTACCTTAGATTATTTTGATTCAAAAAATGTGAAAAAAAAGTCCCACACAACACCAAATTATTCATTCACTGAGCATTTTGATCCAGATAATCCTTTGTTGGACTAAATTTTAATCAAAAAAACAATGTAGGCTACACTGAATTCATTTGGGGGGGAAGAGAAAATATATACCAAACATAAGCCTAGATATAAATAGAAATTATACTCACATACACTACAGAAATAACAGAAAATACCACAAGCTTTAGAGGGTGGATAAAGCCAAGGATGTAAACATTGTTCAGTTCATAAAATCGCTTTTATAAATCCTTTATTAGGCAGAAATTCGACTCTCTACCTTTTTCAATACACAATATGTCAGATATGTCAACGACGATCTCTACATTAAGATTGTAATTTAAACTAGACGTGAACTATCAGCGGTCAAATGCCAATTACCCAACTGTCCAGTGATGGAACTGTTCTGAACAGTCGGTGCAGTAAACTCTAAACTATACGTTGAGGTTCATAGAGGTGACATAGCCATACATTTTCATGGCAGAGACCTCCACCATCAGTGCAGCCTCCCTCAGGGTCACCAGCCTATTCAGTCAATACAGTGTGTTAGAGCTGGCCCTGCACAAAGCATGAATACAACTATTATCATCAGGGGCAAAGCATTGTTGTAGAAAACGCTGAATTGTTCAAAGCCAAAACTGTTGGCACTGCACTCCCTGTCCACACGTTTACATGTAAGTGTGTAGTGTGTGTGTGTGTGTGTGTGTGTGTACAGAAACATAATGCTTGTGTACTCGCTGCCTGTGTACTTTCTGTGTTTGTATATTTGTGTGCACACATGTATTTCTATTGCTTGCCGTGTGTGGGAGTGTTTTTTTGTGCGCACATGTGCTATTCTGTGTGCGGGTGTTTGTGGTTCATTTGTGTGTGTGTGTATGTGTTCAGGTTTTGCAGAGAGAAGACAACATGAGCGTGGGACTGTGTTTAGCATATCAATGCCTTCCAGGGCCCCGGCGACTGTTGCAGAACCACTATGAGCTTTCTAGTACCTGTTGGGCCAGCTCACCTTGCTGTATTTAAGGGGCTTTCTTCTGGCCTCGCAGAGCTGACATGAACATCTTTACTAAGGTCCCAGGATTAGCCCAACAAACCAGGTATGTTGAGAGCGCCGTGCAGCAGCCGGGCCCCGAGCTGAGGTGTGTGTGTGTGGTCGAGGGGGGGGCTGGGGTCACGGTTGGACATCCCACCTCCAGCTCGTTTTCACGCTCTTCTCTCTCTGACGCCTCCAACACCAGTTGCCCAAATCATTACAGTTTTGATGATGGCAGTGGAGATGTACACACATACATCTGAGGTGCAATCTGACTAAAACACGACTAAAACTAAAACAGACTAAAACACGGCAACACTTCCTACTGGAGAAAACTAACATTCATAATCTATAACAGAACTGGAAATTGAAATTCATTGACAAAATTCCATCAATAATGCAATTCTCAGGGACTCAGATCTGATATGCAAACACTTCCACAGTTCCTCATGAAAACTATCAACAACTCTAGTGTTCGCTTCAAAAGTTTCTCTGACTGACATATATTCTTCCTTCATATTGAATGATGTGTGTAGGATATAATTCCTCATGAAAGATGTTTCTGTGTCCACAGCAAGCTGGGGTCTGTGCTCCAACGTGCCTTCTACGGGTCCAGTGGGAGGGTGAGTCATATGACTGTGTGGGATTATTTAGACAAAGGATGGGGTCCCTAATGAAAGATTACTACAATGTCCCTGTAGGCACTTATTGTGTATCTGTGGTACTGAATAGTATGTTTGTAGTAACTTTATTGTACTTTATGGTACCTTTTATGTCCTGTGTTATCACTCTATTGCTGCATTCCTATAGGGACTTCTAGGGACATATATTTGTATTTTGTACTGTGTGATTATAGTTCTTTTTCATAAGAGGTATAAGGCAAATAAATGTGAAGTGATGTTCTTTTATTTGGGACATTTGAGTGTTAAAGTTTTCCTGATTCACTAGGTTATGTCAGTGGTTCTCAACTTGGGGGAAGATAATTTTGGGGGTGCAAGATGTTTTATAGGATAGGAAAAAAGCATATTTCTACTATACAAATTCATTATCATGTCTATTTTTTCTGATGTTTCCTAAATTTAGCTTCTTTCTTGTGAAATACTGAATAGTTTTCAGCCTCTCGGCCTCCTCTGATAATTAATCAGATGAAAGAACCTGAGAAGGGAAAATCATGATGTGGTTGAACTGTTCACCACTCTGCATATGAAGCCTGTGTTGGGGGGGTTGTGAGCAAACATCGCTTCATTTTAAGGGGTCACAAGCCAAAAATGTTGAGAACCACTGGGATATGTGACAGTAAAATGAGAGTAGGGACTCTTTACAGTTTCCCTGTTGTGTTTCTCAGGTGACCCTTTTCGAGCAGAGGAACTTCGCCGGTAGACGGCTGGACCTGAGTTCAGACTGCCAGAAACTCAGTGACAAGAGTTTCCCCGAGAGATGCAACTCTGTGCAAGTGGAGAGCGGAGCGTAAGTACACACCACCACCTAAAGCACACTACATGCCACTGCAACTCACACTCTTACTCACATGAAAAGTAGAGGCCTATTTAAGTTGAAAATAAGCCAAACCTTTTTCTCTTGACGTGACCTTTCAGTGGACTTCAACACAATTACGTCATTCTTCTTTCATCACACTAAGCCTTTCACTTGTTTCACCCGGTCACAGAAGAGAGCTCCAAATGTGTAAAAGTGGACATAGTTACCGTAGACAAACCATCTAAATCCAAAGTATCTACCCTGCTATTACCTCTGCTCAGGAGGTTATGTTTTCATCTGATAGTTAGTTTGTTTATCCGTCTTTCAGCAGAACATCTCAAAAACTTATGAATGGATTCCATGAAAATTGGTGGACAGATCAGCCTTGGGTCAAGAACATTTTTGTGGTGATCCAGATCTGGGATTTCCACCACTGGATGATTATCGCTTTTTAGCCCTAACTATGAAACTCACGGGGATAGAGTCTTGATTCCAAATCCTTAGAGTATGTTTGCAGGATCAAGAAATCAATTTAACTTTCAATTTGAAGTGATAGGAAAGATGTTTTGGGGTGTAACATCAAGTTAGAGAATTGTCCAGCACTAGCGAAGATTTGGACTCTCCAGGTGCTTTCTAGTTTCCTGTTTGTTTGTTTTTCCCTGCTCCTCTGTGTATCTGTCTTTGACTCTCCTCTCTCCTCCTCCCGTCCCTTGCAGATGGATCGGTTACGAGCATGACAACTTCCGGGGACGTCAGTACCTGTGGGACATGTCCGACAGAGGAGAGTACAACTGCTACGACAAGTGGTGCGCCCAGATGGACCATGTCTCCTCCGTCCGCGCTGTCAAGCAGGTGAGGCACACACACACACACACACACACACATCAAGCCACATACAGTTGTGAACATCAGGCGCTCAGAAACTCACAAATATGCATCAATCGAGAGACAAATTGATTGGACTGGATGTGAGCATAATTTCTTTTGTCCTTGGTTCATAAGAGACAATCAGATCAAGAGTTTGGTGCAAAAGGGTGTAAAATGTGTGTTATATTTCATTGGAAAGCTCTTGTTGAGCTTCATCTGATGGTCAAAATAACACATTTGTAAACAAGATCAAAATTAAAATAAATGGAGGACAAATCCAAAAGAATCTAGCGAAAACCCTAGATTAGATTTGGTGGAAAAAGGGAGTAACAGCAGTTAATAGCTTTATGTAGAATAGCAATTTTCTGAATATTAAACACACGTAAAAGTAGGGATAGTTTTTATGTTTTGATGGTGAAAGATGCAATCATTTAAAGTTTTGCTCTGCTATAACAAAAAGGTCTCTTAAGCCCTTTTCGCCATAAACCCTTGAGACAGTCTGAAGTGTGTGCAGTGACACCAATCCTGCTGGAGGTCACTGATTACAAAGAATGACCAGTTTTGAAAGGGAAAACATCATGTACACAAACACACCCACTCAGTGTATCTCTATATGATGCCGCCTGTAGGACAACAACCCCCCCAAAGCCCAGCTGTTCGAGAGAGCCGGCTTCTCTGGTAAGAAGATGGAGATCCAGGACGACATCCCCAACCTGATGAACCGCTACAGCCTCAACAGAGCCGCCTCCATCCGCGTCCTGGGAGGAGCGTAAGTGCACCGCGTCACTCTGCCTCTATCTCCTTCTGTCTGTCAATCCACCTGTTTCATATGTCTGACAAGTGGGATGCATAAATGAGGTAATGGGACAGAGGAACACAGGAAAACAGGAGGATGTGGAAAATTTGCATTTCTTACAATCCAGCTTGGGATCACAGGAGAGCTTAGATCTTCTCACAGTGAACTTTAACTCACTAAATTACACGATGATGCGGTTTATATGATAATAGGATGAGCTGAGCATTCTCTTCAGGGTTCAGACTGCATGCATATGGGTCTGTCTACCCAACCATGTTACAGGTCTGAAAGGGCAGGAATGATAACTTAGCAGCATACTAAAGCTACAGTTAAAATTCAGAACTATTAAGCTACAGAACATGCAACATTCCCAGTAAGCTGTCAAAAAAACATTAGTTTGGTCAAAATTTGATGTGTTTATTCACCAATTCACATTAAGTCGTGTAATGTCACATTTTTCTTTCCAAATTTGCCATATTGAACCAACCTTACTAATTTATGTCCATATATCTAGATTTCATCTTTGCAAATCTGTGTTGATAAAGGTTATGAGAGTGAATGAGCAATGGAAAATAGTTGGTGATTGCTCATAATATGCTCATATTTACCTTATGAGTATTTTTTATACCAATATTACTACATTCCAAGGGATTCTCTACATTGTTGGCCATTCAAACAGCACTCATTCAAATTCAGCTTATGGGTCCCCTCCATGAACTTTCCACTCTGTCTCCCCAAACTGAGCTCTTGTTAAGTGTGCAGACCAGTGACTGTACACCAGTCTAACCAGCCTCTGTGTATCCTGTGTGTGTCTGCAGGTGGGTGGTGTACCAGGAGCCAAACTACAGAGGTCCTCATTACATTCTGGAGAAACGTGATTACAACAACTCCTCTGACTGGGGCAGTCAGAGCAGCACTGTGGGCTCCATGCGCAGAGTCCGCTTCAACTGAGAGCCACCTCCCTCTCATCTGACTCCAGGCAAGAGGACCTGAGGACTCACTTCCCACCAACACACACATGAAACCTGTCAGCTTTGCACACACACACCAAAAACCTATTTTAGTAATAAATGGTGAAAAGACAAGCACTTGTGTATTTTGTCATTTAATCCATGCTCATAGATTATAAAACGTAGAATTGTTGGCAACCTTGATCAACATGAACTAAAAAGGATGTGAAAGTTCAGATAAATTCTATGCTTAGAAAATCAAAATTGTATTCCACTTTTATGAACAAATACATTTATAACAGAAAGGAAATCTATGGAGTCAAAATAATGTAAGAAACAAACATGCAAATGTGAAATCTTTAGGTGCAAATTATATGCAAACAGCATGGAAATGTTTTCCAAAGTACAAATATCTGAGATAAAACTCCTGCACTGCAGATATTACATTTATAGAATATATTACATTGTAGACATGAATATTGACACTTATTCAAGAGTGGATGTGAAACACATGGGTAAGAGAATGCCATTCAAACAAGAAAAAAAAAAGCGCACGGCATTAGTAAGCAAATGCTTAAATTCCAGTCAGCTGTCAAAACTAAAAGCAGTTAGCAAATCACCTTGACTCATGTCTAAACATTCTGCTTGTGCATCCTCATGCTGCCAACACCAAGACAGTTGAGGGATATCGCTACTGGAAAATAAGGACGAGCAAAATCTTGTCCATTCAATTAATTTTTCTACAAATAAGGCACTCGCTTCTCCCGCTGAGGTAGAAAACATGTGTTTGCACTGATGAAAAGCTGGAACCAAAAGTATAGACCAGATTTAAAATAAATAAATAAAATCATCTACAAGACACTGTACCTAGTATGTTCATTGATGTGAAACTGTGCATGCACACAATCAGCCACTTTAAGGTCTACACAACATCTAAAAATCAAGCAGAAAGGAGTAGTGTGTGAGTTTTGGAACAGTTTTAAACATCACAAGTATCACTGATTACAGCACTTGAAATAAAACCCATGTGTCTCTAGCATCCTAACTTAAACTATTCTGCTGTCAGCTAGGTAACACTTGCTCTAGGCAAACATTGGTATAAAAGTCACACAAATTCTCATCAGCTCAGGTTTGATTGACAGGCTGCAATAAATCAACTAAAGGTGCACTAGAATGAACTGATGCGTCCCTCTAAGAGTTTGGTTAAACAATGATTGTCATAGTCAAGAAGAGTCTTGTGGCTGATTCTCTTAAAAAAATGTAACCACAAAGTAAGGACCAACAATATCATAAAATACCTTTATTAAAAGCAAGTGAAATTTCTACAGTCTTGGTCTGGCTAAAATAAAGTGCAAGTAAAAACTTCCATTTCAGAAATTAAAAGTGACTCAGGGATTGTCGAGCAGAGAAGCAGCCATGTTCTTGATGACTGAAGACTTGAGCTGAGGAAGGAGGCTGATTTTCATCAGCTTGCTGCTCGAGTATTTGTTCTTGACAGCCTGGAGGGAAATACAAGGCATCATTAAAATGCGTCAAAACAAAAGCATGTCATCTTATGCGACACTGCATTTTTGCAGCTCACCTGGAACTTGGTTTTCCCCTCATTCACAGTCACCACATTTCTGGCAATGCGCTGCATGATTGGCTTGAGGTGGGCCTCGTCATAAGTAGAGTAGTGCTGCTGTGTAGGAGACTGCAACACAAGGGAGGAGAGATCAATTCACTAAACTGTTGGTTGAGTCTTTAAATCCTGTACTTTGCCTTATGAACTCATGTTTGCTTCAGTCACCCCATTTGTAGCCCCACTGACTCCAGTGAACTCACCCATGGCAGCTCATCAAGCAGCAGCTGGGAGAGGCAGAGGGAAGCAGCAGCGATCTCAGAGGGGCGATAATGCACCATGTTGTAGTCGAGCAGAGTCAACTCCATGAGGTATTTGGCCAGCGTGTGTCTCTCTACATCAGACTAGACAGAAGACAGTCATCCATTGAAAACTGATCCCCCATCACCCAAGACCCAAGCAGTGGTCCTTTTCTTCCCAGAAGACCAAGTCACTTTTGAGAGCCCCGTTGACATAAACTACATAAAGATGCTAGGAGAAAATTCAAACTCCACAGCCAACATGTTTTTTTTTTTATAAATATAGGCTGAAGAGTCTACATGTGCTTATTGCCAAGGGCAAGTTCAGCATAGAAATATCCTAAATCCTGGTGTAAATTGTTGTATTATTCATCCCCAAGGTGTTGGGAACTAGTAGACAAACTCACATTTGCAACCTTTGAAGCCCTCCTGAGGAAGTGTAGTGGTAGAGGGCGTCCCAGGTCAAAATTGAGGCTCCTCAACATCACCTGCTCCATCACCAGAATCTGGGACTTAGTGAATGCATCGTCTGTGATGTAGGCAAAGTCTGCAACCTCCGGACTGTACATCTCCTCATACTTTGAGGCCACTAACATGGCAGTCACACCGACAAGCTGCAGCTTTCGACGAGACACTGGCTGGACCTGCAGCACATTAAGAATGAGTGTTAGGGTTTTTCTTGTTTAACTTTCTGTTAACTTGCCATTTAAAACAGTTTGTACCTGTAGAAAACGATCCAAGATGGCAATCGTGAGGTACAATGTCTCCTGAAGCAGCTGGAACCTGGAGTGAACCTGGATCAGCCAGTCAACTAGAAGAGCTCGCATGCGTTCAGTGATTTCATAACCCTGCATGTACTTGGGTCGCACAGCCTGCTGCACCTGTGGAGACAACAAGTCTTACTACAAAATACACTGCAGTGCAAGACAAAAAGCCTAGTGGGAGCATGAATCACCTCAAGGAGCCGTAGATAGGCATAGATGTCTTTGACGTATTCGGAGCAGAGCTGTGGCATGTCTCCATCCTGCTCATCAATGTCCTCTACAGTGAGGAGCGTCTCAGAGAAAGCCTGGCACAGTTCCTCCTCCTCCTTCATGGACACATCAGCCGCCTCCTCTGCCACGGGGGGGAGCGGGTCTTCAGGTGCTTCCACCTGGACTTGACGACGCATGGGTTGAACCACAGCTTGCTTGACGTTTTGGTTGAGGGACGGCTTGGCTGAAGCTTTGACTGGTCCGGTCCTCTGAAGGAACAAAGCACAATTGAAGTCAGTCAGACATACAGGTAGCTGGTTCAACAAAATGCATGTTGCTTCATAACTTCACCTTTGTGTTAACTGCCATGCCTGGAAAGTTGGTCAGCTCTCCAAGCGCAGCTCTCCTTTGACCAGCTGCTGTGGCTTTTCCCATCTGTACTGGGTTTTCTGCGCCCCTAAGCTGTTAGGAAGCACAATTCAAAACGTTGCAAGTCAAGAAAGCAAAGACACTGACTGGTCTAAGGATGTGGCAGCTGTTCTCCACACAACACAAGCACATGTGAACAATTACTGCATAAATATATATTATGTGAACAAGCACTAGCTAAATAACGTAGAGAACAGAACTTGATAACCACAAAACAAGATAGGCACGCTAACGTTGCTAGCGAATCAAGCTAACGTTAACGCTCATCGCTTTCTCCAACTTGAGTCAAATGCACCAAGCTAGCTTGTTAGTTTACTCACCGCAGCCTGAACTTCCACAGCGGACATCTTAACGTTGATATGCCGAGCAAAACGGCGCTTTAAAGAGAAGATAGGCTATTTAGCGACCAGCAGTAACAACCATAACAAACATTTAATGCTCCAAGTAACACTGAAACCAAGCAGTGAAAAACACCGAGTCTCACAGCATTGAAATAGCGCTCCGTCAACTTTCATTGGATACAGCTTGGTCGAATGCGCGCTTTTGATTGGTTGACCACGTGGGGTCAAAGGTTAGTTCTGCACTCATTTGTTCGGAAAACACACGACAGGTGCATAAGCATTCTGGTCGAAAGTGAGCATTATACATCATTGGAAAGCGCTTGTTGAGCTTTAGCTGATGGTAAAAAAAACAACAACACGTATAACTACACTGAACAAAAATATAAACGCAACACTTTTGGTTTTGCTCCCATTTTTCATGAGTTGAAATAAAAGATCTAAGACTTTTTCTATGCACACAAAAGGCTTATTTCTCTCAAATTTTTGTTCACAAATTTGTTTAAATCCGTGTTAGTGACCACTTCTCCTTTGCCAAGATAATCCATCCACATGACAGGTGTGGCATATCAAGATGCTGATTAAACGGCATGATTGTTGCACAGGTGTGCCTTGGGCTGGTCACAATAAAAGGCCACTCTAAAATGTGCAGTTTTATCTTGAAAAAAAGACATTTATTAGGTACTGAACTATGGATCTCACATGACTAGGGCTACAGATATGCATTTTTTGAAAACCAGTCAGTATCTGGTGTGACCACCATTTGCCTCATGCAGTGCGACACATCTCCTTCACATAGAGTTGATCAGGTTGTTGATTGTGGCCTGTGGAGTGTCGGTCCACTCCTCTTCGATGGCTGTGCGAAGTTGCTGGATATTGGCAGGAATTGGAACACGCTGTCGTACACGCCGATCCAGAGCGTCCCAAACATGCTCAATGGGTGACATGTCTGGTGAGTATGCAGGCCGTGCAAGAACTGGGATGTTTTCAGCTTCCAGGAATTGTGTACAGATCCTTGCAACGTGGGGCCGTGCGTTATCATGCTGCAACATGAGCTCTGGTGGACATTCCTGCAGTCAGCATGCCAATTGCACACTCCCTCAAAACTTGCGACATCTGTGGCATTGTGTTGTGTGATTAAAAACTGCACATTTTAGAGTGGCCTTTTATTGTGACCAGCCCAAGGCACACCTGTGCAATAATCATGCCGTTTAATCAGCATCTTGATATGCCACACCTGTCAGGTGGATGGATTATCTTGGCAAAGGAGAAGTGGTCACTAACATGGATTTAAACAAATTTGTGAACAAAATTTGAGAGAAATAAGCCTTTTGTGTGCATAGAAAGTCTTAGATCTTTTATTTCAACTCATAAAAAATAGGAGCAAAAACGAAAGTTTTGCGTTTATATTTTTGTTCAGTATATAAACAAAATTAAAGTAAGGGGGGGACAGGGTTCCCTGGACAAATTCAAGGACTTTTCAATGACTTTTAAGGTCTTGTTAGGTGAAATTCAAGGACTCAAAACTGTCATGTTTTGGGTAAGACATGACATTGTTCAAAATGAGACAGAGGTTGCATTTGTTTTACTCATGATCTTGTTAGGTCAAGAAATCCTGGTGAAATCCTTCATTTTAATACAAATCTCCATCACAGGATTTCCTCAGGATGTGAAGTGTTGATGCTAGGAGGGAGAGAGCCGAGGCATATCGATGAATTTGGGTGCATTATTTTAATTACTTTCATTTTCAAAAACTTAAGTCTCAAATCTTTAAACTTTTGAAATTTTCCAACATTCACGTCTAAACATGCTGCTTTGATTAAGAAAGAAAAAAATTTCATTCTACACACCCTCATTCTGCTAATGTCAACACATCTGAGGAGTATCGCTTACTGTAAAATAAAGATGAGCACAATCTTCAGTTCAAATTTGACTTTTCTACAATAAAGGCACTTGCTTCCCCCATTGAGGTAGAAAACCTAACAAAAAGCTTGTCATGGACATAAATATTTGAAAAAAACAAAACCAAAAACACATTTCTACCAAAGCAGTGTAGCCGTGTTCATGTGAAACTGAGCATGCACACTATCAGGCAAACAATGTCCTCACAACCATCTAAAAATCAAGCAGAAAGGGAGCAGAGCATGAGTTTTGGAACAGGAGCTTTAAAACCGCAAGGGTGTCTATATATAGACCACCTTAAACCAAAATATCCCAAGTGTCTGCAGCATCCCAACTTAATTGAACACTTCTGCTGTCAACTAGATAAAACTTGCTGTAGGTAAACATTTATATAAATGTCATACAATTTTTTTAGCCCCAGGTAGTCAGGTTTGATTGACAGGCTGTAGTACACCAGTTAAGGTGTGCTGGGGCGATTCATGTGTACCTCAAGATTTTAGGCCAAGAATCACTTAAAGTTACCAAGTAATGATTAGAAATATAAAAAACACCTTTATTAAAAGCTAGTGAAATTTCTCCACAGTCTTGGTCACGCTAAAATAAAGTGCAAGTAAAACTTCCATTTCAGAAATTAAAAGTGACTCAGGGATTGTCGAGCAGAGAAGCAGCCATGTTCTTGATGACTGAAGACTTGAGCTGAGGAAGGAGGCTGATTTTCATCAGCTTGCTGCTCGAGTATTTGTTCTTGACAGCCTGGAGGGAAATACAAGGCATTAGTACAAGTCATGCTAAAAACCCATTTCATCTTATTGAGACTGCACTGTTGCCAACCAACTCACCTGGAACTTGGTTTTCCCCTCATTCACAGTCACCACATTTTTAGCAATGTGCTGCATGATTGGCTTGAGGTGGGCCTCATCATAAGTAGAGTAGTGCTGCTGTGTAGGAGACTGCAACACAAGGGAGGAGAGATCAGTTCACTAAACTGTTGGTTGAGTCTTTAAATCCTGTACTTTGCCTTATGAACTCATTGTTTGCTTCAGTCACCCCATTTGTAGCCCCACTGACTCCAGTGAACTCACCCATGGCAGCTCATCAAGCAGCAGCTGGGAGAGGCAGAGGGAAGCAGCAGCGATCTCAGAGGGGCGATAATGCACCATGTTGTAGTCGAGCAGAGTCAACTCCATGAGGTACTTGGCCAGCGTGTGTCTCTCTACATCAGACTAGACAGAAGACAGAGTCACTTTGAGAGCCCCGCTGACATTAAACTACATAAAGACTCTAGGAGACAAAATTCAAACTCTCCAACTTATATTCATAAAAACAATTGCTTTCTGCCAACGGCCATTTCAGCATGGAAACCAAGCTTAATCTAAATGCTTGTATTATTCATCCCCAAGGTGTTGAGAACAAGTAGACAAACTCACGCTTGCAACCTTTGAAGCCCTCCTGAGGAAGTGTAGTGGTAGAGGGCGTCCCAGGTCAAAATTGAGGCTCCTCAACATCACCTGCTCCATCTCCAAAATCTGGGGCTTTGTGAATGCATTGTCTGTGATGTACGCAAAATCTGCAACCTCCGGACTGTACATCTCCTCATACTTTGAGGCCACTAGCATGGCAGTCACACCGACAAGCTGCAGCTTTCGACGAGACACTGGCTGGACCTGCAGCACATTAAGAAGAGTGTTAGAGAGTTCACACACAGAAAGCTAAAGAAGAAAAACCACATTTAAAAACAGTTTGTACCTGTAGAAAGCGATCCAAGATGGCAATCGTGAGGTACAATGTCTCCTGAAGCAACTGGAACCTGGAGTGAACCTGGATCAGCCAGTCAACTAGAAGAGCTCGCATGCGTTCAGTGATTTCATAACCCTGCATGTACTTGGGTCGCACAGCCTGCTGCACCTGTGGAGAAAACAAGTTTTACTACAAAATACACTGCAGTGCAAGACAAAAAGCCTAGTGGGAGCATGAATTACCTCAAGGAGCCGTAGATAGCCATAGATGTCTTTGACGTATTCGGAGCAGAGCTGTGGCATGTCTCCATCCTGCTCATCAATGTCCTCTACAGTGAGGAGCGTCTCAGAGAAAGCCTGGCACAGTTCCTCCTCCTCCTTCATGGACACATCAGCCGCCTCCTCTGCCACGGGGGGGAGCGGGTCTTCAGGTGCTTCCACCTGGACTTGACGACGCATGGGTTGAACCACAGCTTGCTTGACGGACGGTTTGGCTGAAGGTTTGGCTGAAGCTTTGACTGGTCCGGTCCTCTGAAGGAACAAAGTACAATTAAAGTCAGTCAGACATACAGGTAGCTGGTTCAACAAAATGCATGTTGCTTCATAACTTCACCTTTGTGTTAACTGCCATGCCTGGAAAGTTGGTCAGCTCTCCAAGGGCAGCTCTCCTTTGACCAGCTGCTGTGGCTTTTCCCATTTGTACTGGGTTTTCTGCGCCCCTAAGCTGTTAGAAAGCACAATTCAAAACGTTGCAAGTCAAGAAAGCAAAAATACTGACTGGTCTAAGGATGTGGCAGCTGTTCTCCACACAACAAAAGCACATCTGAACAATTACTGCATAAATATCTATGATGTGAAATAGGAATAACTAAATAAAGCAGAGAACAGAACTTGATAACCACAAAACAAAAGAGGCACGCTAACGTTGCTAGCGAATCAAGCTAACGTTAACGCTCACCGCTTTCCCCAGGGGTCAAACGCACTAAGCTAGCTTGTTCGTTTACTCACCGCAGCCTGAATTTCCACAGACGACATGCTAAACGTTGATGTGCCGAGACAAACGGCGCTTTAAAGATGAGATAGGATATTTTATTTAGCGAGCAACTGCAACGACCATAACATTAGCTGAATGCTCCAGGTAACGCTGCTAACAAGCTGTGAATGACGCTACTTCACACAGCATTCAAATAGCGCTCCGCCAAGTTTCATTGGATACAGCGCCGTAGGATGCACGCTTTTGATTGGTTGACTACGTGGGGTCAAAGGTTAGTTCTGACCAAGACGGCCGCATACGAAAATCAAATACAACAATAAGAAAATAAAACCGATTATACAATTGCATTGCTGAAATAATATGTGGCATTGATATCGGTGAAAAAATAACCCAAATATTTTTCAGCTATTCACAATTTTCAAGCTGTGGACTTTGATGTGTGCATGAAAATGATTAAAAGTCGCTCGAAGAATGTTATTTTCCCTTCTTTCACTGTTGGCCTGTATTCTCATCATTAGATGGCACACAAGGCAAAATATAATTTTTCTTGCTATAAATCATGGTTAATAACTGTGTTATTCCTCGCAATTAAGTCCTGAAGTGAACTGGTATTTGGCAGCTGCTTTACTTAGCTTGTAACAGTATATATTATTATCAGTGGCAGGAAAAACTGCCCGTGACATTAGCCAGAATAATATTGTTGAAGTCATTTGTATTTCATCAATTCTCACAGGTTAGTTCTACTCAAAAGTAGTGCTGTGTGTGATGAAAGAGGACAAGAGGAAATGACTGGAGAGAGTTCTCTAACTGTAATTAGAATTATTTTCAATACTTACTGCACTGAATTTTATCTTGGTGCCATTGATTCATGGGTTGATACCTGCCTTCTTTACACCCCAACTCTCCATTCATGTTATGTATGAATGTATGCATTTATCTATGTGTATTTATTTATTTATAATAATGTATTAAACATACATGGCCACAACATGCTGTGATTGGATGTTTTTGTCTCTCATTCAAGTTAGATAAAAGATATTATATGATTTATCTTTATCCTAATTTCGCCAATATAATAAGTACAAACAACACAAACTGAAGAGTCAGCAGTGAGAGGCCTTGTGGTTATTATAGTGACCCAAAAAGAGGAAGGTTGTTTATTTGCTTTTGAGGAGTGTCTTGGCTTCTGGCGGACGGACAGAACCAGCAACAAGGGAAAAACCACAATGTCAACTTATACGAACAAACTTGTCTTGTGGTCTGTGAAGGTGCTGGGTGACCTGTGTGTGTCCTGCAGCAAGGCATGATGACGCTGCACTGCTGCCTACACATCATGTTAAACCGTGTGTACAATGTGCTGTAAATGTGTGGTAGTAACCTGTCAGTGTCCCCTTTTTTCTTAACCATGTTTTTTTTTTAAATTGTGTGAAAAAAAGTAAAATCCATATTGTGTGACCCTCTGTATTCCAGGACCAAATAAATGTAAAGAACCAGAAGCTGAAATCTGTTTCAAAGTTCAAGTCGTTTTTCATGTGGTGTTTCTGTTATTTTGTCTACCCAATGTTTATGCTACAAATGAATGGGCAAAATATTACTGAGGTCCATTTTTTAAGATCCATTTTTCTATGTGTGGTGGTAGGCGGTGACCTCATGGTGCAGAGAAGTCACACAGTTGTCTGTATTAAAAAAATTAAATAAATTGATTTCTAACCATAATTAATATTCTAGATCCACAGAAATCAAAAGTGTTTGGATTAGAGAAACCTTCCACACCTGAATCTTATTATCCCTTCATTATCATGAACTCTGCAGTGCAGAAGTAATAAATCAAAATTTAAATTATTCTCATGGAAAGTATTTAAATGTTCTCGTTTTACTGTTCCAGCCTCCTGGTTTATTCTAAGCTGTGACTGTAAAACTGTCTGTTCAAGAAACCTGGAAAAAGGTTTATTAAGGTTTATTAAGTCACATTCAACCTCCACAAACATCACAAACTCAGCACAAAATGTATTTTATTTAAAGCATTTCCCAGATTAACACATACGGTATTCCTATGAAGATCTTGCATGTATCATTACTGTAATTTGCAACCGTATAGAAAGAATAACCATTTATATCAACTGCAATTTAATGGGTCCACAAGGTCCTCCTTCCATGGCGATGCATCCCACCAAAACACACCAACTCTACAAATACCTACAGGCCTGCTGGGAAACTGAACAGTGAGTTTCCATCACCCTGAGGTGGACTTATAGGACTTATTTTATAGGACTTATTTTATTCTTCTCAAACCCACAAACTCTCTGGGATGTTTAAAGAGTGGAAGCCCTGTTTCCTCTTAAGTGCTTTTTTTTTTTTTTTACTGTGACATCAAAGCCAACATCTGAAAAGGACATTGGTTTAAAAGTGCTGCAACTGTTTTAAACTGCAAAACTAGTTTCAACAGTCAGGATAAACACTGTGGTGCGAGTCCTTATGCACACGCTCCACTGTGGCCCACAGCTGTGAACCCAGGCTCACGGTTTCCTATCTACTTAGAGGGGAACACTGGCCATTTGCAAAATTTTACTATTATTCAGACGGTAATAGAACATATAACTGTCGCCTTCCAGTGGGAGAATACATGGAATATAGATTAAATTTACAATCTGAATCTCTTTTATGTGAATAATAAATGCTGATAACAGGAAAACGCCATATCTGTTGCCCTTTAACAGGAAAAATGTTTTTGTGAGGTTCGGGCCGCCGCTGTAATGACGTCATCACACCAGCAGGGGGCTACAAGTCCACCAGCAGGTGAGGATGATTACAGTGATTGCTTGATATGAAATCAGTTTCCCTGCAGGCCGTTATTTATTTAGCTGCCTCATCCGAAATAATTGCTGCAGCCGTGCCTTCACATAACCACGGAAAGACAATACATTACAATATAAAATACATTACGCAACCCTAATGGACGGCTGGATAACACGCTGCCGCTCAGTAGAAGCACCTCTTCATGTGGTTTCACTCATGAGAGCCCACGCTAACCAAGGGTTTGAGAAGCTAGATCTCCCCCAAATCTCATCAGAAAAGAGCTGGTTAAGGATTTTATGAAACTTGAAACCAGGAGAATATGGTTGGAACCAAAAACCATACATAAATGACTTAAGACTGATGTAACTGTAATGACAAAAGTATTAAATATCCTAAAAGATTGTGAAGACAAAGTCTTTCATCACTGGTAAACATCATTGGAATGAAGTAGAAAATTTTGTGGCAGCTCCTTTCAGGATTTGTGTAGACTAGACCCAGGTTAAGTGTGAGGTCATTACCATCCAGTTCTGGCTATGATACACTGGCAATATAGTCGGGAACAATTTGCAAAATTTGCCTTGTGGTAATGGTATAGTGTACAGATTATGGCCTGTAATGCATCAGCTGATTTTTCAGTGCATTACACATTTTAAGTATGAAGCAATAACATTGAAATATATTTAAATGATGTCTTTAATTTGTAGAAAATTCTAAAACTAATCACTTCAGTTTACAGTATAATGTAATTGTGTAATAATGTAATATAACCTTTTAATTGATTGGCAGTGCTAGTGTAAAACAGGCTTCTATATAATTGCCAATGTAGCACGAGTTTCAGTCAGTACATCACCGTCAAATTTCTACATCGCTCTTGCAGACACTGGTAGCAGAGCGCTAACAGAAACTAATGATATGCATAGTGTTCTGCTGTGCTGTCAAGTCATTAAAATCTCACTTCCTATGTTTCCTTGTTTGTGAAAAGCGGAGAAGACAGAAAACTGATGGGTTTTTGTTCAACATGGTTACAAAGTTGTTAATAGAACATAGACGATGCCTCCAGCACTGATGGGAATCTCTCATTTTTGTTTCCACATTCTGAATAATGATGCATGTACTTTTGTTTGTGTGGAAGTCTATCATAGCCTTCTTTCTCATATCCACTCATATTGAGGAAACATCATCTGCTATTTTTGTGTGTTGTGTCTCCTGGGTTTTCTGATCAGGACAGATGTACAGGAGACAAAAGATGCACCCAGCATCTCCGGCCTTAATATTTATTCTGTAGGTATTCTGTAGAGTGGATGGCTTGGCCCGGACAGTTTGTGATACATAGACTCAGCTGCCATTTTGGTTCATCTGAAGATACTCGTTGTGCAGTTTCTCTTGGGTCTCGTAGAGCTTGCGCAGCTTCTTGGCTTGTCCCTTGCTGATCTCCTTCCCTTCAACATCATGAGTGGGGAAACCCTGTTGACGGCAACGAAAAGAAACATAACCGTGTTCAGTTCCGCTGGGACATACTGAAGAGCATCTGATCTACATACTGACATGGAAATGAATAAATATATGAATAACAGTGATGAGGAAAGTGATGTGCATGGAAAATGAAGGATGAAACTCAAAGCAGTCTGCTCAGTATTTCTCTGCTTTTCACTCCAAATCTCTTCTTTATGCTAACCAAAAATAGAAACTCTTCATGATGCCCCAATCTGTAATCACAATCCCCTTTTGGAACACTGCTGCTTCACTACGGGCTTTGTTTATGTTTGGATTTATTGCACTGAGGACATTTTCTCACTCTCAAATTGACCGACAGCTTCTGATACAAGGACCAACAGTGTGTACCAGCAGATGAGTCTTGTACTGTGTGGATTTTGTGGCTGTATAAACTGTTAATGTTTGTAATTGTGCTCAAAAACAACCCTGAATTTTTAGTGAAAGTTCTGACCGTTGAATAAAAGCTAATTTTCCCACGAAAAAGTAAAACTAAGAATTTATGTGACTGTATCTAAAACCTATATGGAAATTAAATTCTGATTTGTGCTTTAGAAGTGATGTGTGTGATTTCCCCTGACTCACACTAATAGGATATTTTACCCTGATTTAGCAACGAGGCAAGTTTGTCAGATGAGACTCTAATTGCCCCTCGGGGATAAATAACGTTTACTACTGTATGCTAGAAAGATTTCTAAAGATTAAATTACATGTGAGATTTGGCAAACAATCTAGGACCTAGACAAAACTCAAAAAAACGAAATTCTGTAGTGTTTCCACACCAAACAAACAGGATAAATAAATGAATTGTTACCGTTTCATCAAATTTGGAATATTTGTCAGTTTCAGTGCGAAACATTTCACATGGAGGGACCTTCATCTTCGCAAGTTTAGCCATCTGAAACAGAAAAACAATGAGTGAGTGAACATGTTTACTTCATTATCAAAGAAATAAAAAGACGAGGACTAAACTTCTCTGTATGGTATTGTCTAACATGCATTGTGACTAACAAAGAAAATATAGCTGCTACCAACAGTGAAAGATCACCAGGAAGAAAGGAAAGTGCCACAAAGCATTTTAGAGAGATATGCAGTTAGATATTGAGGCAGGAAGATGACATTTCATTTAGTGCTTTGTAGGTGAGGAATAATATGACTAATTTAAGGTTTTGGATTTATGTGAAGGAAATGTAAGTTGCAACAAGTTGTCAGCTCCTACTTGACATGAGCAGAGTCGTCTTGGTCTACAAGACAGTATATTAAGTCTCCTCTTAAGTCTACTATTTTAGTAAATATTTATAAGTGGATATAGGCCTACAGAGCGTCTGGGATGTTCTGGTAAGTCATTCATCAGACTAAAACAGGACAATCATGAATTTGCATCAAGTAGATCATCAAGTAGGGAAAATCTTAAATATTAATTTCTGAGTTGATATATTGATTGATTGATTGATTGATTTTATTTGTGGGTTAGCAGACAAAAACAAAAAATCCAAAGGATAACATGTTAAAGTGAAAAACACTTATTTCCAACATGGTCCCAAGATGTTAAAAGACAAAGAAAACACAAGGAAGCACAAGACATTGAACATAAAAACTAAACGAACACAATCCTGAAAAACCAAAAACACATCACCACAATTTAAAAGATAAAAAAGAACTCCCACATCAGAAAAACAAGAACAGCTAAAGTAACAATGTCATTGCAGATTTCATTATAAATCTGTTACCCTGTTCCATAAAAAAAGTCCTAACCTGACTTCTATAAGCCCCTCTCATATTTAAAAACTTGATGTGTAACAGAAGGCCGTTCCACAACATGGCACCAGTGTAAAAACAGGAACTTCTAGCTACATTATTCACTCGAGGCACTTGACATGAACGCACACTGGCCCTGGTATTATAGTTATGCTGAGTATGGACCATTGTTATCTGAGTCCACATGTACTTCATGTGGACTGCAGAACTACAAATGTTCCAAAGACTCATGACTCCGGGAAACTCTCTTCCTCATCGGCTCTCTTTGCTGACAGCGGAGGGGAAAGTGACTGACCTCTTGCTCTTGTTTCTTCCTGGCAGCCTCTTCCTTCTTCTTTTTCTTCTCCTCTTCCATCTGTGAAAGAAGACAACAACAGTGTCTAGACAACTTTTAAAGATAGAAAAGATCAATTCCCTGTTTTCTAAAACTTCAGACATTCAAAATCATGCTTTGCCTCATGGTTTCATCTTCAGCCAACTGATAAGGGAAGGCAGCAAAATAGAGTCTGGATGGTGTAATGCATCAGCTGCTGCTCAAAAAAAAATTCTATCCATTTTCTATTCCAAATGCAAGAGTCAAATTTTCAACTATGTTTTGGACCTGCAGGGGTTCACCAAAAAAGTTGTTTTTCTTCTCCTTTTTCATGGGTTTATGGACTTTTTCTTTGCAAGGCACTATGCGTGTTTTTTTGTTCCAGTGAAGTACACAGAGGCAAGTTAGAGGAACATTTTAAAGCAGACATTACCACACTTCCCTTACCTTCTTCTTCTCATCTCTCTCCCTCAGCAGTGTCTCCTTATCCACCAGTTTCAACACTGTAGAAAGGCCTACAACACAGACACTTTGTTTAAACAAGGTCATTCTCACTGATGGACTAAAAAGCAGTTCTTTGTTATACTTTTTAATGGTGATTACACAATCCTTCCCTCTTCCTGTGCCAGTCATGGCCTTTTTACTTGACAATAAAATATGTATGAGTACAAAGTAACAAAGCTGTACTTTTTCTTCATGAACACACATACGGCACTTCATTTTTCCATCAGGGTTGGCATACAAGTTTTTGGGAGACATAAAACTGAAGCGGTTGTAAAGTTCTCGGCTCGGTTACCTTCATGATCCTCCAGACGGACTCCCAGGTCGGGCAGCGTGTCGTCACGGACCACATCGCACAGCTGCAGCAACTCCGTCACTGGACAGATACAAAAATATACTTTATTAATCCCTGGGAAGAAACTGGGGAAGAAAATATGGTTACATTTTATTTGTACGGGGAAATCATGACCTGTTTGTTGATCGAATTATGAATAAATCATATCAAACATCAGTCAATCATTCTGTTTGTATTCTATAAAACATTGGGAAAGGCTGTTGAGGGCCAGTTCACATCCAAGTAGTGTATATTTCCCAATTTAAGAATGGTTCATTAAGATCATATGATGAACAATTCTGCTTTCTCTGATCAAATGCTTAAGTGATACTTTAAGCAGAGATTTGGAGGGGATTGCTACATTATTAGTGTGTTTTGGGGATTCATAATTAAATGTAAGTTCTTACCTTTCTGCTCTCTGGCGATTTTTCGGACACCCTCTCTGAAATCGGACAGCACTTTCAGGTATGGCATCACTGTGCTCTCCAGCTGGCAAACACAACAATAACAGCATTTTAATATTTTAATAAGTCAATAGTGGTAGCTTGAAATTATGTAAAATGATGCCAAATAAGGCATACACAGCTCAGCTTCTGTAAAATTCACCAAAACAGATGAATCTATTACTTATTAAACTACCTTACATTTAGCAGAAACTATTTCAACAAAAGCCACATTTTTAAAATTGCATATGTCAAGATTGGGGGGCTATGGTTGGAATTTTCTTTTTTCTGGGTAATTAAATTTTGGCAGAATATTCTTAGACATCAAGTCATTCAGTAGAGGAAAATGACAGTAGGCTGGATGGGACAGTCGTGGGATGTTATGGTTTATTTTTGCAGGGACAAATAGAACCAAATAAGAGCCGACTGATTTCAATTGCAGCATTTTGACTAATGTGACAAAAATAATAGATAAATAGGATGTTAGCAAATGGAAGTACTGTTTGTGTTTGGCAAAAGGTAAAGTGAGCTTACGATTTATTCTTTGGTAAAATCTTTAGTAAAAATAACATGACATTCAGGTCAGTTTCTCATGAAAACCAAATGCTTAACAGACTAACAGAGAGACTAGACAACAACGTACATATTTCCTACATACAAGAAAGACAGCAAACTCCCCCAGGTATCTCTACACTTACATCCATGTCTTGACTTTTTCCTCCCACTGGAAAGCCGATGGGCTCTGATCCTTCAATGGCACCGAATGTCTAGAAGAGAAGAAGAGTCACACTTCAATGGGCTTGATGCATACTGCGTTCATTCCTAATATAAATCATATCTTTAAGTCAGGAAATATTAGATCCACCCTCCATGACCAGATGAAACTCTGTGAAATGTGTCATTCATACAAAATATAAATACATTACACTCTCAGTTATTCAACGCTCTACATCAATCTTTTTCCACAAAGTAGCACAAGTGTCAGTGTCTTTGTCAGTTACGCCCCAAACACACTACCTATAGATATCAGGGAAGCAGCTCGCTAAATATTTTTAAAAGAAAGCTAAAAACTTATTTCTTCACTTTAGCCTTTAACTAGCTATGACTTTCCTGATACAGGCCTTAAACTCTTTTTTTTTTCTCACTTTGCTTCGCACTTATGCGCTGCTGCAATTCTTTTAAAATTTGTATTTTACTTGATTTTATGCATCCTATGTACTCTATTTTTTAACTTTATTTTTATTATTATTTTACAGTGGATTTTATTTTCCATCTTATGTTATGCATTCCTCATATTTTTACGATTGTTATTCAGTGGGTTTTATTTTCCATCTTATGTTATGCTCATTCTATGTCTATTTTCATGTGAAGATGCATTTTATGTATTCTATTCTCCTCTTTATCTTATTCTCACTATCATTATCAAGTTTTATGTGAAGCACTTGGTGCATGTAATTTCTTTGTTGTAAAGCACTTTGAGCTGCATTTCTTGTATGAAAGGTGCTATACAAATACAGTTTATTATTATTATTATTATTATTATTATTATCATTAAGTGGCATCTGGTAAAATAAGACTACCTGTGTTTGGACTGTTACTTGATGTTACTCATGACTCTGTAATAAAATAACAATATTATGCTATTTCTTATTCCCATCATCCAATTACAACTAGAGAGAGTATGCAATTAAAAAACATTCAAATATCAACAATATAATTTTCTAAATTGTCTGAGCACACAAGAACTCCAGACGGCACAAAGTGCAAAATCCTTGACATTTTTGAACCCTGATTATAGGCAGATACTGTCAGCACAGATTCTTCAAGAACAACTTTGTAAATGGAAAATAAGTGTTTTGCAACTCTGTGGCCCAATCGTAACATAAAATGTGGCTTTCATTATTCTGTTTCAGTGTTTCAGAATTGTATATCGAATTAAAACTCAAGCTTTGCTGTCATATATTGCCAGTTTTTGTACATAGTCAATCAATTACGTGATGAAAATGTGTCTAATCTAACATTTAAACTGTTTGTGCTTAGACTACCCTTTTGCTTTTTATGTTCAGATTAAAAATTAGGCCTATAAAAATTAAGATTAAAACTAAGTCAGTCTACATTTTTGGCACTGTGGTGCACAGAAACACACAAACTACTGTGAACGTTTTCATGAAACTTTGCCTGCAAATACAACACTGAAACTAATCGAGGTATAATATAGTCTTGCAATTCTAATACAGAATTGCCATTGGATGATAAAAGCAGCAGTCTTGTCAAAACGTGCTCACCATCAGCATTTTAGTGAGATACACAGCGATGCTCTCCACCAGCAGGCGGTTGGGCTGCAGCTTGGCGCTCTTCCTGCTGGCGATGTAGGTGTTGCTCTGGCCCACCAGCGCTCTCATCTCCTCCATGGCAGCGCGCGTGTCCACGTTGTCACACAGAGCCTCGTGGACGGCAGACTTCCTCTCATAGAAACTACACAGCAACAAGTCAGACATCTAATGACTGCTGACATCCTGATACTCTTTGTTTTAACTGGATAAAGTTAGGTTTTTCTGTTTATTAAACCAATAAGTTATAGGAGAGCTTTTGCGGCAATATCATGTTTTTGAGACAATTTATGGCTTCACTTTGATCTTACTGAATCTATATTCCTCATGCCTCCCTTCAACATGCAGAAAATCCTTAATAGTTAATACATTAACATAAGACACGTTTTGACTCACAATCCTCTGCTTTTCCTACACAAACTCACGTATGCGTCCAGCTTTACCGAAATTGCTTTAAAAGCGTGTTAATCAGTTTGGTTTGATGATTTCAGCTACCCAAGGGTAAAGTCATGCTCGTGGCACACATGGTTTTGCTCTCTCACCAGTTGTTAAGGTCCACCTCCGCTGCTTCCCACTTCTCGAACCGACCAGTGATATCGGTGGGAGAGCGCAGAATGTCTTTGACATTGAGGAAGAACTCCTGTGGGGAGAATAAGTGACAGGAATGGGCATAAAACAGTAAAATCGATACAACAGAAAGACTGTTCTCAGGATTAAGCACATGCCCATTTTCCAAAGTCACCTACATTCATGAACTTCTCGTACTGGACAGCAGACTCCATGGTGTTGGAAGAATAGTCCAGAGTGTCTTTCCAGGAATGCATTAAGAAAGCCAGGCGGAGCTGGCGAGCTGCAGGAAGACACAGAGAAACTGTTAACATGATCTCCATCGCCTTCATGTGTCCGACACAGCAACAAGCTGCACACATCAATGTTTCTTCTCTCTATATAGAGTTCAGTCTTCAGTACAGTCAGGCAAAATATGACAATATATGTAAATATGCAAGAATATCTTCTATCAAAGGCCCAAATGTGTATCACCTCACTACTGGCTTCATGTTTATTTCATGGAACTGAAGACAATATTTCACAAAAATTGACTGACTGACCACTTGATGTAAGGACTGACAGTATCTAACAATGAAACATTTTCAGCATCATTTGAGTTAAGATGAGATCTGAATATTAGGTGGGGATTATTATTATTATAATATTTTTTTCCACTTCCAAGTCCTAACCTTCAAGAATCTAAGCGTACTCAAAAAAACAAACAAAAAAACCCACCAAAACAAAACAAAAGAAAATGCAAATTGCTGACTGAATTCTGAGTATCTGTCAGAATTCCCTTGTGACACATTTATGCAAATTAAAGTCTTTCAAAATTGGAAGTTCAAAACAGAGAATACAATTTCGAAAAGCATAACATTATTTGGATTCACATGCATTATGCATATTTTGGCATGGTATTTTAGTGCACGTCGTCTGTCTGAGTCATCTGAATGAGCAGCAGTTCAGATGAATCACTTGTGCTAACAGTCAGGTATCGACAACATCAAACAGCTTCGAGGAGTCACCTGTGTTCTTTGCCAAGGCGTCCTTTATGGTGATGAAATTCTTCAGAGATTTAGACATCTTGCAGCCTGCGATCGTCAGGTGGCCCGTGTGCAGGAAGTAGCGAACCCAGTGATCATTCTCAAAGAAAGCCTGCGTGGAAAAATAACCAACGTTTGTGAAAAGCTGCATTTTTATTTTCTCTTTGACTGAAAACAGCTTAAATGCATTCCAGGTAATGGGCTTGGACTAAAGTTTAAGTGTGCCTCATGTTTTCTGTGTAGTTTGTCTGCTGTGAGTATTGTTGAAGACAGTGGGACTCATGGGGCATGGGTCCGGACTGCTTCCATCCCACCTGAGGTAGCAGGGAGAGAGGCCACCACGGGACCCCAGAGGGGGCCGAACTGGGAGAGGAACAACGTGAGGAGGGAAAGGAGAAAGCAGGTCATCAGAGAGATGGAGAGAGGGAGAAGTTTGCTCGTACGGACCGGGAGCGAGAGGATCTCAGACGTCTCACAGAGGGTGAGATGGCAAGGGGTCAAGTTAGGGAGCTGAGCGGCCACTGCCTCCTCAGTGTGAGTCTCCTTCACCTCCGCCATCGCCCCCTCATCCTGAATCCCCTCCATCTCCGTCCCCTCAGCCTGAATGGCCGCAACCACCGTCACCTTTGTCTGAGTCGCCTCCTCTTCTCTCCCCCTACTACCATCCTTACTGCCTTAGCCCCTCCTCCTCATCACCTGATTTCTTTTTTAACACTTTTTATACTCTTCGTTTCTCTTTCTCTTGTGGGTGTTAACCACAAGTTAGACGAGGTGTAGATTCTGTGTAGATAGTGTTAGCTCTCCTCGGCCCCTCCTCATCGCCCGATTTACCGGATTCCACCGAGTCTGACATGCCATAAGGCCTCAACTCTACAAGCAAGAGGCCCTCTACAAAATGACTTCTCTTCTCTCCTCTTCTGCTGGTGCATGCTCTCTGTGCAACCTGAAACGCCTCCTGCACAACAGCTGCTTTCACTCCTCTTCATTACAGCCGTTAAAGTAGGATTAAGAAATATACAGCACTGAACTGAACTGTCGTAACTAAGAGACTGAACTGGGACTGAGTTAGGGCTGCAACTAAACGATTATTTTCATTGTTGATTAATCTGACGATTATTTTCTCAATTAATCGATTAGTTGTTTGGTCTATAAAATGTCAGAAAATGGTGAAAAATGTCGATCAGTGTTTCCCAAAGCCCAAGATGACATCCTCAATTTTGTCTGTCCACAACCCAAAGATATTCAGTTTACTGTCATAGAGGAGTAAAGAAACCAGAAAATATTCACATTTAAGAAGCTGGAATCAGAGAATTTTGACTTATTTTTCTTAAATTACTCAAACCGATTAATCGATTATCAAAATAGTTGGCGATTAATTTAATAGTTGACAACTAATCGATTAATCATTGCAGCTCTAGACTGAGTATCATATACAAGAGATCGAACTGTAACACACATGAACTGAATGAACATGCTGTGGGAGAATAATATATAATGTGTGTGCGCAAAACTTATGACTCCAGGGACCTGTTTGTGTGTAAAGTTCAATGCGAGGTAATGTGTGTGTGCGATGAGCAGGACTCTGGGGACCCGTTTGTGTGCAGGTCACGTACGAGTTCAACACAAGGTAATGTGTGTGTGTGTGAAGTATACCCGTTTGTGTGTAACTCGTTTGCATAAAGTTCGTGTGCAGACAGTTTGAGGGAAACTTTTGTGTTTACCGGAGCCAGGACAGTATAAAAAGTGTTAGGAATGACTGTTATACTCTTGTTTTCTCTTTCTCTTGTGTGTGTTAACCACAAGTTACAGGACGTTTAGTTCCTGTGTAGGTGGTGTTATCTCTCCTCGGCTCTGTATACAGGTGAGACAGTTTTGATCAACTGATAAAAACGGGGCAGGATGTCTCATTTACATCCTCTGAGTCTGGTCACTACTTGTGCGTAATACTATCATCAGAGTTCAGGGGGGCTTGGGAATGAGAAGAGTGAAGTAGCTGACTAACTAGAATGAGTTTTCTAAAGGTTCTCATTTACTGTGTCTAGCTGCAGGACAAGAGCCAACTTGAAACAGGGGTGACTTCCCTACATTCGGCTCGAGAGCACAAGCTAGGTTGATAGGCCTTGGTCAGGATTAGAGTGAATAAGGTTGGAGTTACTGGACTTCAATCTGGGTGACCAAACACAAGGGTATGAATTGTTTTATGCCTTGCTGCATTCACGTTTCATAATCGGGACAAATTATACATTTTTCTACTTGGGAAGACGAACAAGAGCAATTATTTTGTTGATATTTATCAGTTTATTTGGATCCCTGTTAGGGCTGAACGATTTTGAAAAAATATCTAATTGCGATTATTTTGACTGATATTGCAATTGCGATATGATTTGCGATATTAGAGGGAATGATAATTTTTACATCATTATTCTCATTTTCATTGAAAAACGTATTAAAATGATTATGGTGTGATTTTTGCGGGGATCTGTACCAAACAAAGATGTTTTCTTAAGTCTGTAGAATATGATGTGTAGGCCAGGACATCTCTGCAGGACGACAATATTTAATTTAAAATGGTATTTTGACACACATTTCACCTTTAACTAATATTGCACCTCCTGCGATTTGAAAATTGCAGTAGGCCATATTGCGATTTCGATAAAATTTCGATTAATTGTTCAGCCCTAATCCCTGTTATTTGATACTGCAGTAGCAACTATTCTTCCTGGGGTCCGCACAAAACACACAAACAAAACCTCTCTCACCTCAGACTGCGCCAACTCATTGTCGTGATGGGGGAACCGGAGATCGAACCCCCCTCCATGGATGTCCATGGACTCTCCCAAGATGGAGCCAGCCATGGCAGAACATTCAATGTGCCAACCGGGCCGTCCCTGTAAAAACACACATTTAGCCCAAAGTTATGAGAGTACATGGCAAGGTTTCATTCCTTGTGTACAATAAATCCTTAAAGCAGATGGAAAGAAAGTGTACTTGGAACAGAAGCTAATTTACATGATTAACCTGCAAAGTAAACTTCTTTATTTTCTAAACAAGGGGGGCTTTAGTTCAGTAGTAAATAGTAAATTCAGTCACTCCTTTTCTATTTTCTTTATCAAAACTACCTCTTTGATGAATGTACTTTTTTTTTTTTTTTAATGCACTGTGAAAGTTATGTTAGATATTATAAAAAGACTTAGAGGTCAAGAATTCAGACTGACCTTCCCCCATGGGGAGTCCCATGACGGCTCTCCAGGCTTGGAGGCTTTCCACAAGGCAAAATCATTTTGGGACTTTTTCTCACTTAACCTGTCTGCAGAGATGCTCAGGTCCCCTGGAGGACAGACAAGGGATTAAGAAAGGGTTGACAGAAAGGTTAACGGCCATATTGATGGCAACGAATGTCCCATTTTCAAGGTATACTGACTTGGTAAGGCAGCCAATTAGTAATGTAAAAATAATGGTTCCAAAATGTCAACTGTATTATTAAAAGTGCTAAGAACAGCACACTTTCTGCAGTTAGGTTTTTTACTGCACTTTCTAACTTTGCTATGAGAAGTGCAATACAATTACTATGAGAAATCCATCATCGATAATCATGTTTGAGCAAACTTGTGATTTTAAAATTTACCGTTAGTCTGCCCAACACAATCAATTTTGTATTCATTTTTTAGAACAAATGTTGAAAGCATCAACAGTTGCTCTTTTCATCAGAATTACAAACTTAATGAGCTTGCAGCAATCAGAATCCATTTTATTACCCTGTCCAAACACTTTTGCAACTGACTATACATTATGGAAAAAGTAAAACAGATCTGGTAGTTGTAACATGTAAAAACTTACCCTCTCCCTCTTGCAAAGCCTTCTGGTCGCCAACTGCTTCAGGCACCAGTTTGGCGTACGAGTGCTGCTGACTGCCATCAAATTTCGAAGTGTCAAAGTAAACAGAACCGTTCGATTCATACCTGCAGAAATGAGAAAACAAAATAATTCAAATGATCCTGTTGTAATTACAATTTGGAAAGACAATTAGGATGTAATCTATTTGGGAGATACTAGGAGTTTCTTCCTCACCCATAGCCATTTGAGACAATCTTCTCCACAAAATCCACAATCTCTGGCACGTACTCGCTGACCCGGGTGAGAACATCTGGAGGGAGGACCTGATGAGGGCCACAGAGAGAAGTGATGCACAGCAATAGCAGTAAACCAATACACACTTTGAGTAAAGTCAATTCAAAAACATGATTTAAAACACATTTTTACATATTACACTAATCCACTTTTACATGGCTATAGCATTTTTTATGACATAGTACTGCAGTTGCTGCTAAAATATGTTTAAGCTTGAATACCCTGAACGGCTGGGGACTTCTAAACTAGTTACTCTACTCTGAAATCCATTCAAATTGTACTGTTATTTCCACTTGCCATATGTCTCTATTTATTGTATCTTACTATTTAATCAATGTTTAGACTGATGGAATAAATGTTTTAGGACCATTTAGTAGTACTTTTAGGGTCTTAGGTTAGTCTTAGGTGTTTTCTAGGTTGTAAATGTTACTGTATAATACATGCACTTTTTCAAATCTAGACGTGTTAGTAAACATATATTTTAAATACTATCTGCTTAGTGTCTGGGCCCCTATTCTCAAGCTTCAGATAGCTTATCAGGGTGTCCCATTTCACATATCTCCATTATGTCTCATATGATTGTACTTGTATTTTAACTGATTTGGGAATAAAACTGAACTGAACTGAATAGTTCTTATATTCTTTCCATGTAAATTATGAATTTCCTTAAACAGAGATTTATTGGTTGATGCATTCTATGACTTTATGGATAACACCGGCATTTATGCATCACCTAAATGCTGTCAGTTATAATAGTCGGGTAAGTACAACTGCTTATAGCAATAATGTTATGTAATGTTCAGAATCAGCTGCATCACAAAACATATGCATAAGATCCAGTTATACTATTAACATTTAATCGTACCAGAGAAATAAAAACCAAGCAGAGATTCAAATGTGCTTATAAGAATGATATTTTTAAAATTTAATAAATGCTGTCAAGAATACACATCAGAGGTGACTTATGGGCGTTACTGCATTAGAAAACACTTTGCTTTACTTCCACCTACATTCAGGGCGTCCATGTCTTTGTGGTACTCTCCCTCCCAATATTTAGGGAGAATGGAAAAGATGGAGTTTTCTGTGACTTGACTCCCAAACTGGTGGTCCAACCAATCAGCCAGCATGTCCTTGGCCTGCTCCAACAGCACCTTCAAAGAAAAGAGTTTAAAGAGTTTTTACTGAGGAAGAAATTGCAAGTGTAAAACGCATCACTTCCTGTGCGGGAGAAGATTTTTCCCAGGAAAGAGCTACCAGACACCGGCTTTCATAAACTGGATATAGTTTGAATAATTATTCTGTAACAGGGATAGGAAATCAAGAGTAGCAAAATGGAAATTTATATGAAAATGTCACAGATTATTACTTGTTGCTTTATTGTGCATTTGAGAGTCAGAAATATTTTGTTCCCAGGCGTTACCTCGCTCCAAAGTCAAAACATAAGTTAAAGGATAAGGCTGGTGTTTTTTAATGCATTGCTTACCGTCAACAAATCCTATGAAAATAACAAAATCAACAATGCGTTTGCTCTACTCCCGTTACTTTCTGACTTCCCACGTACCGTTTTTAGCCGTCAACCCGGAAGTCATCGGCTCCAATTGTAAGCTAAAAACCTTTAAATACAGCTCATAAAGACATAGTTTCAATTTTAAAAATCGCTAACTGTTACCACGAAAAGTCAGGCTGTTGTAGTTATTACCAAATCAAATTCAAATGGGAACAAATTCTTCATTACGCCGGGGACTATTTTCGGTGCTACAGAACTACTTTCCTGAGATCGCAAACGTGTTTACAGCCGGCTTATTAAGTTGTTTGAGGAAAAAAAGTCGGCTGGCCCGGTGCATCGTGATGATGAAATATGTTGCCCAGAGCAACGGCATGGCTCTTTGACGTGTTTTTAATCGTTTTTTTAATACAATGGAGTTCTATGGCTGCTGGGACATGAGGCTTCACTGGGCACCGGCTACATGGACGAGACTTGTTAGCAAAACAAAATCATTGCTGATTTTGTTATTTTCATAGGATTTGTTGACGGTAAGCAATGCATTCAAAAAACACCAGCCTTATCCTTTAAAAAGTCAAAATCTAAGAACTACAAAGATGTGACAAAGAGGGAAAATACTATTTAAATTTTGTTTCACAGTAAATGAGTCTCACCTGGGCCTGGGCCTGGACGACCTCGGCTGCTGCTTTGCTCTCCATGGCGGCCTGCAGCGGCTGCAGGGCGGCAGACACCGCAGCATCCAGCCTTGCCAGCATCTGCTTCTTATCCGGGTCTGCTGTCAACGCCAACACGGCCCGGAACGGCTGCAAACAGTGACACACAAACAGTTGTATGAGGGAAAAAAACACATGAATCCTTCAGCTAATTTGTTGTTTTAAGACACATTTTAAAAAGGATTTGATCTTTTTGATCTTTGACAAATAAGAGTTTGGTCTCACCCCTCTGGCAGTCAGGACGTCCTGCAGTATCTGGGCAGCTTCTGGCTGCTTCTCCTTGTACTGGTCCAGAAGATAGTTCTGCCTGGCCCTCTTGATGATCTGAAAGAAAGAAAAACCAACGTAAAGCCTACACACACATGAAAGAAAGGGCAAAATAATGAATGTCTTGGCTTGCTCTTGGACTGAATCGACCCCACTTCACACCCCGATAGTGGATACTATTATCATTATTATTATTACATATTGGTGTTCATACTCCAAATGGAGCTACTCGGATTAAGAGGTATAAATGTTATTATTATTACTGACATTTTTCTGGCGATATCTGTTATTTCTCCATGATTTATGTGGTTTAGGAATTAGCTTCCAAGTAAGAATTTAATTGTACTGTGAAAACACTAAAGCAGTGAAGAGTTCATGGATCATACTTACTTTATCATCTATGTCTGTGATATTCATGCAGTAGAGGACATCGTATTTGAAGTAGTCTCTCAATATCCTTCGAAGTATATCAAAAGATATGTAGGATCTGGAGAGAGAGAAAGATTATAAAATAAAACAATGTTAGAATAGAGGAAACACAAGAATTTAGTTATAAAAAAAGAGTAGTTGTGAACCTTTGTGGGTGAAATTCACATTTATTTTGTAATGGAAAAAGTGGGCGAGTGAGCAATTTTGTGAGTGCCATTTGCTCCTTATTTATCATGATCTGTTTACCTGGCATGTCCCATGTGTGACGCATCATACACAGTCGGTCCGCAGCAGTACCACAACACTTTATTCCCATTCTGGGGAACAAACAGCTCCTGCAACATTAGAACGCCGAATGTAAATGATCTGATCAGAGAGCGTGTTAAACAACAAAAAACAATCGATTTTCATAAACACTTAGGTTATCTGTGTAGAGCTTTATGAATATCAGTGTCCTGTTGGATAGAACCTGCAGTACCTATAACAAATAAACATGATCTGATCTCCCTGCAGGTGTAACTGAGATGAAACAGGCAACATACAGCATCCAATTACAATCAGATTAGGTTTCTTTGATGATTGGAACTAAAAAAGTCAAGTGATTTATAAACCTTTGAGATGAAGATTAAAAAATATGAGGTGATTATCAACACCAAAAATTCCAAGTCGATACTTGTCGTCGTGTCTGGAGATCAATCTTCGCATGTTGTCTTGGAGAGAACGAACATGGAGAGAACCAGTGAATGGAGAACGCGTCTTTACAGTTTGAAATGGACTTTCCAGCTTCTTAAAACTTCAACAGATTCTGTACTACAGACTATAGCACTGTTTGTTTGTGCCAGCCAGTTTGGGTGTGATGCATTGTTTATTTTAATGGTATATTGTATTTCTATTTAAATGTAAAGCACTTTAAATTGCCTGTGTACCCTTTTTATGCACTTTTCCTATGCACTTTTAATGTTTTTCATAATGAATGAATTCTTTTATGCTTTCTCATCTTATGCTATCTTTTTTCCTTTCTTTTGTAAAGCACTTTGAATTGCATTCAATGTATGAAAATGTATATATAAATGCATATATAAATAAACTTGCTTGCTTGCTGCTCCTGTGTGTCTGAATTGATGGTGCAATATCTAGCACACAGTCCATCTCAAACTTAGATGCTCCTCTTTGCTCACATTCCTGAGAAGTTTGTTCTCCCCAAGACAAATTGGGAAGATCTTTTTCAAAGAGACACAACTATCGACTTGGCATTCTTGGATTTGATATTCACCTGTAGCCTACCTTGGTTCTCGTCAGGCTGTTGTACAGCCGTAGCTGGGGAACATTTGTTCCTTCTGGTGGAGACCAAGGGGGCTGAACCCTCTTTCCTTTCACTGAAAAAGATACAAAACACTATTGGAACGGGCAAAAGTTGATTAAAATGGACGATTTTTAGGCATCAAATACAAACATGAATTTTTGTCTACTGATTAAGTAGTGGTTGCTGTCCACATGCTATGCACGAAGAGAATCAAATTTAAAATGTGTTAAACTAAAACACCGAGCATATTAGCCTATACATCTGCAGTTGGAGGAGCAAGGCACTGCTACTGACATGTAGGGGAAACACTGTGGAAGGAAGGCAGTAATGGGTCTGAATCACTGCTCTATTACATCAGTCATATAATAACACAGCATATTCAAATCCCCTGCTGTGTCAGTCAAAACATAACTGGTCGCATGTACTGTTAATGTATTGTTCAAACCTATTAGGGCTGTAAAACCGAAAAATCCCAAATCCAAGTTTCCCCTTATATTCAGGGCTTGATGTGCAATCCAAAATACTATAACAGACCAAGGCAGACTAAGCCCAAATGAAGATATCGCAGTTATTAATTTGTATTTACTTGCATCGCGAGTCCGAACGATGTAAAACCTTGGAGGAAATCTTGAGTCAAATGCCAGAAAAATTAGGCTTCCTCTTATTCTCAGAAGAATGGAGCTAACTGTATTCAACTAAGGAATATGCGGCTACATCCTGAAGCCAGAACACAATCAGTTGATAGTTAACGACAAAGTCACACTCAGCATGTCCAAACACCCAGCTGAGACAGCACCAAATGTACATGTTTCTGAACACATGCAGTGCAACCCTGCTGGAGCTGATATCTTATTTGCTGCAGGTGACACATCCCTGCTGCTGCGTGTTCACATCGAGATGCACCAAGTGCCTGCTGAGCGATTTTGACGTCAGGGAGTATCTTAGGTTAGGTGTCTCTTTGAAGCCAAATGTTCAAAAGCAACATGGAGTGGGATTTGTCCCAGCTGCCAACCGTTTTGTTTAAATAATGATAAAGCAACTCTACTTAGCGCTCAGCAAAAATCTTGGAAAAACAAAAGATAAACATAAAACCTTGCAGGCACCACATACATTGCCACGACTGAGTGAAAGCTGAGGCTGCATTCATCCCAAGGAGCTCCGGGTTCATGCATGTCAGTGTTTGGAGAAGAGCAGGTTAGAGCTGCGTTTAGCATAGCCAATGAGAATTTTGCCATTTTAGTCAAAGCCTGGGCCACGCTGCCTTGAGGACCAACAGCCTAGATATCTGGGAGCACGGCCACCCGCAGCCTGTTCAGGCCTCATGCCTTGAACTGTCTACTCACTGCTGTCTGGGCTGAGGTCCTGCTGCAGGGCTGCTATGTGTCTGTACCAGCGCAGAGCGTGGACATGTTGTGGAGCGGGAGGGCGGTGGAGGAGCCCGAAGGCTTTCTGGTCGGCCTGGGAAGGGCTGAACCCAGCCAGGTAGCTGCGGGAGGACAGGTACTCATTCAGGGCCCCTGCCAACGCAGCCTCCTCATTTATGTGTAGCAAGAAGCCATACTCAAAGGCTGCAGAAACAAGAGGGTAAATATTCGCAAATAATTACCGACTAGGCTGCAACAGCCTGAGAAAATACTAATAGCAGCACCATAATTTTAATTTGGACACTAGGATAACCAGTCAAGGGATCAGGTGGCTCATAGCCAAGGCCTATATAGCAGTAATGTCAAAGACCTTTGTGTCAGCACACTTCCAACTCAAGTTAAGTTTTGGCGCCAAAGACCACTAAAGGCCTGAAGGTTAGATAGTTGTGATTTGACCCAAACTCCTGGTGTTCCAATCTTACAGAGTCACAGTCTTTACCTTTAATATTGTAGGATGCATTGTGATCCTTCTGTTTTTTTCTCCACTCAGTGTCATGTTTTAACTTTAGACAAGAGTAGATTTTGAAATGGTATTTTGTGAACTCAAGTTGTAATACTTTTCTCAGCAGTTAGCAAAAGGACAAAATAGTAGTCTTTATTTTTACTACGATACAGAATGTTAAGGGATTGCAACAAGTGTCTGATGACGGATATGAGCAAATATGACTTTTACATAAACGGTGAAGTTAACATTGTCCCTGACCAATGGTGTTAGATGTGGGTCTGCACCTGTGTCATTGTTGGACTAACACAGGCACGCAGAACAGAGGGGATCCGAAGGGGGAATGAAAGCAAAAAAAGAAGAGAAAAAAAACTAACAAACTAATCTCTGCCTCCAAAATTAATTGAAAATGCAAACATAGATAAACAGACAAATTAAGTAAGACAAATACATCAAGTAAATAAATGCCAATCCATCTCAATCAATTAGTTCTCTAGTGATCAATATGCTTGAATCAACGGTGTGCCTCCAGTAGAAATTTTCCATCAATGTGCTCAAAACAGACAGTGTCAACACATTCCTCAGTCCGACCACTGAAACACTAATACTGAAACTGAGATCAAATAGAAACTTAACACATATAGCCCATTTCTGAGAAATGAACTGTACGGTCTTAACACTAAACAATGAAAGAAAGAATGAAACTGGAAGTAAAAGCAAATAAAATAGGAAACAATATGGTTAAATAAAAATTAAATAACAAAAACCATAGTAGCCCTGGTGGATTCTTTAATTTCTTTAAATCCACTATTGGAGTCTGGAAATATAACGAAGATGTGAGAAGTATCATCGCATAAGTAAAAACCATAGTCATAATCTACACAAATGATGACAAGCTTATATGCACTGCAACAGAGAGATCAAGGCTTATGTCCGGAAAAATCTGATTTTCTGTTATGACTGCTTGAACTTTTCGCTGAGGAACTGTCAGGGTGAATTAAGCCATCATCTGTGAAAACAAACTGGCCACAGGCGCTGTCATGACCAGTCCCAAGCTTTGCTTAACGTAGCAATAGGTTACCGTTTTCCCTTTCAGAGAGAGAACGTCAAGCCAAACGCTATGCAAAAACCTGGCCAGTTAATGTGGTCTTGCTGATGGGCACATACATACCCCGACTCAAGACCTTTTCTGAATCATTAGGACCCATTCGTCAATTCGGCATACATATAATCCACCAAGCAGCACTTGTTTAAATAAAATTTCAACTTTTAAATTGGTTGACACTGACTCGCAACCGCCGCGAAGACCGTTGGAATAACAGGTGAACCATTTTTAAAAACCTGAAATATTATTGAGATAAAATGCTGTTTGGTGGAATATATGTGTGCCGAATTGTGGACTGGCTCCTAAAAATTCAGACGAGGTCTTGAGTCATATTGTATGCGGTGTGTGCGTCTGCCGATACTTAAGGTTAATATTAACGTTAATTTGACAGATATTTGAAAGGAGTTTGGCGTACCATTCTGCCCACTGGGACTGGGTTACCTAGAGCACCAGGTTAGACTTGGAAAGCTAGGCGGCTCGTCTGGAAGCTTAATTTACTCGCTCCCAGCATTAGCTGGCTAATAGCTAATGGCTGTGACCGTCCGTCAAAGCATATGAAAACTTGCTATCACAACCTTCAAACTGATTTTCACCTAGCGAGCCAAAAGGATGACTAAAAACACGAGATCAATTACTGTACCTTGCTCTCCCGAGTTCGACATTGCAACAGTGAGTGTTGTATGGTTGGATGCTGATGCAACAATAACGTGTGCGGAAGAAGAGGCGTGTACAACTGGATAGGACCGGAACCAACATTTATTTTAACTTGACAGCGGGGGGACACAAATAACAGTCGGACCATCCACGCGGAAGTTTTGTTTTTAGAGTAGGTGCAAGGAGACTGATGTATTCAAAACCAACCGTTGTCAAACTGTTTGAGTTTGCATAGTCTGAAAACTGAGTGAAGACTGTATTTTTCGGTTTGTAGTAAAGTTGAAATGTCTAAAGCGTACATTGACAAACTGACTCGCTTTTATGAGCGCTACCGTGAGTATGTCACGAAAAACCCAGCTGCCACAGCACAACTTGAGAGTACGGTGCGGACACTCTCCTACCTGATTGCAGGTAAGTGAAAATGCCAGCACGCTTTGTGAAATTACAGAACCATGACGGATAAAACCCAACCCTACTTATAGCCGCAGTAAAAGCTCTTATTACAGTTAATTTACTTCCTTAGACCAGTTGACGACTGTTAATATGCAGAAACACTTTGTAGACCAGAGTTGTCTTTGTCTTCAACTACTAATATCACGCCAATATGCCGCACATTTCACTGCTTGTTGTATTCCATGTAAAGTCTAATATGAAGAGCCTCTGTTGATGAAATTACAATATGAAATTAATCTTATTTTGCAGGGCGATTTGCAGATTCCCATGAGCTATCCGAACTAAGTAAGTAGGGGTTTAGGATCACTTTATGATACAACTATTGCTCTGTTTAAAGCTCAGTCTTATACAGCCACAGAAGAGGGCCATGGCTTTACTAATTTATTATGTACTGGTTATGTCATTTGTTACAACTGCACTATTGATACAATGCTATAAAAGACGTCAGGTCGGTGGCATCTTTTATCCCCCTTTTTGTATCCCAACTTGTAATTTGCTACATACAATTTATTTTTCCAAGCACAAATTTCACCACACTTAAATCAGTTTATTCAAAGCAATACAAAGCAAATATGTCATTTTATAGGAGCTGTTTGGGCCCATTTTGGGGTTTTCTGCCCTGTTCTAATGGGACCTTCCTCCTCATTGCTCTGTGTCTTTTTCAGTCTACTCTGCTTCCAATCTTCTGGTGCTGTTTAATGACGGCATTCTGCGCAAAGGCCTAAAATGCACCCTGCCTATGGTGAGCGCCACAAGATCGTTTCCCCTTGGTTTCAGATAAACTCATTCTTCTTTTACAGAGGAATGTATTCATGCATGTTTGAGACGCACACACTGATGTTTCTGATTGTGCAGGTCAGTCAGGTTTCCTTACAGGAGAAGAAGGGAGAGATGATGACAGAGCGTAATGCTGAAAGTATTGGATGAAGCTTCTAGACTGAAAAGAAAGAGATGAATTCTGTTACATTTTCTTCCATTTTTTTTTCCAGCATGTCAAGCCTTCTGGGTTTGGCTACTTGTTTCTTATTTTAGCACATCTCACCTATCACAGACACTTACACTGCTGGAATGTGAGTTAATCATAGTTTCACTATAGACTGGATGTGACTACCTTGTTATGGCAGACATTATTCAGTATTTTAGTTTGAAGAAACATCATTCCTTGATTGAACTGGAGCCATTATACTAGCTGGAGGAATAACGCCAGAATCTTTAGCTCTCTGTTTTTTTTGTCATGTATTTTGTCTTGTATTTGTCTTTATTGTCATGTATTGTGTATGTATGATTGTATATGTTGTACGTATAATGGAAAATTAAAAAATATAAAAACGTAGCTCCCTGTCAAGTTGAATATCATAATATCATACTTATATGCTGTAGTTTGAAAGTGATTGTGAAAGTGCTGAGCTTTTCTGCTGTTTGTTTTGTTCCGTCAGTCTCTGTCTCAGCAGAGACTCCTGACCTGGCTGTCTGTGTTGGAGTATGTGGAGGTTTTCCTGGAGATGGGAGCCACCAAGCTGTGGGGTGAAGGGGGGCGCTGGCTCATCATCGGACTCATCCAGATTGCAAAGTATGGCTTCCTGCTGTAGTACGTTTGAGAAGAGTGGGGAAGTGACGGTCTGCACTCGATATATCAATGTGTGGATTTTGATTGGATTAATACATAAAAGTTTAAATCAATCATGTGATGCATACACACATACACACCAGGCAATCACATTTAATCAACAAATAATATCACACACACGCATACATACTTTGAGTGGGCTACTGTCAAAACTATTGTTTATTAATCCTTTTAGATAGTGTGGATAGTATGTGAAAAGACTGAAAGAAACCACATGGTCCATGTACAGCTGTCAGATGCCTGTTCTATTTTAATTTCCCTAAACAAATTTTTTCCCACATTCATCCCCAGGGCGATTTTGCGCATCCTGCTTCTTCTGTGGTACAAATCAGGCGTCCAGACTTCGCCTCCCATAATCCCCCTTGACAGGGACGCAGAGTTTGGGAACAGAGGTCAGTTATCACCTGTTTGTCTCTCACTCTTTGATCTTTTACCACATTTTGATGAGGAAGAGAGGGTGTTTTTTTTCTACAGTACTACAGCCAGGAATCAAACACTCATTGCAGCTTGTGTACATGGTACTTGGTTTAAGAGCTGCTACAATCTGATATTCTAGCTCCTGCATCACATCACTAGCTTGTCTGGGAAGCTAAGCAGGTCTGGCTGTGGTTAGTCCTTGATGGGAGACTACCTGGTGCTGGAAGTGGTGTTGGAGGACCAGTAGGAGGTGCTCTTCCCTCTGGTCTCATGAATAAAATCCCCAATGCCCCAGGGCAGAGACAGGGACTCTGTCCTGTGAGTGAGCACCGTCCTCTATAAAAGCCATAAAAGCGCTATATAAATGTAATCAATTATTATTATTATTATTATTATTATTATTATTATTATTAGGTCACCATTTATGGGAATATTAATTAGACACATAGTTTCTTGAGAGATATGACTTGCTGATCCCAACATAACTCAAAACACAAATAATACAACCCATTTACAGCTTCGAACTACATCTAAAACTAATCTTTCACACAGTGTCAGTCCTTGCATCAAAAGCTTACTCAACTATCTATCAATCTATCAATTTATCAATCAATCAAAATACTTTATTCATCCCTCAGTTTTCAATTCAAGGCAAGTGAGTTCATAAACAACAACAGACCACAATATACAATCATTCATACACATAAAGACAAGAAGAAAACAAGAGATATAAAAATATATTTAAAAAAATGGCTAGGCCACAATTTAATAGATACTTTGCAATTCTGTCCAGTGCAGAGTCCAGAGGCAAGGGAACTAATTTGAGCGTGAAACATGTGTTCAGTTCATTGAAATAAACAAAGCCGGTGATGGGGCTGTTGTGGTGCCACAGGTAATGCTGTTTATCTGAAGGTGGTGTGAGTGAGATTCTCCTGCATTTCTTTACGACGACGCAGCATAATTATCTCTTCTGCTCTGCGTAGACGACGGTAACGAGGAGCACAGAGACGACCCCTGCTTTGTGGGCCAGCGGTCAGGACGAGTCATGAGGCCATTAGGAAACGGTAAGACCAGGAAAACATCTTGTTATTGCTGTAGTTAATTAAGATTTCATTCTAATTGTAAAGGTTATTTGATAACCTTTTGAGTTTGGAGGTCTTAAATAGTCTGGAAATTTGAGCTCAGTCAGCAGCAGTGTAGGTGGTCTGAGGCCTGAGAGAGACCTGATCCTGATCAACAATGAAATCTCCTGTTTCTGTCTCAACAAAAGCCTGAAATGGCTGGAAAAAAAAAAACTGGTTTAATGCAGCTGCCAGCCGGGTCTGACGGAAGCTATTTTGATCTAAACACTTGAGATCCATGTTCAGCAGAGGAGCATTTACTTCCTCAAACTCCCTGATAATGATAATGATAATGTGATACTTTATTGATCTCTGAAAGGACATTCTGTTTTCACTTGCCGAACCTCCAGGCAGGTCAGAGCCAAGTTCCTGGTTAAGAGGCTTGGAGTTTCTTATAGTCAGGCTGTTGCAGGATGGGGGGAATTCCCCCTCCTGCCAAGTTTCATTGCGGTCGGGGTTAGGCTTTGTCCCTTCTGTTGTGCAATTCATTTTGCCGTGTTGTTAAATACGTGAATTTGACTGTAGAATGAATAAGCCACTATTTTCCTTCCCTTCTTGAAGGACAACAGTACGAGTTTGATGACGGTGAACTTGATTACGGTGGAAGACGATGCGGTTTCTCTTTCTTCCATGAAATACTTTGCTTCATGCAGGTTATAATAATGTAATGTTCTAATTGGAATAATAATGAAAAAGGGGCAACAGAGCAGCATCCCATCATATTTCCCAGCCTCAGCACAGTAGAAAAAGCCCAGAACTGTAGTGAGTGAGAGAGACAGCAGTTTGGCAGAAAAAAACACCACCTGCTGGCAAAGGAAAGACTTCAGCTTCAGCTAACAGCAGGTCTACCAAGGCCTGCCTGACTGCAGACTGCACAGCTGGTTTGTGTCATAAGAATGACACCAAATACAGCAAAAACAAAACTGAATCAATAAATAAGCAAACATGGAGTTTGAGCATTTTATGTCATGTCTTGTTTTGCTGTGACTTTATATAAACATTTAGACTCGAGTTTGCTATGAAATAGTGAAGTTTATTAAGAAAATCAACTTCTGTGATTAGAAGTGTTTGGGTTAAACAATTCAAACACCTTTTTTAAAAAATTAAGTTACATTTTAAAATATTAAATTAATTTAAAAATAAAGAAAAACAAAAACCATGTTTTTTTTGCTTTGTCTTGTTTTTTCTTCATTTTCCCCCACAAACTGCACCTCGTCCCTATTGATCATAAACAAACATGATAGTTGAAATTGATCAAGGGACAGTGTTGATGGGGCAGCAGGGGTGAAAGCTTTATAAATATATTTCAATGGAGAATTCACCATGTGTAACTCTTGTATTATCAGTCGCTGTGTTTAAGTCGTCCACCTCTCCTTCTCTCTCCCTCTCTCCTGTGTGTGTGTGTGTGTGTGTGTGTGTTTTCTGTGTGTGTGTGTGTGTGTGTGTGTGTGTGTGTTTTCCCTGGTTGTTCCAGCAGTCCCCGCCCTGCAGGCTAGACTGTGGGGAGCGCCGAGTCAGGAGAAGAAGAGGAGCAGCCTGAAGGAGGAGAAGCTCCACAGCAAACCCACACAGCTGGGGCTGCAGGAGACCATGGCCGAGTCCATATTCATCGGACGACCGCTGGTTCACTGTATCCTTCCCTTGTAGTCCATTCAGTTGCAGGATCACATATTAAGCTGTTCTTGTACACACCACAGTCCGGTTTCCACAACTGATCCCTAAAAATATAGTAATGTTATTCCCTTTTCATCGAGCCAAAGACATGTTCAGTCGACCCGGGCAAACCTCTGTCCGCTCAACCATTTTTACACAAAACAGGATGAGCAAGACACTCTGAATACTAAATGATTTTTTTAGATTGTAGTTTCATAGTTCGTCCCTACCTGAGAATTGTTCGTTGACTGTTTCTTTTTCCTTGAATCAAAACTTCCTGAATGCAGTACTCTGCCTTGGACTTTGTGGGAAACAGTCCTGGAAGCCTTGGCTCGTGTCTGGAGTCCTCGAACTTTCCAGGTCAGTTAAGCGCTTCCTCTGCAATATTCTGTTCTCAGTTTACTAATGAGAGCCATCAGGACCCTGTTTGTCCCAAGATGTCTGCCAGACGTTAGAAGAAATGTTTGAGTTCCAATTCAGTGAAAACGATGAAGCACAATTTTCTTTTTTAGGTTTATGTTTAGGCTTATTAAGTACTGACATGGCAGCTGACAATTCATCTGAAATATGTGAGCATCACAATAGTGTTTAGTTTAAAATATACACATCATGGTGAAAAGGAAATAATAAATTAGAAAACATAATAAAATAAGAAGGCAAACATTTCAGCACATAGCCAGGTTAAAACAAGAAACAAAAATTGCATCAAAATATGAGCAAATATGTTTCCACATACAGAATATACCTGCACATGTATGCACACACCTATACATACGTAAATATATATACACATACCAATTTGTATACTCATCAGAAACAAAAGTTGACTAATATCACTTCACTACTCCATCCTCTTTTTCTTCTGTGAACATTGACACACAATTTTGACTCTACAGACTCACAATATGAGTCACATTGACATTGAGCTTTGAAAATTATGATTTGCATGACATCTGGCACTTGTCTGTCTGTTTTCTCTAGTTTTGGTTTGCTCAGTGATACCAACTTTCAGAATCGATGGGAGAGGGCAGAGATGAGGAGAAGAGCCTTTCTCTTGCTGTACTACCTTCTCCGTTCACCCTTCTATGACAGATACTCAGAGTAAGTGCCTGGCTGGTTAATGCTGCATTTTACTGAAGAGGATCTGTTTTCCAAGAATGGATGCAATTGTAAATATTTTTTGGTTGGTAAAATGTGTACCTTGCCAAAGGCCTGCCCATTAAATACTTGAGAACTTTATCTCCATTATCACGTTTCCCTTTAAATGATCTTAAATTGTGTCTCTGCTCTTTCCTGTTTTTCCCAGAACAAAGATTATTTTCCTGCTGAGACTTCTGGCTGATCACGTTCCAGGAATCGGACTGGTAGCACGTAAGTACTCACAACATCTCTGACTGACCTCCGCACATCATTTTAAAGGGGAAATCCACCCTAAAGCACTAGAACACTGTTAAAAAAAAACTGTTACTGGCAGCGTTCCTTACAGCTCTGGGCCCATTTTGTTGTTTAGTGGAGTATTTTTCTTCCTCCTCATGGATAACGATAATAACAAATGTTTCAGCGATCTAAAACGTCAGCGGTAAACGTCAGGTTTTGGTGTCAGTCCCTCAGAATCAAAGAGCGAGGGCTTCTTTCTAGAGCCGCCATTTTTGCACCAAGAGACGTTCAACAATCATACAGGGAGGAATCCATCGTAGAAGAGGAGAGAGACCAATTTCTCCACCGACGGTAGCCTCAATAGACCAGAATGCAATGCAGCCACAAGACAGGTTGGGTTTTGAGTAAGAGGCAATTCTCAAAAACTCGCTCTCCTGCTCTTACTACACGATCACAAAATAACTCCTGGAATGCATTGAACATCACAAATTGAGTCTCTAAGTTTGGATTTTTCCTTTAAGACATTTCAATTTGAATAATCTAATGGCTCTTCAGAATTATTGCATAATGTATCGGGACAAACATGCATTAATGGGAGCAGTGCCTGTTTTCTATGCTGAATATCAGTCATTTTAATTTTCTCACTCAAATAAACAATTCAGAATGTATTGTTGCCAGGTTTGATTGTGACTGATTGATCCCGCTGTCTGTCTGCTCAGGCCCTCTGATGGATTACCTCCCCATCTGGCAGAAGATCTACTTCTACAACTGGGGATAAGACTTCCTGGATCTGCTGAGATCTTGGGACATATGCAAGAAAAAGAGGAAATGGCAAGAAAGGAACTGTCAGTCCGTTGCTGCAGGCAGAAGGACGTGTTTTTCACTGAAAGACTTGCCACATTGGACCAAAAGCTATTTCCTATTCCATCAAGGATCGATGTCAGGCAGACAGTGAGCACCTTAAAGTCGCCCTTAGCCTTGAATGGTTAATTATTTCTATTCTGGCAATTACATTTAATAAGAGCTCTCTTTGATTTAGAGGGATATATACTAACGTGATTCTCATAACATTCTTTTTAGTAATTAAGAAAGAGATTCAAGTTTTTCTGTTGTGTTTTCTCTGTGTTTTCTGGTGGGTGGCACCACAGAGCGGTGGCTCGATAAAAGCTAAACTTCTGCCTCATGTCAGGTGAATACTGGAGAACCTTTCTTCGGGTTCTTCAGGATGTGTTCTAAGACGTTCTCTGATCTGTGCCATCGTCCATACAGTGAAGACATCGCAATACAAATGGATAAAATTGTTTGTATGATCATTTGTTGCATATTATGTTTGTGATCAATGTTTCTTTGTTCTTTTTTTTTTATTTCATTGATCTTGCCAAAAGTCCTTGCAGTGGTTTTATTTGTCTGAAGAATGCAGGTGATTAACATCCTTTCACCTGTTGAAGCAGCTGTGTTTCTGTCACTATCCGCACACAAAAAACTGCAGCCAACAAGAGACCGCTTGAAACCAAGCAGCAGTGAGTTTGTCCTCCACTTGTCAGCTAAAGTGAGCAACACTTAAACACATAAAACTAGAGCAACAAACTGAACAACCCTCTCCTCCACCAGCAGACATGGAGCCTGCCTTCTGGATCAAATATCAGAGAGACTTTTTCATGCCAAGCTAAGGGTGCAGGACAGGTACACACACACAAGTAAACTACAGTACCAATGGAATCAAATCAAAATAAGTAACATCTGTCAGATAATACGAAAAGTACAGGAAGAACTTGTTCAGATGTGTCTCTTGCGTGTCTCTGATTCATCCACCTGGGTCTCCAATATAAATCACCGGAAGATTTCATGAAGTAAGGCTTCAGCCCTTTCTGCCCCATCTCTACCCAACACCTTTCTTACATTGTACTTCTACCTGCAGCAGTTCAACATCATGACTGATTAGATGGTGTAAAAGGGAAGCTTTGCTGACATCACCATCGATTTCTTACTCATCGAGAAAGAGACCCTGTTGAAAAAGTTTAGATGTGTTCTTTAAAGCAAGTGTTGGGTTTCACATTTAAAGACTCCATGAAATGGCATCCTTACTTCCTTGATTTGATGTATTTCCTGTTGAAACATTGTTCAAAAATCTGTGATGGTTTTATTGGTTGGAATTTAGATTTATGCCTACTGGTGCAACATGAGATCACGATTAAAGATGCTCTGTTTTCCAGGAAGAAAAAGTAATGGGAGTTCATTTCATGGAGACTCTAAAGGAGCATTGAGTAATTATTACTTTTAGCGACCGGTAGGAATTACAGCAACATCAACAGGTCTCTGGAACAGCTTACTGTGGGCTGTAAGTGACATATAAACAAATAAAGTCACATTTACAAGTAAGGTTTAGAGGGAAGAAGCAACAGAAACGTCTAGCGAAGAGGTAAAATGTGGTGGGAATTTGTTATTTTACTTAATGCAAAGAATGTCGGGATTACAAACCAAAACCCAGATACAACACAGGACTTTAAAAGTCTACAACAAACAACTTCTCACATTACTAAAGCCAACAATCCAGAGATTTAGATCATGAAAAGCAGGTTTCAGTCTGTGTGTATGGGAGAGCGGAGTCAATGAAGACAGGAGCAGGCCGCAAAGGTTTTCGATCTTTATTAACATATCGAATAAGTTTATTTTTGTAGCCTACAAATAAATAGTTGAATGTTTCATCCTTTCAATCCATGTGTTAATTATCTTTTTTGGACAGTTTATCACAGGCGGGACATACATAGTCAGGCATGGCCACAGTAGGGGAAAAAATATGACACTCAAATCTATTCCACAGCCACAAAGAAAGAGAGATGAGGAAGTTTACAAAAGGTTTCCAGACCTTTTCGTCTACTGGATCCTGTCAATAATAATCAATCATCATAACTGTGAGCGTCGAGTCTGCCTGGAATGCAAGGTGAAGGGACTGCGGCTTTGGGACGGTCCCACAGAAGAGCCGCATCAGTGACAGAAAACTGATTTGATCCATGTCTGCCTTCCCACTGTACTTAAACAATTCAGAATGCTGTAGTTGAAATGAGACACATTTGGTTATATTCACTTACACACCACTTACCCTACAAATTTATTGAATTACAGCTGCTTATTGCGTATACCTAACTAACCTCTGGTGGAAGTACTAGGAAAAATAGCAGGACAAGGGCTGGTTTTCGGTGTCATTTTCCATCACAGTAGGTAGTATAACAAGTTTAGGAAAATAACGGGGTTGTCTTCATTTCCTTTTTCTGCCACGGTTAGGTAGAAATACTGAAAGGGTTCCTCGTCTCCAGTCAGGCATACCAGTGCCTTGTGTTACAATTAGAGCCGCCTTAAGTGGTTTATACCAAACAGAGTCAGGAATATTTTCCATTGGCCAATATGTCTATGAGACTGAACAGATGGAAATGGCAAAACTAAGATATTTATTAGTCTCCCAAAATTAAAGATGAAATCATTGATGGGGGGGAAAAGAAAACACAAGAAACCTTTTCATGTCTTTACAGAGATGAGGCAGACTTGGATTCAACTGGCAGAAAATGACAGTGAAGTTGTTCCTTCAGTTTTCCCTGAAGGTCGGAAAATGGAAATGCATAGAAAATACACTATAGTTTTTTGAGCTTGGAATTATAAGGTTCCATCTAACTTAAAAAACGGAGTTATCTTTGAATATTTCATGCTTGTGCTGTGTTATTTAAAAAAAACAAAAAACAACAACAAACAAAGAACCGTTTGGGGTTAAATATTTTAAAATGAGAGAAAGTGTTTTCCCAGCTCAGGCATCAACTATTTGACGCTTATTATCTCAGAACTGCACTCCACCCAAATCAAACCTTATAATTACAAGCTCACGTTTTATCAGGGTGAGGCAAACCCATTGAATCCAAAACAGTGAACACCCACTTTTTCTTGGCTGCCAGTGCGTTATGTAAATTAAAAAATTAACTAGTGGAAAAACTGTACTGTAAGTGAGCAGCAGGGAGCTGAACACTGAATGCAGTTCATGAAACATCTTGGATTCTTGTTCAAATTAACGCTGAACGGTTAAAATATATACTGCTCCTTTCCTATAACATCCACAGTAAAACAAAAACCGACATAAGCATGAAATAATATTTGATAATATGAATCAAAACAATACCTTGATTCATTTATAAGGAATAAAATATAGTAGAATTAACTCGGACAAATATAATTTTGAAACCTAAGACCAAAAACTCTTTCTGACAGTAAATTACAACAAAATTCTTGGTTTAGAAAAGACTATACCCCTCCAATGGTTTTTCCTTTATGAAAATAAAACTCAAGAATCTGCTAACGAGAATGAGAAAACAAAAATACTGTCTCACTCCTGCAAATTGTCTCTAAAAGACGGACGGGCGAGAAGGACGATTTCTCTCTCCATGCAATCTTTTCTACTTCCCGTCTCTCTCGTCCCGTCTCTTCCGCCCAAATGCACACGTCAGTCAGGAGGCTGGTTTGCTCTACGCAGTCGTTAGTACGTCTTCCCACAGGCCGCCGCTCGTCTCCCAAGTCTGTTCAGTACGAGCCGTAGCGATCCTGGGCAAAGAAAAAACAGAGACGTTTGTGTAGAGGTTCGTACAGTTAGACAGGTGCTGTATCACTTCCCCTTTAAAGCAATATTCCACTTAGTTTTAACATGGAGGTTATTTGGCTCTTGAGCGTCATGAAAACCAGAATATAAACTACTCGCCAAGATCGGATGCAGCTGAGGGAGTTTGTAGCATTCGGATTTTTACTTCCAATTTATTTGAATGAGCCACGAAAATAGACTGAAAACTGACATTTAACACGCTGGTGAACAGATTCAACAACAGATCCTGCTGCTGTGAATTTCAACTGACTGTTGGTCCAACGTTTTAGAGTATAATTTCGCCAAATAGCATTTTTACTGAGAGAAGAGAATATAGCGGAGGAATACCATTTAGGAGAAATAGTTCCTGTTCGGGAGATCGGATCTACTTTTATTTTTAAATACTAATTTCAGTGTAAACCAAACAGAAATGCAAAATGGCGACGGACCAAGGACTGCTTTGTTTTAAAAGCAGGATCTGTTGTTGAATCTATTCACAAACATGTTAAATGTCAGTTTTCAGTCTATTTTCGTGGCTCATTCAGATGAATGGGAAGTAAAAATCCGAACGCTACAAACTCGTCCAGCTGCATCCGATCTTGGTGAGTAGTTTATATTCTGGTTTTCATGGCGGTCAAGTGTCAAACAACCCCCATGTTAAAACTAAGTGGCATATTGCTTTAAGCTTGAGGATGACACCGACCCCGCCCCTCTCTCACCTGGATCGTATTCATGACACCGTTGGCGAGAACGGCCATCTTGCCCGCCACGGTCTTCACTCCTTGTTTGAACTGTGCGATGTCCGGGCCGGAGGGGAGCACGCTGTCGAAACCTGACGCTCCTGGTGGGGGGTGGGGGGGAGGGGAGTCAGTACAGGAGGCGGCCGGCGGGAGCCAAAACATTCACAACATCAGCTTTCTCACAGGAGTTTGAATTGGTGCCGTTCACTAATAATTAATGAATGGCTGTGTCAGCGAACAGGACGGGGAAATTAAAAGATTAAACTTGATTTTTCATTTTGATACCTTATTTCTAGCAGCATATTCAAATATTTAAACAAGAGGCACTTGAGCTTGTCTTCACATAACATATGGGCAGTATTAATATGAAATCTGTATCTTAAAGGGTTAAGGAGTTATAGTAATTTAAAGAAAATCAGTTTTCCCTCATTAATTAATTTATGCATCAAGGTGTTTCGAAATCTAACCAGATCATCGACTCTACAGAAGGAACCTGTGGGGCAAGTATGAAGTTTAATGTACTGAACAATGTGTCTGCACAGAGACAGACATACAGTCGCACCCACATGATGACATGATGGCATGATGTCCTACATACCATGTGGCACGAGGGCAGAAAAAGAATGAACAAGCCTCAGGTTTACAGCATGGAGAGTACGAAGGGAACGCATGAGGAAAAGTAAACGTGAATTTGGGCAGATGCACTAAGTCTGTCTCTCTTTTTGTTTTAAAAATCATTCTTCTTTGTTGTCTGAACAGCTGAATGAAAAATCAGATTTGGTTTTCATCTAATTTTGTCCCGCTCACTGACACAACATGAGAACAAATTCCACAATCCACTCCAGCAAGATTCATCATAAGAATAATATTGTTTTTCCCTTTTCTGCAGTGTTTGAAGTAATTCACACAGGTTTTTCCTGACAACGGGGTTGTCAGAGCTCGTTTGGAAAACTTGCACACATACAAACACACACACACACACACATGTACACACACACACACACACACACACACACACACGGTCTTACCTGTGCGGTCACTGCCGTCCCCAAACAGGTCAGCTGAGCTGATGGAGGTGCTGCCCGACATGCTCTCCAGTCGTGTCTTTGCTTCATACTGAGAGATAAAGCAACAATGTCAGTTCCTGGGTATCGATCGTACTCAGCTACACAGAAGCAGACCTTGGCTGAGAGGTTGTAGAAAAGCCAACAGCACAGTCAGTTAACTCTGCTAATCAGAGCAGGTTAATACGCCTAAAAAAAACTCAATCCACAGACACAGGTTACAACTAGAGCTGGGCGATATGGTTGAAATCAATATCGTGATAATCGTAAGGATTTTTTTCAATATCGATATATCTCACAATTATGGCTCACATACGCAAAATCACATTAAATAATCAAATTAATGTTCATCCCTTTGAACCAAACAGAAACGTTAGGTGTGATGTCAAACAAAACAGAATTTTTTGTCCGTTTTTAAATAAAGTTTGCTTGTTATCTTCAGTTTAGACAACAGAAATGTGTGTCACGATATCACAAAATCACCATATCATGATGATATGATCCCACTGAATGACGATAAACGACAATATTAAATTATCGCCCCGCCCTAGTTACAACTAACATAGAACAGCCATGGAAATCTCTGCCCAGAATTCATGTCTTTCACTATACAATTTCCAATACATCAATTTTAAGCTTTAAGTGGTATTAGTGTGTCGCTGCTGTTTTAAACAGAGATGAACACGAGGTTCCTCACCTCAGCGCTGCTCTCCCGACCAAAGAACATGTCAGAGGAGATTGCCTTGGCATTGGCAAACTTCTGCCTGGCCTCACTTGACTCTGCCACCGGCGCTGACACTTCAGCTTTCCTTCTGCTGGGAAGCCTGGGAACAGAAAAACAACACACATGATGAGCTGTGGCCAGTCCAGTGTAACTGCCTGGGCATCGGACTGACTGGACTGTGACTGGTTTTACACTTTGAGGAAATGTGAATAAGCAAGACACAGATAGACTGAGAAGAATAGAAAGTAAATTTATAAGATGGGACATTTTGCTGTTCTGGAAGGGAAATAAGAACATTTTGAGAGAAGAGTAAATAACTAAAGTAACAGACGCTTTAGGAAACTATTCATCTTTCAGGAACCTGCCGAAAAACACCAAACTTTGCTAAATCAAAAGAATATTGTAAATTTTCAGTGAGCTGCAAATGTAATTATTAGAGTCAGTGCTTTAGCCTCATTACAGATAGACTGAGAGTGAGTGTGTGTGTGTGTGTGTGTGTGCATGAATATCCATATGCAGGTACCTCTCTCCTATTGGCTGTATACTGGAGATGGTGACCTCCTCTTTGGGATCCTCTTTCTCCAGGGCCCAGGAGGTGGTGAAGGAGGCGGTTCCTCCCTCCGAATCCCATCGGGACCCAAATCCGTCTCCCACTGTAAACGGGTTGTCCTTATACCTGCACACCCATCAAACAAAAACACAGTACAGTTCAATAAGCTGTTAACTGGTTTAGTGACGGCGCTGAGTCCCTGCTGGCCTGGGAAACCTGCTCAACTTTCTTTATTTCTATGATCAAACAGCAGAGCAGGATGGACCGCAGGAAAAAAAACCATAACAGAAACAAAAGTAGGTGATGAGAGGGTCTTACTTCGGGGGTCCAGAGGTGAAGCCAGGCTCGTCGAACATGTCCAGTTTGGAGCGCGAGGAGGTCTTGGCCCCCACAGGAGTCTCCTGCTCAATCACCTGCATCTCGGACATCACCGAGTGAGACACAGCGCTGAAACAGGAAGCACACGAGCCAAAGGTAAACACACACTAAACAGCACTTTTGTGACTGACTGCACATACGCACAAACACACAAAGACTTTTTGACTACATACTAAAAATGACCATGCTTAGACCAAATATGAGGGATTGTGTACAGAAAGGGCAGTAGCTCTTTAACTGTTCATCATATATGGTGGGAAAAAAATTAAAGCCGATAATCTGCACCGTAGCCATTTTACATGTAGCCTAAGTCTGAATGGCATGGAGCCAAAACAACAATTGCTGTCTAAATATTTTTGGAGCCCGACTATGTGTGCATTGCTTTTTAGGGTGGATTTTAGGGTGGATTTTTTTAATAATTATGGCATTGTGTTGTGCTTTTGGGGTACAGGCAGGCAACTCCAAAAAATGGAATTTAAACAAAACAGGGGAAAGACGCCCCGAGATCAAATCACCTATGCATACCATTTTTATGTTTCAGTCAAAGGTTTTTCCTAAAGGAGATTTTGCCTTGAGAAAGTCCTGAAAATAAACACTGACATATTGAACTTCCAAAGGCAAATTAGTGAGTGCAGGATTCCTCACTGACCTTCTTTTATTATATTAACAACAGCAGGTTCAGACGTCCCATTAGCCTATTGTTGTGACCAGTAGCATGTTTTGACATTATTGGATGCAGTGTTGTGAAGTAGATGTAAGCTTAAGAGTAGATACAGAGTAGTGTAGATGAGTAAAGCTCAGGGCTGTACTCATTTCACAAAAACATCCTGAGACGACATTCATCTTCAATCCATTTTAAGTGAACGAAGGGAAGATGAACTTAAACTCGGTCATGATCAGTGTGGAGGGGAGCGGTTTTGGGACGTTACCTCCTATTGCCAAAGCCCATGCCGAGTCTCTCGGCCTGCTCTCTCTTCTTGCCTTCCAGGCTCTTGATCTTCTTCTCCTCCATCTTCCTGTCGATCTCCAGCTCTTTGTAGGCCAAACGCATCGAGGCCACACTGCAACAGCCGGGACAAGTGACATCAGAGCACAGCTGGGGGGCGAAGGAGCCTCATACTTGCCCCCATAATGGCGTATACTTCACTGATCTGTATCTGGTCTTTGGTGGACAATAGATAATATTTTTGTAGGAACAGAATATGTTGTATGCACTATTTTGGTAGGAGCAGAATGGAAATTACAAACCAAAGCGGCATCTATTAGGAGCAAATTTTAAAGTAATAATTTACATTTACAGACATTTACATAAGATAAATATCCTTTTTGCTACTCTCCATCACTGCCTGCTGTTACACAATAGTGTTTCATCCAGTTCATGAAATCTTTTACATTTGCTGTTCTAAACACTCGGTGTCTGGTTGCTCTTTCCCGGGAAAAATCATCTGGCGCATAGGAAGTGATGCGTTTTACGTCTCTGTCAGTAGCAACAAGTGGTTGTTTGGAGTAAATAGAATAGAAGAAACTATAACCCTAACCCTAAATAGAAGAAGAACTGGGTAGTTATCATGAGCAGCGATAGCCACCGTGGCTGACAGACAAAGAAAAGAGTGCCACCTACAGAAACTCAAACTTCATCAACAGAAAATCCAAGCTCTGCTCACACGGTTTGATTGACAGGTGATGTCTTTCAGCATTATTACAGGTTCATAAAGACAATTGTCATTAAAAACACTGAATTATTTTGCTGTTACAATAAAACATCAATACTAAGTAGACTAAAAACATTTAAAATGTTGCAATTATCTAAGCTAAAATCTAATATCTCATATCTCAAGTCTAAAATCCGCTGTCATTTAGGAGTCTGCACTTCTAGATCCACTTCTCCATGCACAAATGCATGAGGCAGCCATCTTGGGCGCCAAAAAGTGATCTCTGGGAAGTGCAGTGCAGAAACATCACAGCAATGCGTGCTTAGCAACAACGATGGCGCCAAAACACAAACACAGTTATAAATAGCAGAGGCAAAAAAATGATGTTGGACTACTTACATGGATTCCTCAGCTTGTTTCTTAGCCTCGGCAACCTGGTCCTCTCTCAGCTTCTCTGCCACCTGCGCCTGCTTCTCCACCTCCGAGAAACTCTTACTGCTCACCTTCTGGGCGCCGAGACCTTTCTTAGCTCCAAGCTGCGTGAGGGGAAAACATTGTAAATAATTTGGGTCTAGGTTAGAGAGGGAAGGTGCTTTGTGTTATGGAGTTATAAAAGAGGACAACATAAGACTCAAACGGTTCACACGTCCTTCAGTGGACATGTTTCTTAAAAGGTGAAATAAGTACGATTTTTATTGTCCCAAGCACAAAATGACCATAATATATCTGCAGGGGGTTGATAGGGTTGTTCATCAATACCAATGACTCCACAATTACTTCACCAAGTGCTGAGATTTCTGGCTTTCAAAGCTCACTTGCTTGTCTCTATTGTGAAAACATAACTTTATCATTTGTGTCATTTACAGGCCACCGTAAGCTGTGCCAAAGACCTGTCGATGTTGTCGTAGTTCCTACTGGTCACTGATAAAGATCAATACAAGTCATACTTAATGCTACTTAATGAAATGTAAGAATGTAAGCAATAATAGCAATATTTAATGCCAATATTGAGTTGAATCCAGTTTGACAATAAAGGACAGAGTGCATCCTCTGATAAAGGTCTAGTCCGGTAAAACTGACAACAGCATTCAACCCATTAAAGCAGTTTCTATATTCAATGCCAAACTGGTGAAAGTTCCCTTTTTATTTTCCCTGTCCTGTGTTTTTCTGTAAAAAGCTTTGTATGCTGTATATCCAAAATCTCTTGTTCCATGGGAGCAAAGTCCTCACTGAGTATTGCAGTTCCCAAGATACAAGGTTTGTGGTTTGGTAAAAACATCACTCACCCCTTTTTTGGCAGCCATGGGCTTCTTCTTCCCAATGATGGAGGATTTCACATCTGTGATACAACAAACAACATGAGACGCTGTTCCTCACTAGGCACAAAAAACTCAGTATTATCAGTAATATCAAACTGTAATAACAAACTGCAAGACATTTTGAATTTTTTTAAGCCTTCATTTAGCCAAGTAGGCCAATTAAGAACAAGTTTTACAATGACGACCTGAAATCAGAACAAGAAAGGAAGACATCAGCTCAGTAAAAAGGCTAATATGGCTGATAATGCTCCCACAGCAGAGAAACAACACTGCATCACCTGTGAAGAACAGGGCCTTCTTTGGCTTTGCTTTGTTAATGCTGAAACTGCAACCAACCAAATCATTGCAGACACAAAGCATGAAACTTGGTTAAGGACATGTAAGCCAACGCACCACAGCACTTGGAAATGAGCTTATTAGGCCTTAAGTTTCCCAAAACGCCTGTGACCCAAGTACTTGATGCATTTCTTGCATGACAGCAAGTCAAAAGCGTTTAAGCTCTCTGATGTTTGCCAATCAGCTTTGCTATGAGAAGAAACTAAATTTGCAAGATAGTACATTTTGTAGTTCTGGAAAGGAAATTAGAACATTTTGAGAGAAGAAAAGAACTAAAGTAAGAGACGCTTTAGGAAACTATTCATCTTTCAGGACACTTGCAAACAACACCAAACTTTTCCATAGGTATTAGTAAGAAAGATGTGTTTTGTGCAAGCTGCTGCTTAGACTGTAAGCTAAATCAGAAGAATATCATAAATTTGCAGTGAGCAAAAATAATTATTAGAGTCAGTGCTTTAACCTCATCGTCAGTGAGTCATTACACTTCCTGAGTATGGCACCAAAAAAGGTGTTGCAGTTCAAATACTTGCAGAAAGAACAAGACCAGTACACTGATTACCTGCAAGTGCTTTGATTTTTCAGGCAAAGGTGCTCATACATCTCTGCCCTCTGCCTTTTACACAATGCAGTGGCCTTGTACCAGACAATTATCACCAAAACAGCCCACAATTACCCCTAACTGTTCTAAAGGAGCTTTTTGAGAGTTTTAATTATAGTTTAAATGTGAAAACCGCGGAGCAGCGAGTGGGCGGGGGGCTCGTGAAGTGTCAATCAAGCACACAACCATGCCTCTGCAGCATAGCCAGCCAGTGGTCAAACGACAACCAGACGCACTCTAATCACCTGTGGGTATCCATGCTTCCTGTGATGCCAAACGCATGGAGTCCTCTACAGGACAGGACACACCAGAAATCACAATCATATTAAAAAACACAGAAGAAGCAGATGTTACGTGAGCATAATGCTCGCCTCGATATGGTTTTAAGCCAAATTGTACTAAAAAATAGACTGCTACTGGTTGGATTTCTGTCCCTGATATTTTTTATGAGATGTTATGCTCGGTAAATTGCAGTGCTACTTTTGTCTGAGCACCTTGGAGACAAAAAGCGATATACAGGGCGTGTGCAAAACTACAAGGTGTGGAAGTTCATGGCTCTAGAGAGAGAAAAGTCTTTGCTTTGACTGAAACAATCTGATGGGAAAATGTCTATGCAGTGAAGCAGGTGAACTAATCTACAGATTATTATTGTTTATTATTATTGTTTCTGTTCTTCTAACAGTAGGATTAGCTGTGTAGAAAGTGAAAGTATGCGTATACACAGAAATGGATTATGTATTATGTTATGAGCTTATTAGAGTTTTACCCTAGTATACAGAGGATACATCACATTGGTAGACTGGAGCAAGTATGTATCCACTTAATAGCCAAAATGTCAGACATGATAAGAGAAGTTACAGATGAAAGTGCTGAGTTTTACGGTTGAGACAACAAGGCAGTACAGGGCAGGCTGAGCCGAGGCTCGTGACAGACTCACCAATGGAGGCTTTAGGCGATGTGCTCAGTCCCTCAATGCTCGGTCCTTCCTCCGGCTCTAGCAAGAACCACATAAGATGACATCAGGGATCAAACAGCTAAAGCAACACATCAAATGATTCCTGTCTTTTTTCCACAACTTGTTGAATTAAGTGCAATCTAAAATGAGTCCCATTTCCAGTTGACAATTTTGTGTTAAGCAAACCAAAACTGGATGACAGGACATTTGTAGAAATACGCACCTCTACCTATTTTGTTATTACATGAGAACCTTGCTCAAGCCCTTTATAATGGAAGTCATTCAAATGAGTGAAATTTTCAAATGAGTGAAATACACACACCAAGCCAAATCCAGCTGGATTTTAGCATTTCATAAAACAACAACAGCTTATCACACAGCAGTTTAAAAACTCCTATTTACTGCTAGGTAATGTAATTGATGCCATAAATGTATCATGCTGGCAGGTCCATTTTTTTAACTCACGGTTGTTCGTGTCATCCTGGCCTTTGGCCGTTGTGTCCATCAGCTGTGGGGTGATAGCGGCTCCATTCTGCTCTGACAGGGTGGGCGGCGCCATGCTCCAGTCATTAGCAGGCTGGAAACATGAAAACTAAAATAAGCTTTTGTTTGTTTTTTTACATTTATCTTTTCAATTGAGTGCACAAGAACACATAAAGCCATGTCCTATGTCATAATTTTATATTTTAGATCCAGCAGTATTCCTCAACATCAAATGTAACAGGAAACATTTGCACCAAATTTTCCATCCTGTTAATGTTATTTGTGATATTTGTTTTTACATGCATGCGCCATGATTAAAGATACGTTAAATCAGTTTTGACAAATCTCTCGGGCTCACTGACTCCGTCTTACTTCTGCTTTCTGCTTCAGTTTTCCTCTCCAAAATAAACCTTTCAACCAACAGCTCGTGCTGTCTGTGATTAAATTAGGACCCGCCTTCTGTCAGTCACAACCCATTCAAGCCAACTGACAAACCAAAGGAAGACACTTTGGTTTGTTTATTAATTTCACGTTTTGAACGGGCACTGCACTAGTCTGCACAATATGGAAACCTTTTCAATCACAAACTAATTTGAAGATAGTAGCTTTCCAGACCATGATTTGGCAAAATCCAAATGGTAACAAACCAGTGTGTGCTCTGCAAAGAAGTCTGTCTCTTTCTTCTCAGGGGCTGCAGCTGGAGTGCTTCCCACAGAAGAGTCAATCCATAGCTGCAGTGAAGACATGAGGAGTGTTTGAGGTGCTTGGATTGACACAATTTACTCAACAATGTTCAGAAGCTTGTGGTCTGCAAGTTAATATCGCTGTCACTTATCGTTTCATTTTCGGCATATTGTCTATAATGAGGTAATCGTATGCTGTGATTTGTGAACACCTTGTGGACTTTGAGGTAGATCTGCCAACATGGCCAGCACACTGATAATCACCATACTACTCTTATGTAACATGTCACTGATCCATAAGACACTGCACTGAATTCATGGAATTTAGTTTGATTGGGTGGAGTTCATTATTTGTTAGGGAATTGACCAGTGGGGTACAACATTAAAATCAAAAACAAATCATACTACCACTAAATTATGTGAAGTGTAGCTAATACAGACTATGGGAGCAGGGTCAGAGGTCAGATCATATTTCCCAATTATATTACTTCTAGATTGGATAGGGTGCTACCTAGTTATTATTAACTTCCAATACACACTGTATGTCTTTAAAATGGACCATGGAGATACAGATTTTTAATGTGTATGTGGGAGGAGGGGGGGTAACATGCAACAAAGGTCCTACCCAAGATTCAAACCCAGCATGTGGCAGGGTTTATTGTTATATCTTTTTCAGTGTTGTGTTTTCATTTGGTCCAGTGTGGGAATTTTCAATCTCAATTACTTGCAAAATCTGCTCCGGCTGACTGGTAAATTAGACTCAAAAGCAGGAAGAGGGAAAATAAAGAACCAGCCTTTGCCAACAAGAAGCAGCGTTCATAGTGTATGGAATGTAGCATATATTAATACTCACATCTGTGCCATACTTGGACAATGCAGCATTGGCTTGCTGTCGAATCTTCTCCCTGTACATTTGGGCTGCACGACTATTGTACTTGGCGTTGGTGTCATTTGTGGAGCAGCCATGCTGGCGGAAGAAAGAAGTCTTCACAGACAGGAGAGGACAGAGGCAATGAGTGTGCTGTGATCTTATCACATTATTCACAGTATCACTGTATAATTATGCCCTAACTGTTCCTTCCTGTCTGAGCTAGTTACACTACGTAGGCAAGAGTTGTAACTATAAAGATATTAAAGATAATTGCCATCTTTCAGAAAACTATTCAAACAATGTCTCAGCAGGTGTCTTCGTCATTGTCAACATGGCTTAAGAGTGACACCTATGACTTACCGCATTGGCATTGCCTCCGACCTGCATACATCTAAGCTGAAACCAGTTCCAGTTGGAGTCTAACTCAGTGGATCTGAAGGGAACAGGGAGTAATATTTAAATCAGGACTCACACAGTCAGCACACAGTATAACCCAGGTACACATGATCGTGGCACTATTGGTACTTGGCAATAACAGTAACCAATTCTTTTCTCCTAGGCCAGTGACTAAGGAGAATGGTTACGCAAGCCTCTGTCAAAGAAATGTGTATCACAGACTAGTTATTACAGTTGATACACCAGACCATTGTTGAGCTGGGCTGTAGTTATGCTGAAGCCTACCTGATGAAGCTGAGGTGCACTCCCAGGGAACGGTGAATGCCGGAGCAGTCGATGCACAGGAACACACCGTAGGGAATGCTTGCCCAGCTGGGGTTTTTGGCTGCACAGTCAAAGCATGCCTAGGTAGAAAGGACATTGTCATGGGATATTGTCATAATGATGTTTATTTATATAGCTCTTTATCACAAGCATGTCTCAAAGGGCTTTACATACCATCATATACATCACTACCATATACATCATATATACAACATCATATATAGTTCATACATTCATAACAGCTATTACTTAGTAGAGCAGCTATAGTGAGAGGTAAAAGCAACAAACATTGGATGGCTAACGGCGCTGTCTTGCACCGATCGATGAAGCCAAAGTTGCGGCCGATAGGTTTAGGGTACCGCATATTGAACTGTGATTTGTACAACCTCTCTAGATAACTAACATAACGTCACAGCTAGCTTAATCTAGCTACTAGCGCTAATCAAACACGAAAACATACTATGAAACTAACCACATGGCTTTAAACAACACGCAGCAACCTTTCCAAATATCATCAGTCAGCCACTGCTAGCAGGAGCAGCATCCTGTCGACAACACTACAGTCAAATGTTTAAGACTTCAAATGTGTATTATCGTTACTGTAAAGGTATGATATACCCAACTCTCTAAGGACGTTAGCTTAACGTAGCTATAATGTTAACTCTACCTCATTGTACCACGTCACACGTTCACTGTTTAGCTTCCAAGCTCAGTATAGCTGAAATAGGTAGCCTCCTAAACAACCACAAATCGTATACGTGGCCTTTATGTTTGACTGCTTTACCGGTAGCGCAGGCTAGCTACCGTTAGCTAACGTTCATGTTAACGCTACATCTGACCGTGTAGGCCCACAGCTATAGGTGCTAGAAAACCTAGCTAACAGTTAGCCGGGTGACCGCTTACTATGCTGTGCTGGACAGATGAAGCTGACAAACTAGTGCTAATAAAAGTCACGTTAACAGGACAATACACGCACGTGGCTGTGTGTGTTTACGTTACCTTGTTTGTGGGAATAGATCTTAATCGTTTGAAAATTGTAAGGATTTCAGTCTTATTTGGTTCCGTAGCCATCTTGCCACTCTGACAATTTCCACACGCTGACGTCACGACGGGTCCTCATAAGCCCCAAACCTATCGAAGGTAAAACACAACTGACACGTAAAAATAAAAAGCCAGAAACGGTGTTAAGCTGTGCTTCTTCTTCTTCTTCGTCTTCTTCTTCTTCTTCTGCTTTTTCTTTTTCTTCATTTTCTTCTTCTTCTTCAAATTGTAGGAATGTTACCTGAGTAACATTTTGTAAAAGTTTTCCTTATAAATATACACAATTAACATAGTTACATACCAAACAATGAACAACCTACATAATCAACAAAGGTAAAGTAGTATCACTTTAACTGCCACATACATTGATCGTCTAACCATTTGTCTTGGTGCCACCGGTGCCAAAGTTCTTTGATGGAGGGCAGCTGACAGCCAGTGACCTGCTTTGCATTATGGGCAATCTGGAGGATGTGAGTGGGCTGACTGTTTATCAATCTTTATGGAATAGGATTGGCTGTAAGACATTGAGCTTTCTATGCTGCTGCAGGATGAACATCCTCTGTTGGGCCTTCTTGATTAGGCAGAAGATGTGATGAAAGTCCTCAACAACTGACCCATTGATCTCCTGAGCCTTGTATGCAGCGGTGCACGACTCCCACATTTCTCAATCAGTCAATTCTGATTGTGGGAGTCGCTGAAATCGACTCTTGCTCCTTGAAGCCTTGCGGAAGTTGTGTGGATACAGCCGCCTCCATGGTACGTTATGTAGGGATTATAAAGACCAACAAATGATGATTGCTGCAGAAGACCAAATAAGTTATACCAGCATTGCATGCCAGCCATCTTTAAATACGCACCAAGCAAATAAAGAAAAACATCTTCCTCATCCTCTCTGTAGCCTACATGCTGCTGACCGGAATGAATTGGAACCATGAAAAGCCAGTCAGTGTACAGAGTGTCCGGAAACTATTGAGTCTCCGTACATAAATCATAAATCATAAGCCGAAATCAGCCTTAACATGTGGTAAATCTTTTGCGAGAGAATAGCCTCAATTCACACAAATACGAAATGTGAATAATGTTGCAAGACCAATAATACTTTTACACCAGTTTACCCTAAATCTCCTCTATATACCATTCTACTCCATGCTCAGCTCAGTACCGCTGGCTGCATGTATGCTTTCCCTCTGCTGTATGGAAGTGCTATGGAAACAGAAAATCATGAGATATGAAGAAATCAATCAGGAAAACTCTCAGCTGTGACCAATCAGCTTTTTTATGATACCAAGACTCTGTTCTGATCAGTTTTGACTCCCAGTCAAAACTCCCAGTCGTAGGCTGAGAGTTGACGCCGGACTCTAGATCTTGTCGCAGTCGAGGAATCGACTCTCTTGGGGTCGACCCTCCACCTCTAGCAACTGCTTTATATGACCAGTTTGCCTCCCTAAAGGCACTTTTGCTTTGCATCCATAAAGTCAGTAGAGGAGAAAATAAATACCAGAAATACCATAACCTACCCACCTCTTGACATTCTGGCCAAAGTCATGGCAGTGACCTATGAACTATATGTAGAGTTGATTTTCTCTTTAAGGCCTTATAAGTAGGATATAACCTGAGTATGACACTCCAAAGCAGTTGTGTCTGGGAGTTTATGGAAAACAAAGGCCATAATGTGACTCCCCAAATTTAAAACTTCCTATTTTCAGTCATCTCTGCTTCTGTTGCCATGCCGTCTCTTCTGATAATAGCAGTAACAAACAGTATGTTTACTTCCTCCTTCACATCATTTGTTGTCATTGTTGAAAATTACCTGTTAAATGGTTGAATGGTTTCTTATTTTTACAAAGCATATCAGAAATTCTTATGGTCCAGCCCTGATCTGGTTATTCCAGTTGAGTGAACTCCAATGGGACCGCCTCACACTGACATGGAAACTGACTGAACAAGCTTTTGCACGAACAGATGCTGCGAGACGCCATGGAGGCAAGTGCAATAATCCTGCTGTTGTCTGCAGTACTAAGTATTGCTTCAACTCAGGTCGAGTTTTATGGAGAAAGCGTTAATTTTATGCCTTTTCAGAAGAATAGGGATGGGACATTTCAGGTAAGTTTTTCCATGAATTCAGAAACTGACATTTAATTTCTTTAATTTCTCAACAAATTACTTTCAATCAACAGAACAGCAAGATGGATCATAAAATTGGAGATATGACATAAAAGTAAAAAAAATCTAAAAACTTTATGTCTGCCAGAGCTTAACCTTTCAAATTGTTATTCGACAATTAAGCTATGCTGTTTGAAAACAATATGTCTACATGAGTAAATCGTGTTCATCCTATATTTTTAATTTTCCTTCTGTGTTGCCTGGCAGTTTGAGAAACTATTAATTTACCAGAGGTTCAGATTAGCTCCTTGTGATATCTATGTCCATCCACATCAAAATGCGTTTGGGCAAATCACTAAGCCTCCGCCTGCTTCACAGGCACTGCTACTATTGTAACTCTACTGTACTGTGACTAACCCTAACTCCTCTGCTGTAACACATACTGTATGTGTGAGAAATAATGTAAACTAATCAACGTAATTCACCACTGTATGCAATATGGTGTTCTAAAGTTGCTTAAAGAATCGTACAGCCATAAAGAAAGAGTCACAGAGATGCCAATAAATAATTAATAACTTTGTGATTCACTTCTACCTCATAATGTCCCATACACAGTATTTATTGACATGTTTTTACAAAACATTATGAATTTTTTTAAACCTTTATTTATCCAAGACCAAACGTCCCGCTTCACATCCACACAGTTAACACACCTTGTCTAGTATTGTTTTTTTTTTTTTTTTTTATCTTACTGAGGACGCATAGTGCTATTTCAAACAATTCCTTCATAATATCAATGCTGTATCTTCCCAAACCCTGTAGGTGAGCTTCTATTATCGAGAGAATGGCAAGGGCAGCTGCGAAAATCAGCTATCCTACAGCTGTGACAACGGCGTCTGCCCAAGCTTTGACAGAACCGCGGCCGTGGAAACAGACACGGACGACTCTGGTCAGGACAGGTGGTGCCAGTCTGAGGGACACGGCACCGCAACCGTCCCAGCTGACAAGTCCTCCTTTTCTCTGAGGTAAGGCCACATGAGAGAAAACATCATCAGGCATCTAGACATCAGGGGTATCGTGGGCGTTTCATCAGTTTCATGTGAAATGAAACAAACACCCTCCTACCGCTGTTGTGCAAGCTGCTGATTTGCTGCAGTTTCAGTTTCACTGAAGAAAGTAATTAAAGCTGTAATATGCGAAGTTCACCCTTGACGTATGCAGTGTATTTTTAGCCCTTCTCTCCTCCCTTTCACTTGGTTAAGTCCCCACCCTAACACTTGCCACCTGGATGAGCTGTCTACCTTGAAACAGCATGGCCTTGAACAGGCCTTGAAGAAGCAGATGACAACGCGGCCAATCGTCTTGACGTTTACGGTCACATTCCTTTCATTTCTTACTGCTTTCCTCCATTGTTGTTGCGGTTATGACGTCCCTACGCCGAGCCTTGCCCTGATAGTCACATCCGCAGCAAATGGCAAACGGCCAAAAACATCAAGAACATTAGTGAGAAGCCAATGTCAGGCAAACAGGAGGACTTAAATATGAACACACAGGGTCACAGACAGACACAGACCGATAATGTATTTACTGTTATTTTAAAGCTGGAATCCAGGACTTTTTTCCAGTAATAAATAATGGAATCACAGACAGAATTACTGACGGATAGATTTCTGTCTACTTCAATGGCAAGATTCTCTGGTGTGCTAGTAATTTTTTCATCGGGTGTTCCTGCAGCTGTGGGACGAGTGTTAGTAACAACTATCCAATTGTATTGGCTATTTTGATCATGTGAAATGGAATGATCAAAATAGGCAATACAATTGGATAGCCAATATCGAACGTTCCCTTTGATGTTCGAATATGGCAAGTATTGAATGTCAGTGTCACAGCACTTGTGGCTATTAGGGCTGCCCTTCTACCAATGTACCAAGATTGTGGGTTACAACTATCCCATGTTACAACTATCCCCGGTCTCCCCTACCCAGCTCCTCTCTCAGCTTGTTCCCTGGTTGTTCAGCTCATGAGGGGTGAACGCCATTTAAGATAAGCTGTTCCCTCTTGGGACTGGCCTCAGTTGTTGTAAAATCAACCCTTGGCCACTGTGGAGTGAATTACTAAATATTATTCGAAACTATGAAAGACAGCATACCTTATGTTCTGGTTGGACAACTAAAAGAGATCACAGAAAATGGGAGGGTCTTGAAAATGTGTGTGTGTGTGTGCAATGCAATGTGCTTCCCATAAAAAAAATTCTGTTGGCTAATCTCTTCCAAATAGATGTTTCAGAGATTAAGAGTTATAATGGAAAAGGAGCATTTGTGGGTGACAACATGTACTGTATATTGTGGGATTGTACAATGAACCAATTATTTTTGTCTATTATCATGTGAATTTCTGTAATATTCCAGTAGGTTTCTCATGATGCAAAACTTCTAACACATTCCACCTGCTTCGTTTTAGCTCTTCAGGCTGCTGCTGGGCGTCTAACATTGGTGGAGAAGCAAACTGGATTGCTTCTGCAGAGCTGGACCTGGGAACTCGATCTGACACACGCACCTTCAACAACTGTCCTGTCACAGCAACGGTGGCAACTTTACGGTACAAACCTTTCCTTTCAGTGTGGGAAATAAGAAATACACCATGGGGCACAGCAGGTAGAACAGAGCACCAACACAACCAGTCCATACAGATACAGATCTGTGTCTGCACATACACACACAAAAACATGCAAATACAATCACAGAAATAATGTAATTTGGACTTTGTTTGTTGAGTTGTTTTTGTAGTATACTTTAAATATATTTTTTTATAACTGTTTTTAATCATCCTTACTTTTTACATCAGCAGTGCTATAATTTAAAGATCTTTCTCAGCTAAAAATGATCAAATGCAACCAAATATCTCCTGTGACATCTGGAGCTATAGATGGAAAATATAATTCAACACTTACCACAACCTAAATATGAATTCTGAGACACTATACACAATATACTATAAGAAACTAAACAACGCTCTAAGAAATTTTGAACAAATATTTGCCAGAAACATATTTTAGCCGAAATTAAATTCAGTGAATTCTGTGTAGATCTAAATTAAAAAATTCCCAAATAATTTAATCTTTAAATGTACAAGTCAAGGGGTTTTTGCACAATTTTGCACAACTAATTTCATATGATATAACATTATATGAAGTAATGACATTCAAATTGAGGTGAATTTTTGTTCAGAGACTGTATGAAAACCTTGTGCTCATGCTCCATACATAGATATGAAATTATACCAGTTATTACATTTATGGTAGGCCTACATTTAATGCGCTCCAAATGGATTTTCATCTCACAACATGTAGTATTCTTTGAAAAACAGTCTGGATTTCAAAATGTGTACCAATGAGCTTTATCTATCTGTAAGCCATATTCCAAACCATATTGTGTGTTCATGCTGTGTAGGGCGCCTCAGAACTGTTTTTCAAGGCTTCGTCTTTTGGCTCACGATCCGGATGGAGATCATGTGAGATGCCGCTTTGCTGCAAATGCCAGTATAGACGCAAACGTTGAGCTCGATGAGGTAATACATTTCACGTAATAAATACATACAGTACATCATAACAGAGCAAAAATAGGCCTAATATGAAGACTTTTGACTTGGAAAAATCAGTGTAAAAAACAATTAATCAAATGTTTAACATTATCAATGCCAACTGCAGGACAGCTTAAATCAATGTTTCACTTTAGTAGAACATTTTTACGCAGATTTATTTTATTTAACCATTATTTAACCAAAGCCTCACTGAGATACAAGATCTCTTTTACAAGAGGGACCTGGCCAAGAAAAGCAGCATCAATGACAGACATAAAGGTTTCAGACACACAACATAAAACAATATAAAGCATAAAAACATCAAATAAATATAACACCAAATAGCTTATAACAAAAGAGATCAATTGAAGTCCATCAAGTCCATAAAGTCCATATAAACAATCTGTCCAAGCCGAGACAGCTTCTTATGGATCTGCCCTAAACTTGTCATCAGTTTTAAATTCTCCCAGAGAGATCAGATCCCGAAATATTTCAGATCAACCTGCAAAGACTTCCAGATAGTGGGAGCAGAGTATTTTAAGGCACATTTTGCCTTATTCAGTTCGCATGTTAGGGGCAGACAGCAAGAACAAGTCACTAGAACGATAATTTTGACCAATAACTGATTTGTATTGAATACTGCATAATGGATAATATTAACCCTGGTTTTATATCACTAGCATTCATTTTCAAAACAGTACAAAAAGTCATACTTCTAAACTTTTATATGAACTATGGTGATGTGACCTTTGATTTTTTTTTATATCCTCTGCTTATAATTTTCCAAGGAATAATTTAGCCTCTTTGCAATTATCAAATTTAAAAATGTTATTATCAATGATAAAAAAAAAGTTAGCTTTTTTATCAGAGAGAAACACTGCTTTAATTGTATATAGTAAAATTGATGAGTGATGTCATTAATTCCTCTCTGTAAAACAACAAGTGCTTCAGATGAATGCTAATGATCATCTTCATTTGATTTCTCTGTATCTGCCCAGAATGAGTGCACAGTGAAAACCAACGGCCGGTTAGGCGTGGGTGTCCATGTGTTTGATCTGGTGCTGGAGGACTTCTCCACCCAAAGCGTCACCTTGTCCTACGCAGACGGAACATCGGCGGTTAGAGAGGCCTTCAACGAGTCTTCCAGCAGCAACCCGCCCCCCTTCTGCCAAGTCGCCCTGCAGTTTACACTGGAGAGTAAGGGACTCAAACACACAGCACCTGCAGTGAATCCATCAGTCATATCACTTTTTTGTTCGAGCCAATAAACTTTAGATTTTATGGACTGAAACAATTCCCAGACAAGACGAAAGACAATGAAGATGGCCAAAAAATAGCAGTTAAAGGGGAAAACTGGTGTCATTTAGAGTTATAGCCCATTTAATACTGTCGACATCTACTTTACATTTCCCCCAATTAATTTGCAATACATGTCGTGTGTAATTCGAGTCTTTAACATTTACTTGTTTTTCATTGTTTTTAAAAGACAACCTTCACCGTGTCAAACCTACATAGTTTGACATTAACAGCTGTCCCGGCTAACAAAGACGCCCCAAATAAAAAGACATGGATGTGACAGTAAAGTTTTAGAGGCGACCTGTTTTTGAGGGATTATTTCCTGGAGGAGACTTCCATTTCTTCCTGTGGTGCCAGCTGACTGATGGGAAGCAGAGCGGAACGTAACGCAGCGCTGAGATGAAAACACTCGACTCAGCTCAATGAAAAAATGAGGAGAAAACAGAAAGTTTGACCAAACCAAATGAAGGCTTTGTGTTTACTGTGATGGATTCTCTCGCTCTGTGGAAGTTGTTTTTCATACTGAACAAGAATGAATGGCAGCAAATGTCTTCTTCTGAAGAGAGGAAAACGAACCTGACATCTCCAACTATGCTGACTGACTGTGTGCAGACACCAGTAATAATGTAAAGGGAGGGAACATCGACCATTGGCACAAACACAAACTTAAAAATATTGTTTTCTTTAAGCTCTCAGCTGACCAATAGTTCCCTCCTCACAGAACAATTTGAATCACTGTTTGTAGATACAGTATATGCCTATTTGTGATCTAATTAACTCCGAAATTGTCTTAATAACCTGTAGTGTCTGTGTTTCAGTCCTTCCTTCGGTGCCAAACTGTGTCGCCGGTCATGTGCAGCCCCAGTTCCTGTCCCTGACACCCTCGTATGGCGATGTTCGTCACGCCACTGTGGGCGCCAAATTCAACCTTTACGCCCAAGCACAGGCCCACCACGCTAAGTACATACCTCCTACTGCATCACAGAAAAAAGATCATCCTGCATTTCGGGAACCAGCATTATGCAGAATGTACAGTATGATCTTGCATTCCAAATAAGCTGGATGGATAATCATTTCATGTTTCTTCCTCTCCATTTTCTTGAAGGATCTATGACTTCCAGGTCAGCGGCCCCCAGAACATGACCAAAGAGTTCAGGGACGGTACTTTGGGGAAAGCTGAAGTCACTCTGAGCTGGACGCCACAGCTCAAGGACCTGCACCGAGTCGTCCCAGTCTGTTTCACTGCAGAGACAAACGAAAGGTGTGTGTGTGTGCATGCGTGTGTGTGTAGAAATATGATCAACTTCCTGGTTGTTGCACCATCGGCTTTGTGTCGTATTAGTAAGCTTCTTCCCTTGAATATCCTGAGGTGATCAACCAGCTCTAATAATTAAACAAAACATGCAATGGGACCTACTGACTGTTACTCTGGTTCCTTACAGCTTCTTTGTGCTATCAGGATATTCTAAAGAGCAAATGGTGGCTAACAAATAGTTCACAACAATACACAACAATAGTTCACCCTCTTGTTTTACATCAAAGTGAAATATCAGTATTTTAGTCAAAAATATTGATATTTCACTTTGGAGGGTTACAAAAAATTGGTTTGCAGAAGGGTTCTGCACTCTTTCACATTGTGACCCCAATTTGTGTCATGTCACGAGTCTCTTATAAAAAAAAAGTCCAAAAAAAGTGAAAATGTTTCAATATCCTGGGTCTGTTCTCTATAATATATTCACACACCTGGCTTTTTCTGTCACAACAACATAACAACAATAACAATAACGAAAATAATATCTTCTTGCATTGGCTGTCATGTAGCCTTTACGCCTTCTGTTTTGTTGTCATTCAGCCAATCAGAGATGAGGTGTGTCGTCGTCACGGTGACCAAATCATCTGACATTAAAGGTTTGCTGAATCATTTCTCATTTTTGGAACATTACAAAGATGTATGTGATGCCACCTTATGAGCGTTGCGACAAGTCATATTTCATCTACTGGTTTGGTTTAACGCTTGATCAAACTGAGAGCATATTCCATATTCATAAAGAACACAAGCACTCGTCAAATAATCATACTTCATATGTTTTAATACTTCCATTTCCATTTACTAATAACATCACAGACAGCTTAATTCTCAGTATTAATGAAAATGTTACAATTTTCCTTCAACTCTGACAAACCGGGTTCAATTCCCAACTCAGTTTTCTACTGAGAGTGAGGTTTTAATTTTTAGAAGAAGTTTTTATTTAACCATGACTAAAACCTTAACCCTAACCAAATAGTTTCAGCTGCCTAAACTTTTTAAACCCTAACCTTAACCAAAGTTGCTTTAACCATTAGCTAACATTTTCACATAACAAACAGGTGAAAATGGCGTGTCCAATTCCTGCTATTGTCACATAATCCAATTGTGGTGGAGGAACTTAATCCTCGTATAATTCGAGTTTGTGCTCATTTAATGAAATCTGATGAGACTGTGTTGTACTGATGGATATGCAGTTGATACGCAGTGTGATCTACAGGTAATGCCATAGTAACGTGCTCGGCCAACCGGATGACAGTGGCCCTTGAGAAAGCTTCCATGCCTGACATCGACAAGAACTGGCTCAAGCTGAGAGACCCGACCTGCTCTCTCACTTCCAACGACACTTACATCATGGGCACCATGTCGTTCAGCACCTGTGGCACCAAAATCGAGGTATGAGAAGACGATGAAGAGGAAAAACGATTCGATTTTTTCACCTATGTGATACAGATATTATTTATGGCAGTCTAAAAATTTACCCACTGAGCAATTTTACATTGATTAGCAGTTTAAAAGACATCTAAATGGCTATAGACATCTACACTACAGATGCAAAATTAGGCTACATAAGGTTTATAAGTGAAAGTTTAGTAGACTTCTACATCTTTTGGGGTAAATGACAAAAATGTGGCATTACCTTGTACATATGGACTTCACTGGTGCACATTTTTTATATTTACAGTTCTTTATGCATTGTTGAAACATGCAATAATGTATTTAGTGCTTAGTCTAAAACTTGGCTATACATAGTCCATGATACTGGGAATGAAACTGAAATGAGAAAGAAGAATTTAGGGATCTTATTTTTTTGATAGCAATGAAAGGATTAGATATATATAATTTTCATTGTATAGGTGAAAACAGTAAAGCTGTCAGGGTAAGCCCAAAATTCCTTTCCTTTTTCATTTCACTTATTGAAGGGTTTTCTCCCGCCTCTATTTGTCTTGTACAGGATAAAGGTGACTTTATTCTGTTCAAGAATGAGATCCAGTCCTTCGAGCTGCCCAACACAGTTATAACCCGGAGGAGGAGGGTTAATATCGACTTCTCTTGCCAGTTCCCCAAGACCATGAGCATCTCAAGTTACTACCAGCTCCACAAGTCTGACTATGTTTTCACTGAGTCCAGCTTCGGCAGCTTTGGCTACACTTTTGAGATCTTCTCCGATTCCAATTTTACCAGCAAGGTACCGGCCAGTGCATATCCAGTGGAAGTCAAGCTGCTGGATATGATTTATATGGGCATTGAGGCTGAATCTGAGCTACCGGATGTGACTCTGTTTGTGGAGTCATGCAAAGCCACTCCTGATGACAATCCTGAGGGCAGCCTCTTCTACAGCCTCATCGATAACGGGTGAGTGCTGAGCTGAACACGTAGAGAAATATGTGAAATATGTGAGCAAACATGTAAATCACAGCTTTCTAAAATGGTGACCAAAAAATGAAAAATGAAAGAACTTGGGTCTTTGATATACCTTGTGTGTAATGTATTGAAATTCATTTTTGTTAAAGGTGCAACACGGATGAGACTGTTAAAGTCCACTCATCTGATCCAAAGTCATTCAAGTTTGAGGTTCAATCCTTCAAATTTACTGGCAACTATGACCAGGTAACTTTTCTTTTTATTCATTATACTAAACTAATACCAGAATATTATTTACACAGCTGGGAAGATGTGAAGTATTGTCTTAACAATGGGGAAGAGCCAAAGAACCACAGTTTTTCTGACTAATGCCACGTTCACGTCAGATTTACTGTAATTATAACCTGCCGACTGGGAAAACCCTAATTGCAACTGGGTTACAGGGGAATTTTTTGATCTCCTGCTTGGTATCATAAATTGCGTAAGTTTGTCAACACAACATAGAGAAGCCACTGATATTGGCAGTCCAAGGTAATACAAATGAAAATTATCAGTTATATTCACAATATAATCGAACCTACTTATGAAAATAAATATCTGCTGCAGTTAATTTATGGTTGATTTTAAATTCATAAATAAAAATGTGGATGTTCCAACAAGTTAAACACTTGAACGCTTTCAAGTTGTAGCAACAAGATGATCATCCCATTCATCTGCTTCTTCCGATATGATGTGAACGCGACATAAACGTTAGACTGAAGCCCAGTGAAAAGGGCAAGGGGTAAGGAGCTATAATATTAAAGACTAGCACTCTTGCTACTAACTGAAAAAATTGAATCTAGCCATACTAGTATCTAGGTTAGCTAGTTAGCTTAGCTGCGAAGTCCAAACTAGCCATATGTAAGCTAACTAGCTAGCCTGCTGACCTTCCAACATCATGAACGCCATGGTCATGAGTGAAAAGAAGTCATTTCCATTTATATTTTTATTTATATTATATTTTGACCACAAGTTTCTTATTTGACATTCAAGTTTGCCAGTTAGCCAACTTGCGCTCGAAAACTGTGATTCTTTCGCTCCGCCCACTGAGGTTTAACTCAACCGATGAATTACCCAGAAGAAATGTTTGCAGACCTAAAACTCTGATCTGCCACCGCTTAACGCCTTCCCACGCCATCTGCAGGTGTACATCACCTGCTCCGTCATCCTGTGTGAGACCGGGAACCCCGTCTCCAGATGTGCCCAAGGCTGCCTGAGCAGTCCAGGACGCAGACGCAAGCGAGCGCTGTCCGTGGAGACGGCCAGCCACTACATCAGCCAGGGGCCCCTGCGGCTGGTCCGGCCGGCCGTGCCCAACGCAGCTGTGGATGAGCTGCCGATGCCGAGGCAGGCTGATCAGCCCATCGCAGGTTAATATGTGCATCTTCTGTCACTTCCTCTTGTTCTGTACGTTCACTTTTGTTGAACACTGATGAATAAGTGAGTCTTTCTATCTATCTATCTATCTATCTATCTATCTATCTATCTATCTATCTATCTATCTATCGATCTATCTCCAAACTAAACTATGCTTTCTGTCATTTGTCTTTCAGTGGAGTCTCCAGCATATCCTCCAGGCACCGAAGCACCCGAGAGACAGCAGGGAGGCTGGGCCATCCTCGGCACCAACATCAGCACCGCAGTCTTTGCCAGCTTGTTCACTGTAACCATAGTGGTGCTCGCTGTGGTTATTGGTTACTTTGCCAGGAAGACGAGAGCAGGTGACCGCAATCCCCTTCTGGTTACAGGCTGGGAGAACTGAGCAGTGGGATCGGAGATTTAGTGGAGGGGTGTACCCACCTTTTGAGGCTCATATACATCTTTAATAGCACACATCATATTAAATAGTATCAGACAGATGCTAGGGTCTTTTAAGGAAAAAAGCATCAACTTTTCTAAAAGTGTCACTGATTTTGGTTTCTATTTGTAGTTGTTTGCCATACGGCGATCACCAATAGAGCTCATAGTTCACCCTCCTTTTTTAATTTCCACTACATCACTGATGGGGATTTCACAGATGTCTAGACACATGCTACATAGAAATTCTTATAAGCCAGTTTCAAGTTATAGTAACATAAAAAAAACACACATTTATATTAATCATGAGGGAAATCTGACGAAATTATCTTCAGGTGTTGGAAGTCACTTTTCTGTTAAACGTTTTTGTATTTCACTACATTCATTATGGGAGAATAACATATCTATTTTAGAGTTTCGGTTAAGTAATATTTACAGTAAGACTTTTGTGATGCAAAGTCCTCTAATAGATTTAATTTGGGAGACTATGAAATATTTCGGGAGACTATGAAAAGTTTTAATTTGTAGTTAAAACACTTTCATACGTTCTCGTCACCTTACATGCTGCTTAGCATTCATTTTTGGTTAGTTGGAAATGTTATGTCTGACTACAAAATGTTCCATTGTGTAAACAGTTTGTTGCAGAGTTGAGTCGTTCCTACATTGAGAAATAGGGCAGAATCTTTGCTCCTTGCTTGCCTTTTTAGCATTCACTGCATGTTTTACTATCAAATGTCATACAGGACTGGTGGTGAAGATAATGAGTAGTGCAAGCAGTCCATGTAAAAGATGGGATAAACAAAAAAACCTCCTGGCTTCATAGTTCACTATCATAAAGATTTATTTCTGTCATTTGAATGGGAAGTGACTTTTTTTCACAATATAAAGGGAAATATGTATTTTATCGATATTTGAGTTAAATCTTGATCACATAATAAACATTAAGCTATAGTGTGTGTGTGTTGTTTGTGTGTTTTAGTTTGTGTGTCATGATTCATTCTTTATTGCAACCTCCATTGTCTTTTCCTTTCCAGTAAAAATCCTCATACAGCACAAATATACTCATTTTACTGCTATAATTTTTTTTTATAATACATGGTATGTTTAGAGGGAACGTGGTGTAAGGCTGGTGACACACTTTAAAATGTAAGTGTAAGAATGTAAGTTACAAGCCTATCTACTGTTACCTTTTTTCCGATGAAGTTGACTCACTTCCAGCTCTCACTGAAAAGTGTTCAGCACACATTAACCACTTCTCTCCAGCCAGTGTTTTTTTGTTTGTTTTATTCCACTGCACATTCATGCACGTTGCATTTATGTGCATATTAATACACACTGACTCGTTGGATCATGCGAGTTCCTGTGAGTTTAGAGGGCCTGATGTCAGTGACGTCTCAGGAGTCAGCAAGATCATCTTAGTTATATTGTTAAGTGTGATTCCCCTAATTGTCTAGTGTGAGCAGATTTACTATATATTATTATTATATTATTATATGACTATTTAACCGATAACCGTGTCGTAATGCTTCAGTGCATTGAATTGAATTGAACACACACTTGTTTATTCAGAACATAACATAGGAACCATTCCTACTTTTACAGAGGTTAAGATACAGAAAACTGATATTTTATAAAAAGCTATTTAAGTGAAGTTATGCCCTTTTTGCACCAAATGAATGTAAATTAAATGTGTTGTTTTGATCATCAGATAGAGCTCAACAGCTTTCCAATGATATATAATACTCATTTTTCGCCAAAATCTCACTGATGCCCCTTTAACACCAAACCCTTAATAATTCTATGAAGCACCAGGCTTATTTACAAGTTGTAGGTAAGATGAGACCGAACTTACAAGTAAAAAAGATTATATCTACTCTTTTGACCGACATAACACTTTCAACTCAGTCAACAAGATTAAATCAAAGCAATGGGAAACTAAACGAGCAGGAAACTACATAATTGGTGTAATCTTGATAGTCATGCACTGATGAACAGATTTACAGTGTGGGTGGAAGATTATGAAGAACTATTTGTCTGCTGAGATCAGAGGCAAAATTCCAGTCATTCAGTTCCCTGGAGGTCAAGTATCGTACTAATATCATACTCTTATAATGTTCTCATTTTCAGTTGGAAGGAGGGACATGTCATTCAACATTTCAAAAGGTAGAAACCCTTAAGGCCAAAAAAGAAACTAAGAAATTCTGAGCATTTATCTAATTTAACCAAAGGTCAAACTATTCAAAATCTTTTAGATTTCTTGTCCCCTGTGCAATGGAATAACAAATTACACTGATTGGCCTGATGAGGGTGCTAGAATTCAAATTCAAGGCCCTATCTCCTACACTGTAAGTCTGATTGAAATGAAACTTGCTTGTTTACTGATAACATAACCAAGAGGAAGCATGTACAGATTAAACAGAAGAGGCCCAAGGATTGACCCCTGTGTGACAATATATCAAATTTAATATCGCAAAGGAGACAATGAAATTCCAGTGGTTCAAACAATTTTAACAAGGACACACAGCGTAAGAGACGTGAAGCAGCCTACACAGTTCAGCAGTGTTGCAGAGAGCAGGCGAGTGATGATCCTGGATCAGTGTCTGGAGACATTGCCATGCCTCCTGACGGCCACTAGAGGGCAGATAGGCCAACCAATGGGATGTGAGTGAGTGAGTGAGTGAGTTACTTTGCAGGTCCATGAGTTGCTAAAACGATGTCATCTAAAAACAACAAAAAGCAAGTAAATGTTAAACAATGTAATTACACACAGCATGCGTTGTAAAATGATTGAGGGAAATGTAACTAGACGTAGACAGTAATACAGTATGGGCTATAACTCTAAATGACACCACTATTCTCCTTTAAGTTCTTGTGTGTACACCCACAAATTTTTATGTGTTTTACATTTTTATTCACCCAGACTGTCTTCTTCTGCAACATAAGCCTGAAACCTGTGACTTTCCACTCACTGAATGGTCTTCCTTAGCATGGTGTTAATGAACCAGACTTCTCGTTAAACACTGTTAGAAAAAAGGCTCTATTGAATGGATGAAGTGCACAAAACAGATAGGGCTAAAACAGCATGTTATTTTCAATCATTAAACACATTTTTATACAGTTTTATGGTAACTGCAACTACAATAATTCATCAAACTAGATACAATTAGTGCCTACTTAGACATTCATTCATGTATATTACTACTGTGTTACATCTATTCACTGAATAAATATTTTTAAGACTGAAATGCTGAAAAAAATAAATGCAAATAAAAAGCATAATTGTTGAGATGCTATTTTCACTGAATGCTTATTGACTTTTCCATTCAGATCTATGTAAGTACACCACTGAATTTGTCATTTTTTGAACGTTCCATGCAGGTTTGCTTATCAATGCTCTGCGAGCAACTTTCAACTTTACAGATAACTTACTAACAATGTGTCTTTCAGTCAGGAACACTTTAGTCACAAGATAAAACCATTAATCACAAGATAAAACCATTAATTGCAACTAATGGTAATACAGTTATGTTTGGCGGATATGGCCCTGCTCTATCAGCTCCCTGCTTACCCAGCAAGCATGCTGAAGGTACAGCAGGGGCGCCATGCAAATCCCCCCATGGGAGAATACAGAGCAGAGCCAGAGCAGCAACACTCAGCAGCGTTGACACTTAAGAGCCACCGTGGCTCGACTGCATATAGACTATAACAGGTGGAGGCTGGGGAGGTGGAGGTAAAGCTTTACCAACCATTTAAATAGACCGCCTTGTTATGAGAATGGATTATGATTGGTGTGCGTGGCGATCAGCTGGTAGATGACTAGCAACGCGTGACGTCTGTGCCCTGCCTGACAGTCATATGATCTTCTTGCTCTTCCACTTGTCTTCATTGTATGTGCCACAGTTTTCTCACAGGTATTTTTCCCAAAATTCCCATCAAGTTTTAAGGATTGCGGAAGAAGAAACCTTTGAAAATACAGTTGAAACTTTAGAGCGCAAACCTCCGCCAACGCTGAACAATTCGCCAACTTGCTGTTACACCTGAAAGCCATCATTCCTATCTCTTAACTATTTTTTTTTTAAAGGCATTTCTGCTTTATTAGACAGTCACAGTGGAGAGAGACAGGAAAGACAGGGCAGAGAGAGGGGATGACATGCAGCAAAGGGCACAGGCCGGATTCGAACCCATGCCACTGCGATTAGGACTTAGGACATTAATGGTTGATTTATTGACCGTGCAAACATGCCCTTAGGATTTGGAATCAAGTCTCTATCTCTGCTAGTTTCATAGTTATGGCTAAAAAACAATAATCCTTGATCCGGATCACCACGAATGTCTAATCAATTGTCCACCAAACTTTATGGAAATCCATTCATAAGTTTTTGAGAGAATAAACGGGGCTAAACTCCCTGCCACATAACCTCACAACTGGAATTTTGTCCGAGGATGAAAACAGAAAATTACTGCTACAGCTTCTAAAAAAAGTACTCACTCTTGGTGCTCTGATGAAGGCTTTATGCTGAAATGTATAAGCCCGATGAGGCCAAAATTAAAATAAAATGGTATACTGAGACCAGCTCTTGCTGTTTTATGGATTTTTAGAGTGCCGCTATCCCATGTTCCCCTTGGCTTTTTCTTGATGTTTTATCATCTGCAATTTTTGTCTGACCTTTGCAAAATTATAGTCTTTCAAATTAAAAAAAAAAAATAATCCAAAAATGTAAAATGAAGTAAGGTCTGAAACACAAAGGAATGTATACAAAAAAGATTTGGTTGATTCACCATTTATGCTGATGATGTCATCATTACACTGTACTAAGGTAACTGAAATCATTATTTTTTTAAATTCTTCTGCCTTTCTTGTTTTCTTCAGCCTTCCCAAGCTGATTTCACATCATGTAAATGCATTTTTAAGGGTGTATAGGTCGCCTCAGCTTCAGGATCCTCATTCAAGGTTTCCAGTGAAGTGTAACCCAGCACCCTGCCACTCTATATAAAAATACACATGGTGAATTTTCAGTGATTTCCTCCTATCTTATTTTGATCTTTATCGTACAATTAAGACAGGAATTGTTTACACTACCCTGAACTTGTGAAGTAAGTACACTGGCTTGAATATAATTACACAGTGTGGAGCCTCAGCAGCAGGCAGATAAGACACACAACTGACTCCAGAGGGGACCTTCAGCACCATGGACAGCACCCGCCAGAGAGGAGGCTCGTCCAGGTATGCGAGGGGCGGTACCTCCGTCTGCACTAACTGCAGACTTGGAGAGAACACAGCTGTTAACCACCAGTTAACAATCATCTCCTTGCAAGATAGAGGCGAGCCAGTCTGCTTCAGAGGGAGAGCAGTGGTGTGGGAGGGGAGACGCCGGAGCTAAGCGAACACGCCAAGAAAGACAGTAATTTATTATGCTGATACTGGCGACTGTGGACCTGTCTCTCTGTTTCTGCATTGCTGAAGACAGTGGGCGATCCTGACGCAGACAAAGATGCCCAGGTGCCGCCCTGCCAGTGACTGCCAGTCACTGCAGCCCCGGTCTGGGAAGAAGTTAGTTTCCTCCTCCATGTCCCCTCCCCTCACTTTTTACTAATAAAGAACCCTTTATGTCTTGGAAAAGACTGTCTCCGCCTGCTTCTACCAAACTTGCCAGAGTGCAATTGTCACAACAGGCATTGCATGAGCATCTTTTTCCTGCAACTTGATTGGTTGCAGAGAGCATAGAGTATAGATCTGATTTACAGCCAGTTGATGGTGGTGGAGCTGGCCCAGCAGTTAGTGGAAACTTCCACTACACAGCAGCCCTGTGTCCTGTTTATTCATTGATTTATTTATTAGTTTATTTGATAGAGACAATGCAAATTAACATTCCTGAACTAACATTCCTGCTGTTTCCTTGAACAAGACACTGAACCTGCTCACTCAGTGTATGTCTGTCTGGAAAGAGAAACAGCTAAACAATGAAAATGAAACAATGAAATATATCTGCAAGTTGATTGCATACAGCTAAAAAATAATATGTAATGCTTTGCAACTGCAGTAGTGACCTATATGCAACAGCCAAACATATTCTTTAAAACCTGTAATCTATATGAAGATCTACAGTATGTCATATTAATACATTTCCCCAGTGAACGTCTTTACACAAACACACTACTTTTGATTTCACAGAGACATGCATAAACAAATTGGAGTGTAAATTTATAATATTACAGTATTCATTAATAGTGACATACATTCACATTGTCAAGATCATGATCAAAAGTCAAAAACCTGATGACTGGAATTTGCATCAATCTAGCTGATATATCTGATCTCCACAAAGGCATCAGAGCAAAGTTACATTCATGCCTTTTACCAAACTAAATATGAGTTGCTTCCTGGAACGGAGACAGCGAGGAATGTCACCTAACAAGAAAGTGACAAGAAAGAATGTGACGAAGCGTATCGATAATCTCCCATTTACTGGAAGTTGAATCTGAAAGTGCAGCACAAGTTTACACGCCTGCATAGAATACACACGTTTTAAAAACTACGGTGACGATTACAGTTTTGTGTGATAACCTGCTTTTGCACGGTACTTTTCATCAGCAGCAGGTGTTTTCAGTAAATTGCTTGAAGAAAAAGTTTGTGGCTTCAGCGTCACATGGGGAGTGCCACCTGCATGGTTTAAGAGATACTGAAAAAAATAAGACCAGCAAAGGGTACAAATGGAGACATGCGAATGGAGCCTGCATACAATAGAGTAGTGTGGGAATAGTCTGTACAAGTCAGTAAAAGAATTTCATAATTTTATTGGTAGCCTGCGTAAGCATTAGAGTTATATGTTCATATCTTCAAGCATCTCTAAGCATCTTTACAATGAGCTCATGTGGCAGCACAAGCTTTGGTGTGTCATCGTTTACTGACACCAAATAGGTGGAAAGACACACTGTATATTCCTACAATAGGCTACATTCACATACTGTAGGACAATTGCACAAGAGGATTAGGGCCGCATGTGGAAAATTCATTTGAGTTAAAGTCAGAATGTTTAATCTCAGAATTCTGACTTTAATCTCAGAATTCTGACTTTAATCTCAGAACTCAAATACATTTTTCACACGTGGCCCCAATCCTCTTCCTGGGTAAAATAATTCAATGTTTAATACTTACCTGTGTCTAACTTGTTGCTCACCCGTTGAAGCTTTAAGGAGATTGTCTCTGGAATTGATGCCTGTATTTAAGCAGTTGAGGACTGTAAGGTTTGGCAGTGCAGATGTCAGTGCGCGTGCTGTTAATTTGATTTTGTGTTAATATGAGTTTCCATTGTTCCATTGTTTCCATTGTTCGGGTTACACTGTAAATAAATGTTCAGCTTGCCAACTGAGCCTGCCTCCTGCTCCACTATCGGCCCTCAGGCTACAGCTGTCTCATTCTCACTCTGAACTGCTCTATGCATCTGGATCCAAGCCAGACAGTCTTCAGTTGAATATGTTCTCTGAAAACATCTGAATGATGAAAATTCTGAAGGAACTACTAATTAAGCAAATAAATACTCATTTAAAATGCGTTATTTATGCTTTGCCCTAGTTTGTGGATGAGAGCAGATTCCTTGATTTTATTACAGTGGTTAATATTGGAAGTTAAGAAAGTTCAGCATGTGGCGATAGAGGAGCTGCACCCCAGTTGATTTTTGGGGTTTGTTGGCTAACTGCGGTCTCTCTGAGGGGCGTTTTGGACGAATAGGCTTCTGACACTTCCTGACTACCCGCCGAAATCAGACACAGTTGTCCACATGATAAGTCTCCTGATCTATGTAATCTCCTGTTCGGGATTGCGAAATTGACTTTCAAGCTGCAATGTGTAGAATATTTACCTCAGTATATCATCTCAAATTAATAATGGCTGTAGAAAAACAAGAAAATTGGTTTATTTTGTGTTTATTCTGTTTGTTCGATTTGCCGCTAATTATGCGGGATGTGCAGTATTAGTTAATACTTGCTAATAGTAGCTAATTGTGCAGGATGTAAGGTGGAGGGATTTTATGCAATTGATTTTAAACATCAGTGGCTAAATATTCAAATTATAACATTGCTTTACCAGGAAGACTCTTTGAGCTGTTGAAAAACAATAAATAATAAATAACAACATCTAATTATTAATTCACAATTACTGGATACACTTTTATATGTTTAAGAAATGCAACTGAGTTTACAGTGGACTGAGATTGTATTATAATAACAACACAATTAGACTATGTGAGTAAAGTTTGCGCAAGCTTTGTCAGGAGCAGAAACTTCCAACACACCTGTCAGCTGAGGTTATAACTCAGGGTAAAAGTTTCCACTCTTTATCACAAGAGACAACGTGAGAAAGCACCAAGACACATGAAATACTGCACCTTGGCATCAACCAAGTCACAGGATTACATTACTGCCGCAATAACGAAACTCTCCTCAGATTTCTGTTTTTTTGTTGTTGTTTTTTTCTGACTGCTTTGACCAGTTCACAAAAAGGTCAATATGCAAAACTTGATACAAAGAGCTAAAATGAGTTGCCAAAATCTTACCTTAAAGTCACACTGAAATAACAAATGACTTTTTAGCTCATACCATTTATCATACCATGCCTCCTAGACCAGGAGGCATCAATACAAATTCCAGGTAACCCTTTAAGTTACAGGCCATTAATTACACAGTAATGACAGCGGATTATGAAACAAAGGGCCCCTGGGCACAGATACCTACTAAGGTACTACTAACAACTGAATGCCCTCATTCGTATATAATATTGCTATGCCTTATGGGAGAGAAAACTAAATAAACAATTACAAAGGAATTACAAGGTGCAAACACATATTATTCTAGGCCTAAAAAACATATTTTAAAGTGCAAAATGCCTGATTGCCTGCATTGCCCCAAAATCTACTGTATGGCCACATAGTAGCTGCATGGTATATGAGTGGGCCCTATTATGACAGATCAGGAGTGGAAAACAACATTTCGTAAACCATGAGTTTATATTACGAGGCCTTTGGACAATAATACAGCGCTTTACTGCTAAAGCGCTATAAATAAACTGAGGGGAACACTTACTGTGACAGTGCCATGTTGACACCTTCAAAACAAATGTTTAGGTTATTATAGGGGGGATTTTGGGGCTTTGGTGTTGATATAAATGACTAAGCCCTTCGACTGCAGGGCAGTAAATGTAAAGTTAGTGACAGCATCATCATGTGTCAGGCTCTGGCTTAGGGGCCCCCCTGAGCTCTTGGGCCCCTGGGCCTTTGCCCGGTTGGCCCGTTCAGTAATCCATCCATGATGACTGGACATAAGTAATATTCAAGTAAAATAGATGTAGCATTACAATGACTGGTAGTTACTGCATAATATACAAGTAGGTAATAGGTGGTATACAACAAGATAATAAGTGTTATATAAAACTGAACCATCACCAATTTTTGAACAGTCCAGCCCCTCCGCCCCTCCGCCCCTCCCATCACATAACACTGCCTTTCTCTCCCTAACAGATATCACATTGGTTTACACTATTGGATAATCCTTCGCCCCTGCCCCAGTATCCCGTTTCAACAGGAAATACATCACATTAAGGAAGCATGATGCTCTTAAAATGCTGTTTCACTGTGACCTTAAGACTCAAAATGCTGCTCAGATACAAAGTGCACAACTCACTTCTCAGAATAAACCCACTGCATATAAGTACAGTGTTCCTGTGGTTATTACTACACATGCAGATCACAAAATCAGTTCACTCTCAGTCATGGCTCCAACATCACTGCCCAGGTTAGTCGTGCTGCAGCATAATGGCTAATTACTTCACCACTGCATTACAGGCTGATAGAAAGCCTGCATGGCTGTTTCTGACAACATGGAGCAGGTCAGTGCAGGTGGTATTGAAAGCCTTGGTTGTGGTCACAGTTACTATGAAATAGTAACAGTATTTTTGGTTTCACACCTGCGTTTCACACCTGAGAGTATTGTGTTGCTTGTGGAAAGACTGTACCACTGTATACTGTACTCTACAGTATTTGTATGCACATATTACTGTATTTGATCATCTTCAGTGATTACAGTAATAGTAAATAAATGAATTCCTGAATGACAAATAGAACGCTCACTGTACATAATTTCATTATTGGTGGCATAATTTAATAATGAACATTTTATTTAAAAATGCAGCAATGACTAAAATTCAGCAAGGGACAAATCCAATGTTCTGATGCCGGGATAAACGTTTTGCATAATGCAGCACCTCATTTAATACAGTTGTTCTTATTTTCTTTGCTACTTTATATGTCATATTGAGCCCAAAATGAGGACTATCACATTTTGCGTTGAGTTTTGCACTTTGAAAAAGTCAGTCATTAAAAATTGTAATAACTTCAGCGGTGCTCATGAATGTGATGATACTTCTATTACACATGATGACCTCTTCAACTGTAATAGCTATACTGTGATAGGCCCACACGGCTAAAAGGACTCTTTCACACATACTTTAGTTTTCCTGCTTTGGATAAATAACATGAATGATGTATTTCTAGTGACGTGTAAAAGAGGTCATGTTTCATGTCCTGTTGGCAGGAGATGTTGTTCAATAACTGGATGTTTTTCTTCCCCTTGTTACAGTAACGTATCTCTACAATACCATTTCCTTGTAGTAGGGTTTATAAGAGGCATTTCTATTAGGGGGACAGATAGAGGGGGGCAGCATTGAAAGGACCATGGCTTCTCTCACACTGCTGCTGCAGCTGCTGGTTCTGGTCTCCAGTGTGTCTGCATGGAGACGAACGCACAGTTATACGTACTATGGAGGATCAGTGACCTTCACCCCAAGAGGCCTGAATTCAGATGGGCTATATGAGGTAGGTTCAAGTTAAACTTTAAGCAATGGCAGGTAATGTTGTTCTAATGAGAGAGGAGATGAAGTGTTTTGTGGATGTTGCATCATCCTCATGAATTTAAAAGAACAATACTCTTCTTTCTGTGGGTTCTACACCATCCCATGCTTGATGGGAAAATAATGATGTGATTTAGAGTTACAGCCCATTTACTTCTGTCTACGTCTAGCTTACATTTCTCACAATCGTTTTGCCATGCATGCAGGAGGAAAACGAGCGCTGATATCTCCAACTGTACTGACTGTGTGCAGACACCAGCAGAATGGACATGAACCTAGACCATTGACACTAATGTAAAAAAAACACCGGTATTATCCTTTAATATCTCAGACTGTTGGTACAGTCACTGGTGTCACATCCAGGGTATCTCCAATCCAACTGTATTTCATTGCATTACCTAAAAGAAAAGTATTCCAATTGCAGATACATGTTAAAAATTTGAGGATTACTTCTTTTAAAGTGAAAGCCAGAAACTGTGTGAGAAAGTGTCGCACAAAAGAAAATTTGTATGCAGACTTGAACTTTGTAATTTATCACGTTTTGTTATCTGTATACCTCAAATATGGCAATCTGAAAGTAATCAGAATGCATCAGTGAGTTTGGGATAATCTCTTACGTCACTGATTATTACAGTTTTGATGAGGTAACTAGTAACTGGAATGGAGTACATTTTTAAAGTAATCTGCCCCAAATCTCCTGACATTGAATTCAGTTTGTTTTTGTGTGGCTATATGAAATAAAGTTAAAGACAATTTAAATTGATTTACACCATGTCAAAAAATGTTTTTTGAGTTTAACATTTTCTTCAAATGTAGCTGTTCAGTAGTTACTTCAACAGCTGCTTCAGTAGCTGCTTCAAACCTATAGCAGTATTTAATCAGCACAAAATGGGTAGCAAATATGGCTACCAGTAACAATGCTGACCAATGGTTTGATGTATAAACTCCAAGAATGACATGGGAAACAACTGTAAATGGGGGTAAATATTTATTCTGTTTTCTTGTGTGTGTGTGTGTGTGTGTGTGTGTGTGCGTGTGCGTGTGTGCCTGACTTATTTGTAGGTGGAGCTTCGCAACAAGCAAACCCATAAGTACTGCTACCAGAATGGCTTCACTTGTTCCAGTGGTAACTGTGGGACTGAGACCAGTACTACAACTGCAACCATTGCCAGGAATTCCTATGGTCACTACTGGTGCCAGTATGAGATTGTTATGACAAGAAAGCTTCACAGCAACCGGCCCTTTGAGATCAGGTGAGAAATTATTGGTGAGATGAGAGAAGAAAGGGAAATGACCAATGTTTATTTTTTTATTTTTTTCATAAATCAACAACAATAATTTTGACGACAACAAATGTTTCATGCATAGCATTTCTAAAGAAATGGTTACAAACAGCTTTACAATAAACAAAATAATTTTCTGATGACACTGTGTGAGCAGTTGGGTTGCAACTATTAACCATGCGCCATGCTCAGAATGCTCAGGATCATCCGCATTCGGAGGGTTTCATTTCCCAACCTGACAGTACCATCAAACCTGCATCATGGCCTTCTTCATTGTGTGGCAACCATGTACCAATTTGTCTGCCCTTGTTTTACATGTGGATTTTTTTCTTTTTTTTTTTTCTTGAACGAATGAATGGATGAGTTTGTATTGTAATACATGGCCTCGGAAGCAAAGGAAAACAGAAAATGCCCACCTTTGAAGATTCCTTTACTAAATTGGGTTGAGAAATATATACAGATATAAATAGCTACTGTTGAATATTCACAATGTGACAGTGGAAATCTAAACAACATACTGTACATGATATAAAACATAGCAAAGTCTACATGGTGGAGGAAGTGCTTGATAATTAACAACTCCAGGAGGTCAAAGTTGATCCAATCCTGCAACAAATTAAAAAACAAGATCACAAACATATAGTTTATACATATGCATATAGACAATTTATCATGTCATGGCTAAGAACAACATGGTTAAAAGCGATTTGTTATGGAGTTGGAAGCTACCTGATGAGTACTGTCTGTGCCACAACAAAGATTCAACAAGTGGTGAAAGATATTTATCTCATTTGCCAAAAGAAGGCCATAACTTCTGCCAACTTTTCAGAAGAACAAGAGGAAAATAGGAGGTAGAAATGGTCAAAATGATATACTGTAGACTTTAGGTCTTCCATTGGTTACCTTTCAGAAGGATATGGGATTATGGAGAAAACAGATATTTAAATTTACAGTAAATATACAGAATGTGAAAATTCAGTTGTCATACTCACATTAAGAAGACTACAGAAGGACATATGTATTAAAAGTGTCTAGCCATGTAGATGTGCTTTGAAAAAAAATACACACCCTATCAAAATATTCATTTACAGTTCCCCTCTCATTTACAAATGTAGGTAACACATGTACAGAATGTGCCAATTCGGATATGTGCATAGCTGTCTCCTAGCAAGAAAACTGTAGTTACATTAGAAGTGTGTAACATTAACATTATCTTACATGTATTTTTCCAAACAGACATCCCAACTACCATAATAATTACCATGGCGCGGGATACTGGATACCAAACAACAGATACAGCTACAGTTATTGGATAATGACAACTCATGTGGACCTGGGAACCCGATCTGATACTGGTGAATCTAACAGATCTCCCATCACAACTAGTGTACCTCTTCTCCGGTAATGACCAGAATCATCAATTCTTGTTTTGGGCTGTTGCAGTAAAGTGTCACCTCACATGTGAAGTTTAACATGAAACTAGTAAAAACTCCAAGTATTGGTTTCACAGACATGAATTAGCTTTGCACAGGCACAATTCTGCGCAGCCCGTCTGGTGAAATCTTAATAAAATAATACGTGGCCATGACTTAGTAACGTGTGGGAACAGGATCTTAATGGGTGGCCACGACTTATGTCAGGTACACATTACACAACTTCTAGTTGGAGAGTATGTCAATTTTAACGACCGCAGTTTCTGAATCTCGCTGGGTGTCAGAGTTGACGACTAGGCATCACAAGGGATGACTATTGATTCCAAATCTGGTATTGCGCTGCAAGAGTACGTTGACCTTGCAGTACTCTTGCATGCAATCACCGTGAGGCACCGTGTGCAAGTACAAACAAACAAAATGGCCACGACTTAGAAATGCGTGGAAACGACTTATTAAAGTGTGGGAACAAGATCATTGTGGTCTGTTAGCAGAAGGCGGGATCGTCTGTTGTCCAAGTAGGAGTTGGAGTTAGCCTATGCTGATGGTCATGCAGTGGAAATTAATTCAAAAATAAAAGGAAATCAATTCAAACCTCTCCATGTTTGCAGTATCCTGTATGGAGCCCCTGAGGCCACATTCTAGGTTCTCATTGTCTTAATGATCTTGTTCCCACACGTTACTAAGTCATGGCCACACATTCATTTTATTAACAAGATATGTCACCAGACGGGCTTCGTACAATTAGGGTGCTTTGCCCTGTCACTGACAATGTACCCTCTGAAAATATGGTGATTCCTGTATTTTTTTGGCTTATACTTTTTGTTAATAATATCTATGCTTAATATTAGACAGCATATTCATGAAAAATCTACGTAAAAACAGGACCCTATTCCTCTTCAGTAATTATTTTAGGTGTTATTGCCATTTCTTTTGCAAAAGCCCTTGTCTAGCTCTTTGTGATGATGCTCTTTGTCATAGATTCCTACTTTAACTTTAAAAGTTAAAGTTTTAACTTTAACAAAAATACTTAAATATAAATTGAGTAGTTGTTCCTGATTCAACTGGTTCCCACTTTACAGAATAACCCGGAACTGTCCAAGGACATACAGTCTGGCAGTTTTTGATCCTGATGGTGATCAGGTCAGATGCAGGTATGGAGCATCCACCGAATCTGAGTGCAGGCTGTGCTACCAACCTGACGGTTTCTCTTTAGATCCGGTAAGAGATAATGCAAAATCCTTACACTTACTTTGCAAAATGCGAACATAGGAAGTGGAAAGTGGGAAGCTGTCACATGAACTTCAGTATAGAGCTGAAATTTGCCTTGTTTAGAGAAGAGGTTGTGGACAGGGTAATGCATGAATATTTCGTAAACCCCTTTCCTAACTAATAGGAATTCAGTTCTTTTACTACCAAAAGGCATTTCTGCTTAGTTCTAGATGTAATAAAGTAATCAACAAGATTGTATAATCTGTATCCACAGTATAGAAAGGCTTTGATTGGTCAGTTAAGGTTCAACAACGTGTTGCAATGTCCACTTGAACTTGATTTGATATCAGGGATTGCATTATTGCTCCAATTAAACACCTTTCCACCCCTGCCCAGCTAAGATTAAAAATGAAAGGCATTAAGGCAACATAGATCCGCACTGAAATGGTGTTAATGCTCAATCTCAAAAAGGCACAGTTAATGGTCCCCAAGAAGAAAACAACTGGATGTGATACCAACATGACACAATTTTAACAGCTATTGCAGCCTTTGTTATTTGTGTGTCAAAAATAATGTTCCTTATTCTTTTCATCAGAATTCCTGCTCCCTGTCATATACCACCAGTAGTCGAATTGGACTTAGTGGATTTGAGCTAGTAGTGGAGGACTTCCCTAGAAAACGCATCACTGTCTCCTACTCTGATGGATCCTTCACCTTGAAGAATCCCCTTTCAGTAGGAAGGCGTAAACGTGACACAAACAATACAACCTCATCATTTTCATTGAGCACCACTACCGCCGCAACAACGACCACAGCCGCAAGCACAGGTGGAGCAACAACGACCACAGCCGCAAGCACAGGTGGAGCAACAACGACCACAGCCGCAAGCACAGATGGAGCAACAACGACCACAGCTGGAGCAACGACCACAGGTGGAGCAACAACGACCACAGCTGGAGCAACAATGAGCACAGGTGGAGCAACAACGACCACAGCTGGAGCAACAACGACCACAGCTGGAGCAACAATGAGCACAGGTGAAGCAACAACGACCACAGGTGGAGCAACAACGACCACAGCTGGAGCAACAACGACCACAGCTGGAGCAACAACGACCACAGCTGGAGCAACAACGACCACAGCTGGAGCAACAATGAGCACAGGTGAAGCAACAACGACCACAGGTGGAGCAACGACCACAGGTGGATCAACAACGACCACAGGTGGATCAACAACGACCACAGGTGGATCAACAACGACCACAGGTGGAGCAACGACCACAGCTGGAGCAACAACAACCACAGGTGGAGCAACGACCACAGGTGGAGCAACAACGACCACAGGTGGAGCAACGACCACAGGTGGAGCAACAACGACCACAGGTGGATCAACAACGACCACAGGTGGAGCAACAACGACCACAGCTGGAGCAACAACGACCACAGGTGGAGCAACGACCACAGCTGGAGCAACAACGACCACAGGTGGAGCAACAACGACCACAACTAGATCAACAACGACCACAGGTGGAGCAACAACGACCACAGGTGGGGCAACGACCACAGGTGGAGCAACAACGACCACAGGTAGATCAACAACGACCACAGGTAGATCAACAACGACCACAGGTGGAGCAACGACCACAGGTGGAGCAACAACGACCACAGGTGGAGCAACAACGACCACAGGTAGATCAACAACGACCACAGGTAGATCAACAACGACCACAGGTGGAGCAACAACGACCACAGGTAGATCAACAACGACCACAGGTGGAGCAACGACCACAGGTGGAGCAACAACGACCACAGGTGGAGCAACAACCACAGCTGCACCAACAACGACCACAGGTGGATCAACAACGACCACAGCTGCACCAACAACAACCACAACCACACCACCACCAACAACAACCACACCACCAACAACAACCACAACAACAACAACAACAACAACAACAACCACAGCTGCACCAACGACCACAACCACCTCTCACCTCTACCGTCCATCAATTGCTGCTTTAAGCAAGATTCCTCTGCAGTTCTCTATTTATGGTTTGTCAGCAATTTTTCCATTGTAGCATTTATTTTTTTTTATTTCATTTTCACTAACTCTCTCTCTCTCTCTCTCTCTCTCTCTCTCTCTCTCCTTTTTTGACTTTCAGTTGACTCACACTACGCCCCTTCATGTCTCGATGGTGATTATTTCCCCATTTTTCTGTCTCCAACTCCAAGTAATGGAGTGAATCTTCCTGCCTTTGTCAACAACACACTCGAAATCAAAGTCAGAGCCATAGCAAAATACGCCACGTAAGGAAATTCCACATTAAAATCTTGTTATAATTTTGCTGTTTTTTGTTATGTATGAGTTAAATAGAAGAATCATGTCCCAGTGCATCATTCGGAACGTACAGTATCATTTTTCATAGTATTAGCCAGTAGTTCAATATACTTTAGATGGATTTTAACAGAATTAGCTTGCAGAATATTGCTGTCCTTGTTGACCGGGGCAAGTTTATGAAAACATTGTTCCTCTTGTAGGATCTACGACCTCCTTGTCATTGGACCAAAGGGCATTTCAAAGCAGAGGACCTCCACAGAAGAATATACCATAAAATGGACACCAGCGGATAATGAAGTGGATGACCATTTCCCCATTTGCTTTTATTTTGAGGCATTAGATAGGTGAGCTTCACATAAACTATCCAGTTTATTCCAAATCACATTAACCAGATGACCAGTTGATACCAATATGCAAAAATCTTCACAGGATGTTGTATTTGGCTTCTGCTTACATATTTTTGTATTTTCATGTTAAATGTGTTACATGTAGCATTTTTAAACAACAATATATCATTGTCAAATTAATTGTTTGTGCCAGTTGTTTTTGCCTGTTTTGTGCCATAAAGCAATCCAGCAAATTTCCTGCAAAACAATGGCAAACAATGTAAAATACATTGTAAAGGCTGCCATTCTTCTCAGTGGATGGTTTTGTTTGTTTATGGTAATTAGACTAATATCTCAAACTTAATGTGTTAATAATTTATTAATGTTAAAATGCTACATGGAGGACCTTTAACAGTTCACTGGTGAAACAGTTTGTACCATTTGAACTCCATCCCCCCAGACGTATGAGTGTTTGGAATAATTACCTTTGCCAAGTAGGTTATTTTTATGCCTGTTAGTTTGTCTGTCAGCATTAGGGCTGCCCCCTAATAGTCGACCAAACGTTAGTCGATGAGAAGAGTCTTGGTCGACCAAGTTTTCATTGGTCAGTTAGTCGCAGGGAAAACCCCCCCCCAAAAAAACAAACTCTCAAACTTCATTCGGGAGCTGCGCCTTGTGGTTAAAACAGTTATTAGACCAGGATTGCAAGGACGTGCAGTGTCGGATTTTGTGCAATTTGGACACACAACACGTTCAATATTAATAAACTTTGAATAAACAAGCGGACAGCGCTCTGTGCAGCAGCGGGGCTCAAAGCAAGCGACTAATAGCCTACGCCTATTGTATGTTTTTTTTGGGTGAACCAGAGTGTATTTCACCGGTGTTTCTGACCGCTAGAAGCCGCGACTTGGGTGTGTTTTTTCCCGTGAACCAGAGTGTATTTCACCGGTGTTTCTGACCGCTAGAAGCCGCGACTTGGGTGTGTTTTTTCAAAAAAAAAATTTTTTTTTAAATAATTAAATGAATATCATAAACGTGCTACGACTAGTCGACGAATGGCTTGAACTAACGACTACTAGTCGACTAGGAAAATCTTTGGTCGGGGGCAGCCCTAGTCAGCATAATATCTCAAAAACTTATGAACGTGTTTCCATGCAATGTGGAATTTACAATTTGACAGATAGATCTTGGGCCAAGGAACAATTGATTAACTTTTGGTGGTGATCCAGATCTGGGATTTCCACCATTAGACAATTATCGTTTTTTAACCAAAACCATGAAACTGTAACTGTAGCCATTCAGTCTGAATATCAGGCTAGAAGCTAATGGACATAGACACTTGATTCCAGATCCTAACGGTATGGTTGCATGATCAAGAATTCAGTTTAATTTATGGTGATGGGAATGATGTCTGTGGGCGTAACAGCAAGTTGGAGAATTGTTCAGCGTTGGCGGTGGTTTGCACTCTCTGAGTGCCTTCTAGTTTTTTAGTATTCAGATTTGAGACCATTGATTTCCAGATAATTGACATTACAGACTATATTGAGGGCAACTTAATTGAATAATTTACCACCTTTAATGTTCTATTCAAGACACTACAGAGTCTATCATTCAGAGCTGCGCTGTGTGATTGCTGATGTTGGACACCATGGTGAGTTGATACACTTTTAACTCCTCAGAAAATTAGCAAAGCATCCCGGTGAAACAAATGCTAGGTTTCATGAATAATTTAATGCTCAATAGTTTGTTTTGACTATTGGATATTGGCTGTTCTTGTAGGTGCTGAAATGGGATGTTTTAGGAAAGAGGGACACATGCAGAGTTATGGACATTTTTAACCCTCATGTACAGTAGCTGCACAAGTTAACACAGAACATATTCTTAGGGTTATATCCCGCTGAATGAAACTGAAAAATATTCACATATTCATATATGTTTTGGCATGAGATCTGCTTTTCCTTGACTAGACTGAGGTGATCTACCGGTGCCAGTTAAGCAGATTCAGTGAAAGCAGGATGACTATCCATAACCAGTGACATTTTCCCCTTGTTTCTTACCTGCCCATGTTCTGTGTGCCTCAACATATGATCGACAGCTTTTTCAAAATAATTTAAAAATCAAAGAATAGCTATTAATGTTTAATATAAATGTTCTGGAAACACATTTTCCCAGCGATCATTCTGGAGAAGGGTTCTGCACTCAATCAAATTTCAAGTCATCGCTATTATGTTGTGCGTCACACTTGAGTCCAAGTCACATGTCTCAAGTCTTCACCTCTGTTCACACATCATCACAACGGAACAGAAATAAATGTTACGTACTGTATCTCACACTTTTCAGAGACCGTTGTACGCTGCAATGAAACCACGATGACAGTGGAAGTGGCGAAGAGCTACCTCATCAGACGCAACGAGGACAACTTACACCTGAAAGACTTCAACGATCCTGCCTGCAACCTGACAAAACGCTCCAACTACACCCACCTGGTCGCCATCATGTCGCTGAACACCTGTGGGACCACACTGGAGGTACAGCACACTAAACTAACACAGTGTACTCTGTTTGCAGGTGTACATGGCAAGGCAAGGCTTACCAAAATTATGGCTGAGAAAGGATCACTTTTGTTCAGTTGTCAACAGCCGTAGACAATCTTAGTTCTTTGCAGATTTTGGGCCCTAAGACCTGGTTTCTTAAAGTTTATGTACAAAGTTAGGGTAGATCATTGTTTGGAGGAGCTTCTAAAAAGCATCACTATAAATGTAATAGTGACAAGGCTAGTGAACCTTCTCTGCAGCACAAAAATCATGTATCAACATTCAACATTCATGAAAGATGAAAACAATACACTTTGCTAAGAGATTTAATGGTAGAATTGTATAGTTTTAAGTATAATCAGCATTCTAATATCCACAAATAAGACACTGATTTGAGCAAGCCAGTGGGGAACAACCTGCTTTGCCATCATTACAGCTGAGCCAATTTTGGGACATAACATACATAATATCCTGTACATTCTGAAATTTCACTATTTAGCATATTTGACATGGTATAAGGTACATTAGCGTCCAACACCAAGAGAAGTCAACCTTGGTGTAGGACGTAAATTAGAACAGGATGCATTTTGGTTTAATCATGGCTAATGATGTGAATAACTCAGCTATAAACTGACAAAACTGTTATGGAAACTGAGCTTTGTCTATTACAATACACAACTGAAAATAATGCTAGTAATAATGGTGATAGTAATGTCAGCTTGGTTGTAAATGTTAGCTAGTTGATAAATCTGAGCTGAAAAGTCTGGTCACCTAAAAATATCTTTCTGGTAATATTTTCCAGTGCAACATTAAAAAGGGCGTTTGTGTTAAGGTGTTTTTCGCTGGGCTTTATATAATGTGCTATTTCTTATCAAAGCAATGAATCAATCAATAAATCCACCAGCCGAGTGTTAGAATTGTAATTCACGCTAGCAACATCTATTGCTTCCTCTCAAAGTTACTCTTCCCAGTCTCAAAAGTCCAGGGCTTTCCAACATGATAAATTAATATTTTCTTTCACTTTTAGGAAGATGAAGACAACCTTGTCTTCAAGAATGAGATCACATCTGCTGACCCAACTGAAATTATTTCCAGGCAACATGATGTTGAGATCGCCTTTTCATGTGTCTATCCCAAACGGGCCAACCTGACGCTGGGATTCAGACACAAAAACCCATATGCCTTTACAGAGAGAGGCTTTGGTTCTTTCAGCTTTCAGTTTGAATTCTTTGAGAGCAAGAGGTTCAGGAAACAGAAGGAGGCCAGCACTTACCCAGTGGAGGTGTACCTGAAACAGATGATCTTCTTGGAGATTGATGCAACTACCTCCATCCCCAACACAGAGCTGTTTGTGGAGTCCTGCAAGGCAACTCCCTATGATAACCCAAACTCTCGCATCACCTACACCATCATTGAAAATGGGTAGGTGTACGCAGTGATGAAGCCAAGGGCGGATATTTCATTTCACTGTTGGGGGGGACAATAAACAGAAACATTTCTCAAGAGCAATTCCTGAAGGGGACACCAAAGGTGCCGCCAAAAGTACTGTTGTATTAAATGTATATAGAGGTCCATTATGAAACATTTCCATAAGCACTTCATTCCTTTCTTCTGAAGATTTTATCAAATTGCCTTTGATATTACTGGGGTCTTTCTACTTGGCGTTTCGGTGCACTGAAAAATGATCGGATGTCTGTTTTTCTTTTCTCTGCCATTTTAACTGACTGGCTGACAAATAGACACACCCCACACACACACACACACACACACACACACACACACACACACAGCATGCAGGTTATTTACAGTAGTAGGTGAGATGCAACACCCATTAACTGAACTAAAGCTAATATATGCCTAATTAGATTTAGTTTTCCCGAAAAAGCAGATCTCTAATGTTTTGCTGTCAATGTGTAAAAGTCCAGAACGCTATGAAGCCTGCCAGAAACTTACTTCAGGGTCTTTTTTAAGAATTAAGTCTTCATTTATTTCCAAAATTATAAACAAAATTACATAGTGGCAGCCATTTTACATGCAGTAAGAAAAAAAGAATATACTTAGAACCTAATTACGTAGGGTAAGTTCATCTTAAATAGCCTATTATATTATAGAAATATTACTGTTACCATCTACAAAAGATAATTTTGGTATGAAAACCCGCATTTTAATTTAACCAAGTATCCTGTATCATAAATACATGTCTGGCATTTGTAACAAACCAAACCGCTTGAAAATCGGTCGAAAATTCAGTGAGTTATGATGATTTTAATTGTGGATAGACCTCCTGCCTCCATAGATGTACATGCATTAGGAGACGCGGCTGCTCCGTACCAACACGCTGACGCACAAGATTCAACCGCGAGGTAATGGAGCGAACAAAATGTAGTCTGGTTACAATTGTGAATGTGTTTTATTCTATTGAGTGGTAGAAGTAAAGAAAAATGTCTGACACATACTTTGTTTTAAGTTAACCTTTGCGAAGCAGCTACTTACTGGAGGTCAGCCACCACTGACACACTTCCAGAGATCCTCCACAGACACTCGTACCGAGGGCTAATGTGTGTGTGTGTGGGTTCGGGGAGTCAGGTAGGCAGTGGACCAAACCACTGTCAGGCATATGAGAAGGGGGGGTTATGTTAGTTATGTTTACAATGATATATTGAGGGGGACAACTCTCTGTTTTTCCCAGGAAGGGGGGGTCCGGACCCCCCTGTCCCCCCCGTAATTTCCGCCCATGGATGAAGCATCCAATTCCTTGTGTGTTACATGTATTAGACATCACTATATGTGCACATATATTATTCCCTTAGATTGTGTCCAGTGTAGTTATTATGAGGAATGCTAGTATTTCTATTTCTAAACCATTATTACTGTATTATTACAGGTGTGTGAGGGACAACACAGTGCAAATTTACCCTGGCTCCAAGTCTCAGTTCAGATTTGGAATGGAGGCTTTTGAATTCATTGGTGCTCATGAGGAGGTAAAGTGAAACATACCACCATGTTGTTTACAGTGAGATGTGTAAATGTACTTTTGGTTTAGTTAAAGTGATGGGCCATCACAGCATGTCCCCAGCTGTGCCCAGGTAATCTGAGGAGGGAGTGACTTCAGCCCACTGTGTCCGTAGGTCTACATCACCTGCTCAGTCGTCATGTGTGAGACTGGGGTTCCTGGGACCAGGTGCACTCAGGGCTGCATCAGGTCCAACTCAGGGAACCAGCTCCACAAAAGGGAAGCTATCGCCGAGACTTCCATGCACTCCATTTCCCAGGGACCTTTGCATCTGATTAAAACTTCTGACAGCCAAGGTGAGTGTGCATATACACTACCACTCAAAAGTTTGGACACACCTAATTGAATGTACTGTGTTTTTCATTCTCTTAAAGCCAATTTGATCTAAAGGCTTATGCTTAAATGCTTGAAATTAGTTTCTTAGACAAATATAAATAGTGAAGTTGATCCTATGTATGAATTTCTTTCCAAAGCCTTTGCCTTTCCTTCAATGCAAAGGGCGGCTACTTTAAAGAAACGAAAATATAAGATAGTTTTGATTTGTTTAACACTTTTTTGGTCACTGCATAATTCCATTTATGTTATTTCATAGTTTTGATGGCTTTATTGTTATTCTAAAAGTGTTCAAAATAGTAAAAATAAAGAAAATGTGGTGTGTCCAAACATTTGACTGGTTGTGTATACACATACAGTATATCAATGAAATCAAAGTTTATTTGTCAAGCTCCCATATATGTACTGTATATAAAGTCAGTTTGCCCACTGCATTGTGCTTATGTACATTCATTTGTCAGTGCGTATGTTTACCAGCAGGGTGGTAAATCTGTTTAACCCAGACATTGCCACATTATTGTGGGTGGAAAATGCAAAATGCTCTCTCACAGTTGTTGAGTTGCATGCGGACCATGCATCCATGGCACAGTCATTTTGCACTATAGTTCTGCTTCTGACTGTTCTTAACTGAATAATTGCATCAGGTTGCAGCCAAGACTGTCTGTTCAGTGACACAGAGACTTTTTGACAAGTTCTTGGCCTCATGGAGTAGATTCTTTTAAATTATAGGGATACTAGCGAGAGGCAAGCATATTATTGTACATCTCTTTAGGCACAGATGTAGTAATAATAATGCACCCAATGTTGGACTGATGTCTAAATTCAATAAGTTAAGTTACACTGTGATACATCAAACCATGGCCTGTTGCTCCCACAGCAAACCGTAGTAGCATAGCATATAGCAGAGCTGGGAGTGAGCCAAACAACGCTGGGATTAACATTTTCATCTGTCCATAAAAAGACTCATCTGCACAAAAACATGCGTGTCTCATAATAAACAAGCATAATGCAGTGGGGAGATCACAGAAGATGTGCAATCACCATGGCATAACTCAAGAACTCTGAGAAATCTTTATGTTCCTCTCCAAATTAATTGGACAATGTGCATATTCACATATATATATTAAAATGTTAATGTACAGATTCACCACACATTTGATCTGACCATGTAGTTTGTAAATGTCCACATCAACCGATCAATACGTATTACGCACTTTTACAGTTTTCCCACATCATATATATAATTGACTGATTGTTATTTGGTTTTGTTGGATCTGAATTCCAGTCTGGCCTCTAACACACTTCTCTTTTTTTTTGTATTTCTTTATGTTTGTATTTCCCTTTTAGCCTCTGGACCAAGCCTGCATGTGGGCATGAACCTAATGTTCATTGTCGGCTGCCTCCTGGTGTGTGGAGTGGTGGTCTACCGGTCCAGGAGGTCCAAAGCTAAATACCAACCCCTGCCAAACTCTGACTCCAACTGAGGACCGGAGCCTTTTTTATCCAGTCAGATCTTTAAGGTGATGGGAGGGATCCACAGGTCAATTTGAGCACACAGTCCTGTTTTTCTACTGACAATGTTTAGTATCTTTTCTTGGATTTGGGTAGTTTGAATCATTATTAGACAATAGGGGCTCGATTCAGACTTTGTGAAGATGCGCATGTTTGAGCTGTTCCTGTTCAGTGTGTGAACGGAGGACTGGGGCGTGTCTTCACCTGCACACAGGTTCATTCAAAACCTTGGTTGCTCTGTCCTTCCCATCAAGATAGTGGAAGACTGGCCACGGACTTTTTTGCATTTGCATGTCAGTTGTCATGTTAATTCAGGTTTGTTTAGGACAACTGTGCTTGAAAATTAAATTGGCAACTTGTCCATGGGTCATTCATTGGATAAAAACATTATGCTTTACAAAATGTGAAATCATTTAAGCTATTCCACATTTTTTGCCTAGAAAAATCACTGATTTCTTTACATCAAAAATATGTTTTATATCAAAAGATGACAACTACTTTCTGCTCAACTCACTGATATGACACTCTCCACTTCATTTCTCATGTTGGTGGCCAAACCAGAGCAACATGATGGGCAGAACCTGGAAACTTTGAGCATCACATACCAATCCAAACTTAATGGAATGTTGTCTTTTCCTTTTGCTAAAATTTTGTTCCTTTGTGCTTCTGTGATGCAACAGGAAGGAATTTGTCCTTAATTGTTTGTCTTCGTACATCAGTGTCTGGTCAATATATACACTACCAGTCAAAAGTCTGGACACACCTGATTGAATGTATGTTTTTCATTATCTTAAAGCCATTTTGATCTAAAGGCTTATGCTTAAATGCTTGAAATTTGTTTCTTAGACAAATATAAATAGTGAAGTTGATCCTATGTATGAATTTCTTTCCAAAGCCTTTGCCTTTCCATCAAGGCAAAGGGCAACTACTTTAAAGAATCTAAAATATAAGATAGTTTTGATTTGTTTAACACTGCATAATGTGGAAAATAGTAAAAATAAAGAAAAATGCATGTGTCCAAACTTTTGACTGGTAGTGTATGTATATTGCTTCTTCTCATTGCCATTAAGAACTGCACTAGGCAGCGGGAGAGAAAGGTCAGAATCTGAATCTGCATATCAAAATGTGAAGCGGGACACGCCTCGACATAAGATGATGATATCCGTCACCTGAAGTGCGCACACTGCAGGACACTAATCCCACGTGCAACTCCAGCGTTTGATTCACATATTTAAAAACTGAACTTAGCATCATTGCACGGCACTTAAGTGAAGTCTGAATCGGGCCGAACATGATTACTTTAACATTAATTCTAAGTCTTTATGTCAAGCTTCACTTCAAATGTCTGTTGTGTTGGGATAATCACCTGGTAACTGAAATAGAAAACATGTTATGCTACAGTTTATAAAGACAACAGGGAAACGTCTCTGAAGAACAATAAAGTTTTATTTGCAATATTCCTGTCTTGTCTGAGTCATTTAGAACCGGGCATGGCTGCATGGCTTTTAGTTTTAGTGAGCCTCTCATTCCTTTAGATTGAATTTGTGATTGATAAATATGAATGTGTGTCAATGAAGTGAGGAAAAAACTGTGGGAAGGTGAAGATGACTTATTCAATTTGGTAAAATGACAAGTAAAAAAAAATGTGTTATTCAGGCAAAAGCAGTGTATTCTTCAACTTCACATCCTCTTCAATATGTATTATCACTATTATTTGAAATTTGATGAGTGTGGACTGCCCATACTCATTTTGTCATGAATAAGCAAAACAATGTGGCCTTACGCTTAATTCATTTTAGACCATTTTTACATCCATGCAGATTACTGTGAAGATTGAAACTGAAAGGATTCTACTTGCTGTAAACATGCCAGCGAAATGAAGGAGGAGCTGGTTTCGCCCTAGCCTTTGTTTAGTGAATCAGGTCTGGATTATTAAAACACCGCAATTGTTATTGCTTGGCTCTTGAGCCAACTGTGGTTACTTCCTTGTAGAATTATATATTGAAGAATTAAGCACCTATTATTTTTCACTGGAACATTATGCCCTAGATTTCTATACTATATTAGCTGCTGTCAGTTAACAGTCAACTCTTGATGAGAAGGATTTCCATTCTATCATTATTATTATTATATGTAGCTAATAAGAAGTCTAGCAGTTGGCAGCAGGCAACAGAAAACAATATAAACAGTCATGTTGAAATGACAGTAAAGTAGCACAGGCATAAGCTGGATGGACACAGCAAACAGGGTGACAAATAACAACAAGGACACCACTAAAAGTAATTATTATTATAATTATCATAATGTATCTCTCCATGCACATTCCTGAAGATACTCTGGGAGGGAGCGATACCACTCTCGCGGTTGAGAGGAACCATCATATTAAATAGTTTTAACTTTAGGCCTTTTGTATATGCACACACATTATTGCGCAATATTAAACAAAAAGTGTTTTCTTAACTGTGCAGATGAGGAAGTGACTATAATCTGTCCTCATCCTACTTCTGTCAAGTTGATCAGGTCAGGTTTCTCACAGCGTTCCCTGTAAAATGATACCTAATCACTGACATTGGTATTCTTTACGACCAGCATGTGTCAACTGTGGATACTTCACTTTAGATGTAATTGTAGAATCATTAGCCTGACCAAGTAATGTAAATCAAAAAATGTTTTGTTCTACAATGATCTGAATTTTAATAGAAATGACTGTCTAATGAGACAATCCAAGCCTGTCTTTGTAGTCTGGTGTTAATTCTACAGTATATCACAATGTGACATCATAATGAAGATGTGGGCGTTTAGTCACTTTAGTCTCATTGAGTAACCGGCTTTAGAGATGGGCTAGGGGTTACGTTTCTCACATAAAAGCTTAAAGAATAAGTTTGGCGATTTTGGAACTATATATAATTTGTCTCTTACATACCTGTAGTACTTGGACCCGCAGACGGGGTTTATCAAAATATCTCCAAAAAAAGCCAGTCTGTGAAAACGATATGGGACTAACCGTCGTATTTCTATCCACAGAGCGGAAAGCAGCAGCACTGCACCATTTCCACTCAGTGGATCATCTTCTACCAAACTCTACTGTTTACAATCTCACCTGACCGTCCAAAACCAGATCACTCCACCAGTAACGACCTTTCACCCCACAGCGGTCTGTGCTGCGGCAGAGAAAAATAGTTCTGTTATTTCCCTGATTAGTGAAAGTGTGCGTAATAGAGGAACTGAGTCATGAAATCAGAGCTCATTTTCATTTATGATCTTTTCCATTCACTCTCAACGCCCTGTGGAGCCTAAAATATGGCTTTTTTAGAGATATTTTGACAAACCCCAGTTGGACTCATTGTTAGCAGTAAGAGGCTACGGAGCTCGCCGTTGCGGGTCCAAGTACTACAGGTATGTAAGAGACAATATACAATTATATAAAGGTCCAAAATCGCTGAGCTTATTTTGAGTGTTGATAAGGAGAGTTACCCTGCATTCACACTGACTGATGGGTCGCTGTATTCTGACTGATTTTGGGTGGTGTGAGACACTCCTATTGCATTTTGCTAAATCTCTCACACATCATTGTCAGTATGAAAGGGTAGGTCTGACCTCATTACATACCTAGATGGCTTCATTGGTATTTTGTATTTACAAAGCCATCATAGGGCAAGTCCCTGGTTATTTAAATTTCCTTTTTATTTGTTGTTCTCAGAACTTACCACTTGCCACTGTTCCTCGCCCTTTCATGGAATTTGGGAAGATGACTTTTAGTTATTATGCTTCATGGTCCTGGAATCAGCTCCAGAAAGATGCAAATCTGGATCACTTCATCCCTCTGGGTGATTTTAAAAGTCTAATGCAGTCCTTAAAAACTGAGGTTTGCAGATGTTTTACTTGAGAGTGTATAATGTGTAACTTGTTGTATTGTGGTTTTGTGTTGTATTTTACGTATATTGTAATATCTGCTTACAGTGCATGGTTAGCCAGGGCTCCCTTGAAAAAGAGATAGACATTTCAATGGGACCCACCTGGTTAAATAAGAGAAATAAAAACAAAACAAAACTGTGTAGTGGTCTGCAGCTACAAATTTTTGAACAATCAAATTGTGTATTTTTTACTGCTTTGGTGTTGCCTTTTTGAACATTACATCATTTTGTTGAGTAAGCATAGCATCATTTTTGCGATGTTTATTCCTGTAGTCTTTCAAATAAAAATTGTAGAGAACTGGGAAACCTTGAATGGCTGTAATCAACTTCTCGTCCATTTTGCTCTTGCTTGGGGAGATGTGAGACCCACCAGGAGAGGAGGGCCAGAGTCTGTTAACATCTTCATCCAATATGCCAAAAAGTCCTGTCCATCACCTCTGTCCTTTAAGGAATACCACAGTTCATTCTGGTCGGTGCACTCTTATTCTTCCCATTTTGATTATTGTAACGCTCTTTTTACCTGTTTGAATAAAACTTCTTTGGACCGTCTCCAAACTGTCCAAAATGCAGCTGCTCGGCTTTTAACTAGAAACAAGAAATCACATATTACGCCAATCTTATCCTCTCTGCACTGGCTTCCAATAAAATTCCGGATCCATTTTAAAGTACTGGTCCTAACCTTTAGAGCCTTGCATGGTCAAACACCTGAGTATATTGCTGACCTTCTCCTCCCTTACACGACCAGTCGGGCTCTTACGTCTTCCGAACAAAAATTACTGGACGTCCCTCGAACCCGTTTAAAAACCCGAGGTGACCGTGCATTTCAAGTTGTTGCACCCAATTTGTGGAATGCCCTCCCCTTATCGTTGCGATCCTTAGACTCTTGTGACATCTTTAAAAAGCAGCTGAAAACGTTTTTATTCAGACAGGCTTTTGGTTAGCCTGCGGTCATTTGTTCCATTTGATTTTATTTTGCTCTTATTGGTTTTATTTCCTTGTCTGTGTTTGGAACTTTTGTCCTTTATACTGTACTTGTATATGTGTCTGTTCCTGTTTTTGTCTGTTGTTGCTGGTATTTTAATTTGTAGGCACTTGTGATTCTGTATCTGTGAAAGGTGCTATACAAATAAACTTTACTTACTTACTTACTCAATCAAATACATGGCACTCTCTTTGCCCCAAGACGCCCACACTTCTCTTTTGCTGCTGCCTGTTTACTGTAAAAGAAGGCAAGGGCACATTCTTCTGGATGTGGTGAGGTGATTACTAAACCAACTGGCTTGGCAGCGGCCCTCCGCCTTTATTAGGAGCATCATCTTACCTGGAGTCAGACTATGATTATTATTCCATGACGACAAAATCTGTCACAAACTCAGATAGAATCAACTTCTATCTGTAGGACATTGCTGTTAACATCAGCCTTAATCAACAGTCCTTCACATCGTCTTCCTCTAGGTCATTTATACGTCAGCCCCGTTCTCTCAGTAAACTGTAGTTTACTGTCGCCCCTGCCTTCATTTTTGTGTTCATGTAGAAGCCTTTGCTCGTTCAGCTCTCACCCTGCTGCTGCCACATTAAGAGACAGATGTTCACACTCTTAGTACTTCATCAGTTTTATGTCTGTAGTCCAAAAGTGTTTGTATTCTGCACTGCATGTTAAATGCATTCATCATTGCGTGAGTATTGCAAATCATTCTTTGCCATTGTTATTGTCGTCTCTTGTTTCATTTTATCCAGTCTTACCTAATCTAATCTTCAGGTTTAACAGTGGCTCGCCACTCAGGCATTCCCATCATGCATGAATGCCATGGAGTCAGTTTGTTTTGGCTGTGAGATTTAAAAACAACCGGAAAAAAAACTCCCATCACTAACACAAATCAATCAAACTGAGTGGGAGTAGGAAATCTTGACAGCATTTACTGTAATAAAATTGATGTGTATTCTGTATTTTGCTTACAAAATACTTATTTTGTTACTAGATCACTCCTATTGCACTTTTATGCTGGCCTCTAATTTACCTGAAGTACTTGAAGGACATTAAGTATCTCTTCTACAAATTGTTTGATTATGGAGAAGCTTGATGCACAACTCACTCCAACAAGAACTGTGAAGTTGTGGTTGTTCAGTATACTCCACTTTGCATTTTTCACTGTTGTTTGCTTTTCAGTATTGTTTTGATACTGTTATGTCTTCAAAGATAGAATCCGCTAAATTTTATTTTTCTATTGTTTTACTTGTGCACAGTCTGCTCAGATACACTAAATACCAAAACTGGAAGTAACTATTTACTCACATTATTGAGTAGTTTTTGAGTATTAAAGTCAGTAATTTCACTTATAGTTAAATACATTTTTGCGGAAGTATTGTACTTCACTACTATTTTAAATCATATCCAACATAAATTGTCCAACTGTGGAGCCATTCACAGTGAACAATAACTCAGCAAAGAAGAGTAATCAGGATTTACTTTGTGCACTTTATTTTGTAATATCTAATTTTTCCAATTAAAAGAATACTGTTTGAACTCTGTCCTCTCATCCTTTTAGAATTACATGGAAAAGATCACAGCTAACAATGTTATCTTCAAATGTACATTTTAATCGAAATACTTTTTACTTTTAAATGAGATACTTTTTACTTTTACTTAAGTAGATACTTACACCTGTAATTTTACTTATACTTAAGGTAACAGTGCTTCTTGAGGAGGATGTTTTAATGCTCTTTCTACTCCTTATTACTTTAATTGCAATTCAACTTTTATTGTACTCAGCTGCAGATATTGTCATCTTCTCTCATATGAGCAATAATTTGATCCTGATGAGGTATAGTGTCTTAGAATGGCTTTCAAATCACTGGCAAACTGCACATGATTCATAACTTCAAGTATGAGTAAGTGACAATGGTGCTGATAAATTTGTTCAGTAACTTAAGGTATTAGCAGGTGACAATCATGCTGATGAACTACTATATTGTAAAAACTTTGTGATAAAAGCCCCTTGTGTTTGAGAGTATGAGTCAGAGGTGCAAAAAAATGTTGCTTTCCTGCTTTCCTGCAAATATGCATTTGGACATGTGGACCGGTAAAACCTGTCACACCACAGTCTATCGGTAAATTATCAAGATTTTTAACCCATGTCAACTCATTTCCTTGTACTAGCCTTTATAAGAAGCTCTGTTTAAGGGACAGATATAGGGAGACAGAACTCACAGGACCATGGCTTCTGTCACACTGCTGCTGCAGCTGCTGGTTCTGGTCTCCAGTGTGTCTGCATGGCGTTACCGAAATAATTATGTGTACTATGGGGGATCAGTGACCTTCACCCCAAAAGGCCAGAATTCAGATGGGACATACGAGGTAAGTTCAAGTTAAACTTTAGGCAGTGGCAGGTGAATTTTTACTAGTAAGAGCATAGATGCTGCCTCATCCTTGCACACTTAAAGGACTTTGCTTGACAATGCCATAGCTCATCTGAAGAGGAAGAAAAGAATGTGGCTTTCATCAGAGACACAATAATGCTTTTAATATTCAGATCTTTGAGTAATTTCTCATGTTTTTGTGTTGAGCCAAGGTGAAATGCCTTTATAACAACATTTTTATCTAATCTGATTGGCAGCAATCTTCATTTTTCATTCAACTGTGTTTTTACATGTTTATTTTTATATTTTGAGTTTTTTCTTAAGTTAATTCACAGATACACTGGAAGCCTAAGGCAATATTCAATCAGCACAAAATGAGCATCAAACATGGCTATCAATAACAGCAAAAATGCTGATCAATGGTTTGATTATTTCCTGTCAAGACATAAAATGCATAAATCATAATTATATAACTTTTTGCATGTGTGAATGTAACAATGTATGTGAGTGTGAACTTTAAAGGGAAAATTAATTGTGCAAGTTATTATGTTTTTACATGTGCAAAGTTATTAAATGCCTTCAAAATTACATTCTTCATTACTTCATTCTTGACAAAATGACCCTCTTTGGACATACACACGAGCAAGCTTCAGATCTAATAGGGAGTAATCTTAATAATCTGGTGGACCAGAGCACTTTATTATATTTTTAGCAGGATCAAACTCCTCACCCTGACAGTGTTACTGCCATGCTCAACTCACTGACAGAGAACCATGTGTTTTGACTCTCGTGTATAAAAAGGTGAATGTTGATGAGAACAAGCAAAATTCTGCCCTGCAAAAGACAGAGGCTTCATACTCCATTTGTAATCCCCCTGATGTCTTTGCAGGTGGAGCTTCGCAACAAGCAAACCCATTACTACTGCTACCAGAATGGCTTCACTTGTTCCAGTGGAAACTGTGGGACTCAGACCAGCAGTACCACTGCAACCATTGCCAGGAATTCCTATGGCTTCAACTGGTGCCAGTATGAGGTGGTTATGAGTAGAAAGCTTCAAAGCAACCGACCTTTTGAGATCAGGTGAGAAATTATTGGTGAGATCATTGCTGAGTTCAAAAGAAGAGAGGAAAAAGTACCTATTGCTTTCATACAGCAACAGCAGCCAATCATAAACATTTGCATTATGCATCTTAAAAAATTGTCAATAATAAAACTCAAGTACAGTAAGCATTGCATATCAACCGAAACAAGGAACATAAAGGCAACATAAATAGAAGTTACTCTAATATATAACATTAGATAAAAGCATGTCTGCATAAATGGGTTTTCAAGAGGCGATGTAAAAAATGATGCTGACTGCAAACTCCCCAGGTTGTCTATTCCATTAAATAAGAGCCTTGATACGAAAAGACTAATTACCTTTAGACTTTTGGTCCCTTCGCATCATAAAATGATGCAAAGGTCTGAATAGTCTTCTGCTGATACTCATTAAGTATTTAATAAGACTTTAGATGACAAGTCCAGTGTAGAGTGTTGTTCCTTCTGTGCACTTTGATTCAAATGCTACCTGTCCAGGAAGTCCTTACTAGTTACAGGAAGTTACTAGTTACAGTTGTTTGCTCTATCTTAAATTGAGCCTTGAATTGAACAAGGAAGTTGCTATATAATGCTTATCTTTATTTCTGTTTCTCTTCCTCCTTCTCCTTCTTATGGTTGTTGTTGTTTGTATGTTAACTGGTACATTTTGTTTGATTTGTTTCTTTCATGAGCAAATTGAAGCTTTGTTTTGAAATAGACAATCTTAGGAAAATAGACAGAGTGAGCTAGGACATTTTACAAGGATCCATTTGAATTTGAAATTCAAATCCGTCTTCATCAAGGAGAAGAATTGTAATCTGAAAGTAACAAAGCAGAGGCTTTAACAGAGACACGCGTAGATAGAGGAAGGCATAGGGAGGCAAGGCTTCCTCCAAATAAACACCCAATGGATATTAGTCCACCAAAAAGGAAACAGGTGCAAAATGCAGTAAAATGTGCCAAGGCATAATGAAATGCCAATCAGTTTATGAAAGTAGCATTGGAGAAACAAATAACCCCCAGAACAAACCACTCAGAAAGGAGCCAGCTGCAGAGACACATTTATTTAGAGTGATAATTGTGTTACATATTATTCTGGGAGTAATGGTTATGATAACTGGCCTGATCTTGTGAAATGTTACAAGATTTGGCTAATAAATACTCATTTACTGCTGATCAGAGTTTTTTCATTGACACATTTACTAGATGTGGTCCTTGGTAAGATTAATGATCATTATTAATGATCAGGATAATCATTGCTTCATTTGTTGTTGATTTAATTATAGGAACTGAGATGCACTACATTGACTTATCTACTGCACAGTAAACATACCCTTTCTTTCAAATGGATTCAATCCGTCTCTGTCCATTCCTTTCTTATCATCACGTTCACAGCCTTTCACAGCCTTGTTCACTTACTGTCAGTACAAATAACCATATCCTCAAATAGAATTCCTCTTAAATAATGTTAAAAATATCGTAACATTGTCCTTATCATACAAATGTTTCTCCAACAGATATCCCTCCTACACTAATTATTACTATGGCCAGGGATACTGGATAGCAAACTCCAGAAGCTCCCGGGCTGGTTGGAGAATGACGGCACATGTGGACCTGGGAACCCGATCTGATACTCGTGAATCCAACAAATCTCCCATCACAGCCATGTCACCTGTTCTTCGGTAATGACCAATGTCATTTCCTGTTTTGGGTTGCTGCATTGCAGTGTTATCTAAAATACATAGTTTGAGATGTAACAAATAAAGGAATGATTAAGTTTAGTTGCCACACACAGACAGGGTGCTTTGTCCTGTGACTCATGTTATGCCCTCCTGGAATGTGTTTTTTTAGCCCTTGTCCCCACAATGTCTGTGCAGAGTCCCGCTGGTCATAAACTTCTACTTTAACTCCTGTCTGTGCCAGCAAAAATGCTGATTCAGTTGATTCCCACTTCACAGAATCACCCGTAACTGTCCGCGGGCAATCAATATGACAGTTTTCGACCCTGATGGTGATCGGGTCAGATGCAGGTATGCAGCATCCAGTGCAGCTGAGTGCGGTCTGTGCTACCAACCTGAGGGTTTCTCTCTAGATCAGGTAAGATCTTGGAATTTGAGTTACCCAAATTCTTCACTTTGAAAATAAGTAAATGTAAGTATAATTTTGTTAGTTCGCACAACTTACTCAAATCCAGATTCAGATTTGTTTATAATGTCCTTTTCACAGATGGGTTTGCAAAGAGCCTTGTATAGATTTTGTTCCCATTGCCATTCATGTCTGGTCATATTAAATATGAGAAAGTGATGAATAGACAGTTACAATTTTCCCTAACTCCAATTCACACATCTGTTAATCTGTTCAAAATGATGTAGATTGTTTGCTGGAGAAATTAAGTATTGATAATGTTCTCACTTCTAAGCTACTTTAAGTTTATAAGTGTATTGTGGCAGAAGTTTTATAATCTGCAACACTTTCGTATAAATACATTTCTGTTTTGTTGCTCTCTGTTGATCCCTGATATAACACAATAGTGATTCAAGCATATCTGATGATGTTTCATTACTGATGAAGCATATCATCAGTAATTTTGCCCCAAATTTTCAGTCAGTTCAAGTTGTATGAAAAGTCAACAAAAAGAAATGAATGATGAAGATGCCAATATGGCACAACATATCAGCTATTGCAACCTTTGTAAAGTGTGTGTCAAAAATAATCTTCCTGTTTTTTGTCAGAATTCCTGCTCCCTATCATATTCCCCCAGTAGTCAAACTGGAATCCATGCATTTGAGCTAGTAGTGGAGGACTTCCCCAGAAAACACATCACTGTCTCCTACTCTGATGGATCCTACACCTCAAAGAATCCCCTTTCAGTAGGAAGGAATAAACGTGCCATCACTATCACACCGTCATTTTCATCAAGCACCACTACAGCCGCAACAACAACCACAGCTGCACCAACGACAACCACAGTCGCATCAACGACCACAGCCCCACCAACAACGACCACATTCCCACCAACAACGACCACATTCGCACCAACAACGACCACATTCGCACCAACAACGACCACATTCCCACCAACGACCACATTCGCACCAACAACGACCACAGGCCCACCAACAAGGACCACATTCCCACCAACAACGACCACAGCCCCACCAACAACGACCACATTCCCACCAACAACGACCACAGCCTCACCAACAACGACCACAGCCCCACCAACAACAACCACATTCCCACCAACAACGACCACAGCCCCACCAACAACGACCACATTCCCACCAACAACGACCACAGCCCCACCAACAACGACCACAGCCCCACCAACAACGACCACAGCCTCACCAACAACGACCACAGCCCCACCAACAACGACCACATTCCCACCAACAACGACCACAGCCTCACCAACGACTACAACCGAACCAACAACAACCCTGCCTCCATCTACCACTATGCCCTACCGTTCATCAATTGCGCCTTTAAGCAAGCTTCCTCTGCAGTTCTCTGTTCATGGTTCGACAACAATTTTCTTTTATTGATATTTACCACACTGATTTACATTTTAGCATTTATTTTGATACATTTCTAACTCAGTGTCTCTTTCTTCTCATTTGACTTTCAGTTGACTCACACTATGCCCCTTCATGTCTCGATGGTGATTATTTCCCCATTTTCCTGTCTCCGACTCCAAGTAATGGAGTAAATCTTCCTGCCTTTGTCAACAACACACTCGAAATCAAAGTCAGATCCACAGCACAACATGCCACGTAAGGAAATTTCATATTAAAATCACATATATAATTTTGCAGTCAAGTGTTTATTGTGTTTGTAAGGGATAATGTACGCTGAGCCTACACTTTGCATCAGGGTCTTGAGTCACCGTGTCGGGACTTATTTTGTAATAATGACCGGCTTACTGAACATTATCCCACTTATTTCACGGCTACTTACCAAAGTTAATCATTTGTCACAAAATACTGATTTTAAATTATTTTATTACAAGCTAAAGAAATGTACAAGCCTCCACCAAAAAAGTAGTTCTGCAGGATCTTGCAGTAAGCAAGGAGTAATATATTTTTGGTACAAGAACTTTAAGTTAATTTGATTCAAAATTAACAAAATCGACCAGACTTCTTGAGTGCACAGTGATACAATGAGATGTGAAACAGCAGTTTGTTATTCTGAAATAACAGAATGTGCTCCTTGGCCAATCAGAATTGAGTATTCAACAAAGCTATGTAAAAATTTTATTTTTGCATATAAGATATATATCACGTATCATTTCCCAGTGTTTCATTACAAATGTACATTATAACCAATAATTTGTGAATAATACGTTAATAATGCGGTTTGGCTACTGAATATTGTTCTTTTGGGCAAGTTTATGAAAACATTGTTCCCCTTGTAGGATCTATGACCTAATTATCACTGGACCAAAGGGCATTTCAAAGCAGAAGACCTCCACAGAAGAATATACCATAAAATGGACACCAACGGATGATGAAGTGAATGACCATTTTCCCATCTGCTTTGTTTCTGAGGCAAGAGATAGGTGAGCTTTAAATAAACCATCCACTTCATTCTAAACCTCATAAACCAGATGGACTAGGTGATAAATTAGAAAACCAATATGTAAAAATGTTCAATACAACATGGAGTGGAGATTCGTATCTGACTTCCACTTCCATCACATTTTCATGTGAACAGCTCCTTGGTGAATAATTTATATAATTTGAACTCTGCCCACCTAAACCCAGATGGAATCATTTTTTGAAGTATTGAAATGTGAGACTGTTGATTTCCACATAGCTGACATTATAGACTACATACAGGGCAGCTAAACTGAATAATTTACCAGCTTTAATGTTCTATTCCAGACACTACAGAATCTATCATTCAGAGCTGCGTTGTGTCACTGCTGATGTTGGACACCATGGTTAGTATACTTCAAACTTAAGTTAAATCTAATTTTTCATGTTGAACACAAATCTTGTACTCTTGAACAGATTGCACTGTTTGTATTATGTGATTTGTTTGATATTATGGGGCTCAGTGTCAAATGTCAAATGTCAAATGCTCAAAAGTATTGTTTTGACTATTGGATATTGTTCTTATAGATCACAAGTCACAAGTCTGTAACCCAAAGTGTCTTGAAGGCTGAGAACTAGTGCCTCGTGTAGTCGTACAGGAGGTGTGCTTTCACTGACTCTGCAATATTTTTACAATTACTCCTGATGAGCAAATGCTGATTACATCAGGGGAATTCCCAACTTTTCTCCTATACCGAGAGACCTTCTGTCAGTGGATTAATTCCCTGTCAACAGGGAGCCTGGGTTACTTATGCACCTTCCTGTTCCCTTTCAGTTAGTACACTAATGCAGTGGTTAGTGTTATGAACGTACCATCACACATTGATAACGTCAGTGACATTAGTGGGTAAATCTGTAGTCATTTTAGTTTGTTGACAGATTCCAATGTTCTGGCTTGACCTGAGTCAACAGGTTTTTTCTGTAACGGGAGCTCCCACAACTCCCCATGCAAGAATCAATTATCTTTGGAAACCAGCAAGGAGTCACTAAGATTATGGTCAGTGCCTCTGGATGCATTCTTTCCAACGCAGCCTGAACCAGCTCCAAGGGCACAAGATTATAACATTATAACCTAAGATCAGGTGAAAATGCATCCACTCCCAGCAGCGCATCCTCATCGCACATTGATGTTTTCTATGGATGTTACCAGTTCTAGGTTGGCCCAATCTGAATCTTCTCCAAATTTGTGAGAAAAAACCCCCCAAAACACCCAAAAGACCTAGTGTCCATTTTCCTGCTAGAGTCCCCTTAAGAAGAGATCTGCGCCCAATTTCATCACCCCTGCATGGCCCTCAATGAGAAGAACTGGTCATTATATAATGTAAGCAGTTTGCCTGACAGGGATAGGAGTGCAGAATGTACTTTCTCTTAAGGAGAACAAAATAGTGTCTGTAAATCCCAAATTGTATTTCCAGTGCTGGAAGTATACTCTTTTCCCAAAACGGAGATTGCCATTCCTTTCCTTTAGCTGAAGTAAGCAAACTGTTGACATGTGGGACCTGCAGAGTCTGTCCCACAATCAGCAAGATGGCAAGATACACTTTGTGCAAGCAATTTCTTTGTCTTAATCAATCAAATTTCAAGTCATCACCATTATGTTGTGCGTCACACTTGAGTCCAAGACACATGCCTAAAGTCTTCACCTCTGTTCACACATCATTACCATGGAACACAAATAAGTGTTATGTACTGTGTCTCTTACTATTCAGAGACCATTGTACACTGCAATGAAACCACGATGACAGTGGAAGTGGAGAAGTCCTATCTCATCAGACGCAACGAGGACAACTTACACCTGAAAGACTTCAACGATCCTGCCTGCAACCTGACAACACACTCCAACAGCACCCACCTGGTCGCCATCATGTCGCTGAACACCTGTGGGACCACACTGGAGGTACAGCACACTAAGCCAAAATGTGTCAAAAATATCAACATAATAATGATAGGGTTGAACACACCAGTATTTCTCTGATAACCATGAGAGTTTTTATGGTGTGTTCCTAACATCAACGTCTATTTTATTCTCTTTCACTTTTAGGAAGATGAAGACAACCTTGTCTTCAAGAATGAGATCACATCTGCTGACCCAACTGAAATTATTTCCAGGCAACATGATGTTGAGATCGCCTTTTCATGTGTCTATCCCAAACGGGCCAACCTGACGCTGGGATTCAGACACAAAAACCCATATGCCTTTACAGAGAGAGGCTTTGGTGCTTTCAGCTTTCAGTTTGAATTCTTTGAGAGCAAGAGGTTCAGGAAACAGAAGGAGGCCAGCACTTACCCAGTGGAGGTGTACCTGAAACAGATGATCTTCATGGAGATTGAGTCAACTACCTCCATCCCCAACACAGAGCTGTTTGTGGAGTCCTGCAAGGCAACTCCCTATGACAACCCAAACTCTCGCATTACCTACACTATCATTGAAAATGGGTAGGTGTACGCAGTGATGAAGCAATTCTTCACTTCTGCATGTGCTACAATATTAACATATATCATGTTCAACATGGTTTTGAGGAATACTATTTCTAAACCATTATTACTGCATTATTACAGGTGTGTGAGGGACACCACAGTGCAAATTTACCCCGGCTCCAAGTCTCAATTCAGATTTGGAATGGAGGCTTTTGAATTCATTGGTGCTCATGAGGAGGTAAAGTGAAACATACCAACATTTTGTATACAGAGCAAGGTGTAAATGTACTTTTGGTTTAGTTGAAGGACCGCACCGACTTAATTGTCACCTTACCCATTATGTGATGAGAAGACAGGCAACAAAATCATCTCTGTGAGTCCAGTAGATAGTTCTGTCGCATGCTAACGCTTTAGCATACCATATGCTAAGTAATCATACGGTACTAGCATTATCCTAAAAGTGAGAAAATGAGAACTTGTTGCAGCTTTAAGGCTGGATGGTTAGTTAATTTTAATGATGAGTCTAAACCTGCCAGGCTTAGGGAATTGGTAAAATAGACAAAAAAGAAAGCACTCTTTGGAACTACTTTCAATGCCAGAAAATCTCTTTTCCTTTGAGACTGAGTGTAATTTTTGTTGTTTACACAGGGAGTGAAGTTAGCTAGAAAGCTAAGTGTGTTGTGCTGTTGATCGTAATGGACTTCAGTACTTAGTTTTTAATCTACAGGCCATAGAATAAAAACAAATGGGCTGCCTGCTGGCTCAGTGGTCTAAGGCGCGTACCATGTAAGTGCGATTTTCTGTGTTCGAATCCGGCCCAGGACCTTTGTCGCATTTCATCCATCTCCCTCTCTCTCCCAATCTTTCCTGTCTCTCTATACTTTCACCTGTCGAATAAAGGTGAAAATGCAAGAAACAAATCTATAAAAGAATAAAAACCACTACCAACTTTGGATCGCTAAAATGTCTATCTTCATACTTTAGATAATGCTAATTGCCTACGATTATTTAACATACTGTATGCTAAAGCGTTGACCAATGGGCCAAACTCAATCGGTGTAGTCACTTTTCTTTAAAGTGATGGGCCATCACAGCATGTCCCCAGCTGTGCCCAGGTAATCTGAGGAGGGAGTGACTTCAGCCCACTGTGTCCGTAGGTCTACATCACCTGCTCAGTCATCCTGTGTGAGACTGGGGTTCCTGGGACCAGGTGCACTCAGGGATGCATCAGGTCCAACTCAGGGAACCAGCGCCGCAAAAGGGAAGCTATCGCCGAGACTGCCAGGCACTCCATTTCCCAGGGACCTATGCGCCTGTTTAAGACCTCTGACAGCCAAGGTAAATATATTTATACACACACACACACCTGATTGTGCCAGTGTAATTCATGGAAAATTCTTACCACAGCGGCACAAGCCTCTCTCACTGTCTCTAAGTTATATGCCGACCATGCCGCTAGAAACCTTTCAGTGTTTGTCTTCTTGGGAACTAGAACTAAGTCTCTAACGTATTTCCCTTTGTTTTATTTCTTTTTGATTTGTTTTGTTTGTTTTTTTGTTTCTATTTAATGTTTAGCCTCTGGTCCAAGCCTGAATCTGAGCATGAACCTAATGTTCATTGTCGGCTGCCTCCTGGTGTGTGGAGTGGTGGTCTACCGGTCCAGGAGGTCCAAAGCTAAATACCAACCCCTGCCAACCTCTGACTCAGACTGAGGACCGGAAAGCCATTTTTACCCAGTCAGATCATTCAGGTGGGAGGGACCATAGGTTGATTTGAGTACACAGTTATATTTTTATATTATCTCTTCAAGGGCAGACATGGTGATTATTAAGCCTCGTGTCATGTGAGAATGACAGGTGATCAAGGGTGGAAGTAACTAATTACATTTACTCTGTATACTTTACTGTAATTGAGCAGCTTTTTTGTGTACTTGTACTTCTTTGAGTATTTTGTGTATAGTAGTAGTATTTTTTTACCTAAGTATGTTTTTACTGAAGTACTGTACTTCACTGCATTTTAAATCACATCCATTACAGAGTATACATTTTGTAGCTCTCCATTAGCGTCAGAAATTAGACATAAACTGTCAAATTGTGGAGCCATTCACAGTGAACTGTCAGTCAGCAAAGTAGAGAAGAGTAATCTGTTTTTACTTTGTTTGTGCACTTTATTTTGTAAATTCTCTCTGTCCTCTCATCCTTTTAGAGTTGCATGGAAAAGATCACATGTAACAATGTTCTCTTTTCTAAAAAAATAACTCATTAAGGTTTATTCTAACATTTTAAATAAGCTACTTTTTACTTTAACTTAAGTAGATTTTTACACCAGTACGTCTACTTAAGTAAAATATCAGCAAAATGCTTCTACTTGAGTAGGACATTCTAGTACTCTTTCCACCACTGCAGGTGATATTTGATTTTCACATATAATAATAATACAGTGTATAACTTTGTCAGCCAGTCACTCAGCTGAGAAGTGGGCTGTCAACACGAGCTCTACTGAGCACCATGAGCATCACGTACGCAGGTGCAGGTTTTTCTTGTTAAGGCGAGGCACCACAGGTGAAAATGGTGATTTTGGCTGAATTGGTCAACTTTGAGATATTGTCATATTTTGCTTCTATAACAACTATAGTTTCATAAATTGTACAAAACTAATCAAATACAATTATAAAAAGATAATTAATTTTATTTTAACTTCTAGCAACTTAGTGACCATTTTCTCAAAATGATGTACTCCTTCTATCCAAAACACTTAACAACTTAAGTACCAAATTTTGCATGGTGTTTTTTAACAAAAATAGCTGGTAATTTACAGAAGCTTTCTTTAGTATCTTTTGTCATTTACTTTTTATGAACATGAAAAAATAGTTAAAAATTGTAAATTTCCATGACATACATAGTGTTTTGTAGATAATTCATCAAAAAAACTAAATTTGGACAAATCTTTCTTACAATTACTAACCATTTAGTAGTTTAGTCAGATTGAAGGAATCTGCACTCTGACAAAAAACTAATTTAAATTTACAAATTTTCCCACTATAATTGCTTTTTTAAGAAAATACTGTTCAATTATTTTGCCGTATTCACCTGTGGCGCCTCCCCTTAAACATTTTATTTAGTCATGTCAGTCAATTGTTGTTGTCTTTAAATGTCAACATAAAATGTATGTTATGTTGGGATATTTTTGTTGTAATTGAAAAGGAAAAGGATTATATGCTAAGATAAAGATATAGAGAGATCTATCATGTCTGTGAACAATTAAACTGTTTTTTATATTTTTCAAATATTCCTGTTGTGTCTGAGATTTTATAAAACAGCATGATACCCCAAAAGGACTGAAGGCTTTTATTGAGCCACTCATTCCTTTAGAGTCAAGTGGAATGTGTGTGATTTTTGTGAGAGATAAATGTGGATTTGTGAAGAAGAAAGTGAGGAAAGATTGTGGGAGGGAAAGGTCAAGATTCATTTTTCTACTTTAGGATAATGACAAATTACTGTCTGTTCCACTGACAATGAATGGGACACTGACTTTGTGAACTCTTAGAATGAAGGCTGAGCTTTTACATTTGAATGAAAAAAAAACTGCAATACTGCTATGAGTTCCAAACTAGTAAATATACCCTTATATGCAGGTGTTGTCAGGGAGTTACTTGGAGACTGGACCCAAGTGCAGAAACCAGCAGAGAGGGAACTTAGCTAAAGCAAAAGGTTTTAATCGATGAACTTAGGCAGTGTACAAAACAGGAAGTCCAAAAAGCAAAATCCGAAACAGGCTGGCAAACAAAGGAAGACAAAAACCAAACCTGGCCGGCAACAAGGCAAGAAGATATTCACATGGAACACAGGGAACACAGAAGACGAAGCAGGTAACTTGGGAAAACACAACAGACGAACTGACACCACTCCAGGGAAACACAGACTACTTAAACACACACACACTAACGGGAAAATGAGGAACAGCTGGCAGGAGGGAAAATTAGTCCAGGAGCTGATAGGAAGAAGGCAGGCTGGTGAAGGGGGAACATGGCAACAGGGCAAACGAGGGTGATGCAGGGCAGGTGTGGAGGGAAGGAGCACAGAAGGGAAGAAAGTCCAAGGGCATCTAGTGGCTGGCAGGAGGATGGCAGGACTGGGGAGTGAAAGGAGTGGTGACCAGGACACAGGGGCAGACAGGGGCAGACCATGACAGACCCAAGGGCTAGAGCTGAGAGGGGCAGATCATGGCAGGTGTGCCTTTTATATATTAAAAGTGAAGACCACTTCAATGCAATTCTCAGATTTAATGCTGAAATTTAATTCTTTCAACTTTCATCACAGCCTGCACAAACTGAAATGTCTGCATTCAAGCCTAACCACTGGCATTCTGATTGTTTGATACCAGCATGTGCCAAATCTTTGCAGATGTATGTGTATTAAGCATATATTAATCAGTGTTCTTCACTGAAACTTGTCTTTAGATGACAAAGAATGTCTACTAATAAGAAATGTCTATAAGCAAGATAACAAGAGTTGCCAGAAGTGCCACGGATTTCAGAAGAAATGTCTACTCATTCATTTATTCATCAGACTTGGGTTTGTGGTCTGGTGTAAACTCTACAATCCTCTTTAACTAAATGCTCATAATCCTCATAGAATCATTGTATCATCATAATGAAGACTAAATGTGGATGAATTTTCATTGTACCACTGAGACAGTTGAAGTGCAACAGACTTTAGGATCAGAGTTTAAAAGCTATTTAAAACATTACAAATTTAATATGCAAAGGTTTTAGGGTGACTTTGATGAAAAAAAACAAACATGCAATTTAATAAACTTTATAAATTACTTCATTATTTCCATTTCTGTCAGCCTGTCACATCCCTCTGTTCTCTGAATGAACCAAAGGAGTGGATCACTTTATCAGTCTTAGATTCCTTCTACTCTGAGATAGCAGCTACATAAGTTATATAACAACAACTAACTGTGGTTCCTGCAAATGCTATGTCACGTCTTCTACCTATTACCTACTGATCTACCCACGTTCCTTTTGAAAAGGCACCACATAAATAAAGACTACAAAATGGAGTATGAGCTAGATGCAAATTTGTATATGCATGTGCATTATTGCTAAATGTGAAAGTTTTTTCTTAAACATGCAGGTGAAATGGACCATAACGTGGCCTCACCCGGCCTTTGTCTAAATAATCACATGGTCAAGTTCCCACAGCTTTGCATGCGACAGGATATCAAATCACTGACAAGCTGGAAGACTTGATTCACACTGGTATGTGCCCAGTGCAGTTACTTCCTTGTAGATTTAGCATTGGATTTACTAACTGAGATTCATTTATTGTGAATGTGCATTCCGCACAGTACAAAGACAGTTTGTTCACCTGAAACGTTTCATTTAAATCTCTTTGTCCTGGATTTCATGACAAATTCCTACAATTAGTCCATTTAAGTGGAGCTCACTGTGTTCTTAATCAAGGCTAAACTTACGCACATGTTGCTCTGTTTGGTCTTGACCTCTTTAGTCTTGCTCTTGACTTGGACTTGGACTTAAATAGACTCACTTGACTTTAGTGCTCTTACCCGCCACACTCATCAGTTCCCTAGTACAATGGCAGAGCCCTGAACTAGGATTTGTTTTGTGTTTAAATTATTTTTGATTTTTGAATAGGATATTCTACTTTCATATCCCATCTCTGAATACAGATCCATTTTTATTTTTAATAAATCAATTTACCTTACTAACCTATAGTAGCTGTCAACTTCAAGAAAAACAGCCTTGTTTTTAGCTGTTTGACAATTTTTGACATGATCCAATGGGGTTTCAAAGGGTTTCATCAGCCCAAGAGGTCAGAGAATTTTCTCAACCTAAAGAGGACAATGTAATCCTTCAATTTATGTTAAAACATGAAACTCACCAATCACCTTATGAGGTTTTCAGGCGACGGCAGCACTATAAAACCAAAACCACTAGATCAACTGAAGGAAAGTATATAGGCCTGTCTCACAAAGCATGCGAGTTCAACATAGTCAGGTTATCTCTGTGATAACTGGCTTCACACAATGGCGATCCCACAGAACTGGTCTCACGAAGCTGGTTATCAACAGGCTCTGTCAACCCAGGAGTTTTCAATCCTACTGTGAGCATGTTCACACGAAAGGGGCGGGGTTTGTAACAAGTAGCCAATCATATGCAACATGGACAGACCCAGAGCAGCTGATTTAAGATAAAGGCCCGGTCACACTACGTGCCAAAGTGCACACATATTTACTTTGCCCCACATTCATCTCCATTGAAAGGCCCAAAGTGTGAAGGCCAAATACAAAACATAATTTCCGGTAAATAGTAAAGCAAAAAAGATGCAGCGTATAACTTGTAGTCTGTCATGAGGCAGGACTCAATTTATGCATGTAGAGATTTGATAGATGACAGTTTTAAGATAGAATTATTATTTTTTTTTTCACTTTTGCCTTTATTAGATCGGTCACAGTAGAACAAGACAGGAAAGACCGTGAGAGAGAGAGGGACGACATGATATGAGCCTACAGTCAACAAAAAGCCTGCTCACTCCCCTTTGACATCCTGCATAATTTTGTTGTGCTATGTTCTCTCAAAATACATTAATTTGGATGTTTTTCCTCTATCTAAAGAACAAAAAATAACATTTCATATAATATGTCACCTTTAGATTTTTATTTATGAGTTTTGATGTTGAGTTGTATTGACGGGGTTTTCAGCTGTTTGGTGCCTCTCCATCAGAATCCACAAACAATAATAAATTAATCAAACAATAAAAGCAATACACTCAAATAATTGTGGGATTATCTAAACATATGCTGCAGACAATTACAGACTGTAAAAGTGGGAAGTATGGGAAAAAATCGATTACTAACATTTGTGTTCTTCTCTCTACTATAATGAATAAATATGAGCAATACAAAAAATAAATATTGCTGCTGATAGTGATAGATAGTGTAAATGTGTAAGTAAACAGGCTTATTTCTGCCTGTCATTAAGGCACAGTGTTCATACTTTTAATTGAAACAATGCTGTGTGGTCACATTAAGTCACATTGAGTCACATTAAGTCACATTGAGTCACATTGAGTCACATTGAGTGGGTGGGAATGGGTGTCGTCCATTGTGTCAATCACTGTCCGGAATCAAATGAAAGAATTCCAGCACTAAACATGCAGCCTTCTGCAGTGCTTCTTACTATCTGTTAATTCATTAATTTCCCCCTGTACAGTTCTTTTTATTACTTCTCATTCATTTGAATGCAGTCATGTTGCGTTTTGTAAATGGAATTATTAAAAAAAAGCCAACAGGATCCTCCAGGATTTCTCCAGAGAGCTGATGAGGAGGCGGGCTTTTTATACATGTGGATCCAATACCCTGAACGTGTTAGCTGTGTAGCCTATAAGTTACCATGGCGATGCGATGTACCCCGCTGACTAGTGAGTCACCGTCGTGAGACAGAAAATCCAAAGTTAAGCCCAAAATTTGCTCATTAAACCATTAATGGAAAGACACATATGGTCACTACTGCGATGTTTTAACAAATAGGTCAGACTTTATTTATTTACTTATTTATTTATTTATATAATTCTTTAAAAACTGTGTGTGTGTGTGTGTGTGTGTGTGTGTTAGAGGCTTAGATGATTGGAATGTAGTCACTACAGAGCAAGCTCAATGACACTGCCACCAGTGAACCTGGACTAGACACTGTACTGTATTTGCTGTAACAAATTTTAGGTTGATGGAATCACTCATATTGTCAATTTTGCGGTAATTTGTAATCACAAAGGGTCCAAAACTGACATTAGAGTTAAATTTAGACACTTGAAAACACTTGATTTGGTTATTTTCACGTGTGGCCTACATGTGTGTTCTAGTATGCATCAAGGTGCATGCAACTCTAGGATATATATATATAGTGTTAACAGGTCTACTCTAATGTATGTCTTGTTAATTTCCTTCTGTATTACTTTTTAGTATGTCATTAATTTCCATTATCTGTACTATTCTTCAATCATTTATGCCAGTCCATGTGTAGGGGGGGTGAGGGCGAGGATGTGGGAGCATGAGACTGGGAACATGCTTGGGGGTGTGGGAATTGGCAGGCAGGTGTGAGTGCAGGTAATGTCTATTTAAATTGTGTTCTTTTTTCTGCTCGCCTGTTTCTGTCCAAATAATGTAAAACCCTCAATAAAAAGAGAATAAAAAATAAATAAATGAATAAAAAAAGAAAACACTTCAAAAACACTACAGTTTGCTATAGACTTTACTTTTTCTTTCAACTGACTACTGTTTTCCTCACCTTAGCTAAACACAGTGGATGAGCTCTGGGTATACTGCTGGCCTTTTGCACTTCCAGAAACATCACTGCGAAACGAAAGTATTCTGAATCAGACCGGTGAAACGAAGGTGAAAGTATAATCAGTCATGACCCTGCCAGTCCAGTTATTGCGACAAGAATCAACCCTTGGCACAGATTTTCCCAAGAGTCGGCCTTTTTGACAGCTACTGCCAACTTCTGCTCAACACCGACGAGCTTGTTCATCATAAAAATAGCACCTGTTACTGATGCTTGGCTTCCCTGTAAGAACGAAAGAAAAACAAACACAAAAAGAAACATACCCGTATCATGACTACAACACTTGAGCTATGAAGAGAGAATAAAAGACAGAAAGTAGAAAAGCCGGTCATAATTGGAAGGCGTGATATTATTATTAATACCATTTGACTGACCTCATCGCAGCAATACACAATTACCTAAGAAATAATATATTCATATTCATATTTCATTGAAGGTCCTAAGAAAGATGCCTACAAAAAAAAAAGGCCTACTATTATTTAAAGAAACAATTCAAGATGAGTTTGTTGTCTGGTCTAAATTCTGCAAGTATATATCATTAAATATCCATATATCAAATGTATATATTATATGCATCATAATGAAGGCTTAGATATGGGTGCTGTATTACAGGAGTGTTGAAACTTGAAGGTTTCTTTATGCATAGCAGTTCAGGAAATAATTCTCACATTGAAACTGAACATTCCACAGTTTGAGCGTTGCACCTTTGATAAGGAGTGTCAGGTAGTTTAATGTTTAGTGTTACATTCTCCTAGATTAAAGTTATGAACAACTGTTAGTTATCAGTTATATATATACAGTATATATACATACGCATATAGGAGTTTTCTCCTATTTAGTTTCTTTGAGTGACTGGATCAAATAGATCAGAATCTGCATCCTGTTATTAATTTTTTTCCCCATGCAGAAAGCAGCAGCTATGCTTTATCTTGAACTATGTGAAATCTATGTGAAATGGGAAATCACTATGTTTTGTGAGCAAGATTTCCTTGATTAGTTTGGCATTACATTACGTTACATTACATACGTTACATTGAATATTCTAGTAGTTTAGATTATTATTTAGGATTATTACTTATCCAGTAGAAGTGAAACAGAAACAAAGGAAACAATGGAGGAATAGAAAAAACCTTTGGCCAGACCTTCTTTTGTTTGGTATTCTGCCATAAAGTAATCTGATTTCTTTTGGGTTTTACCTTGTGCTAATAATGATCTTCTCATCACAAGTTGCTTGGGTCAAAGTTATTATCACTCTAACATTGTGGTTTTTAATGAATACATTACCTTGATACTTAAAAATTGGCAAACAGTCCTGCAAGCAGAAAGCTTGAATTAAAATGGAACAAAATTCAACATTTCCATAACAGAACACAGCGATCTACAGTGTTATGTGTTTGACGCCTTTCCCCATTCAATTCTTGCCCTACTGCTGCCACATTATTAAGAAAACTTGGGTGTTTGCATGAACTATTTTGTGTTTTCTGTTTTCTCCTCTTTGAATGCCATGGAGCCAGTTTGTCATTTATTTACACACAAGCCAGTCAAACTATATCAGTATAAAGCCGTCTTTTAAAATGAGTGTAGTGGGAACTGATGACAGCTTTTAATGGAAAATCACACTACATAGTTGGCCTGCTTTGATTGTGCTCAGGTTGCACCTTTCAAATACTTTGTATTCTTGCAATCAGAGCCATTTTTCCTTCATGCTGGCCTGTCATTTACTTGAATGACATTAGCTATTTGTTTCACACAAATTTGTCTGATAATGGAAGTACATGGCATGCCCTTGTGCTTTGCAAACAGGCTTTGCAAACAAGGCGTTTACAGTATGTAATGTATTTAATCATTTCATTCAGCGAAACCAGTTTTGCAGTCGGCCTATTATTACAAGACCTAGTATGCATACCGATGAACTTAGCGGACCATTCTTCAATCTGAGTTGTTTGGCAGGTCAGGTCGGAGTGTATATAAAGATGCTGCAGGTGGGGATGCGAGAGTCAGAGCGCCCTGGGACAGATGGTTGAGTTTCAGCCACCATGGCTTCTTCCACACTGGTGTTCCTGCTGCAGCTGCTCCTGCTCTCTCTGGCATCTGCATCGCACTACTTCGGGGCCACCATGACCTTTACTGCCAAAGGAAGAAACCCAAATGGAACATTTAGGGTGAGGGGACCCTAATGATATGAGCCATGTACTGCAGCTAGCATGTATCGTTCGTTCCACTTGCACTTATTGTGTGTCCTGGTGATGAAAACAATAATATACTTAGTGACAGTCAGGCTTGTAAATATGGTAACTAACTTGTGTCATTTTGTGGCCGTTTCTTCTTCTTCTTATAAAACTGTAGTGAATGATTGTGTGCTGTGGAGGAGACAACATATTTATTTATTTATTTATTTATTTTTTTGGAGGGTGAAGGTTAGAATAATCAGGACTAGTATGTTGTTGTTGTTGTTATAATATGCATTTATTATTATTATTATTATTATTGTTATTATTATTATTATTATTATCATTATTATTATTATTATTATTATTATTATCATTTTATTGTTTCTTACTTGGTTTTTATACTTATAATAATAACAATAACAATAATATAAAATGAGTTAAATTAACTTTTGGAATGGGAAGTCAAGTTGAGGTCTTGTCTTGAAGTTGTAGAGCACTGTTCAGATGAAATGTGTATGTTGTTTGGAGAGATGGAAACCAATATAGAAATTTCATATTATTTCATATTTCATTATTATTTCACATTATCTGTTGCATTTCACCAAGGCTGTGTTGATGAATATCTTCCTTTCTATAACAATGTAATTCTGTAGCCTGTAAAAATCCCTTTGCCACTGTCTTATTACACATGGTTGTAGTAATCAGTAATTATCCGGGTGCAATTAGTTTAGATGCTGCTTGCATGCTGACTGAAGCAAACTACTATATTTATGTGTTACTAATCATTCTGGTTAAAAAGCTAGAAGCTTAAGGTATTTTTGGTTCAGTATGTACAGCTAACCAGTCAGATCCCTTCTCTTCATTTGGGAACTAAACTATGCAACTTCTTCTTTCTTTGTGCCTCGCCAACAAAGAGCTTTAATAATATGCCCTCAGCTTCAAATCCCAGCCCCGTTAATGAGAAACAAATCAGAAGTTGTTGGAGGTACTAGGTTGTTTTTCTTTTACAAAGAATATTATAGAGGCTAAAGAAGTTTTCCTTTTTTTCCATTTATGCCATATTATATTGGTGCCCAACACCAGTTACAATTAATGTAATGCTGTTGCTAATTAATGCTAATCATCAAAAACAGACAGTAACACATCTGAATATTAGATCTGTTAAACTAGGCTAAAATTACAGTGCTATAACTGGAGGGTTTTTTTTTCTTTCTTTTTTTTTTTTAACCACAAAAATGTCCTCAGCTTCAGTAAACCAACCTTTTATGATTGCACATTTACATAACATAATCTTGTTCCACAGGTGGATTTTCGCAACAGGGGAACCTTTGATGGGTGTCAGTACAGCCACCGCTGGTATTGTTACAGCGGTGACTGTGGCTATCCAGTCAGAGTTCAGACAGGCAGAATTGACAGCAGCACCAACGCACCACAAACTAACAGGCAGTGGTGTGAAAGTGAAACAGTCACGACAAGACATGTCCCAAGTGACAAACCTTTTCAAATGAGGTAGGCTATTTTCCTCAAATCACATAATGATCATTGCTATTATTACTAACCTTTATATTATTATTATTATGATTATTAATAAACATATTATTATTATGAATAATAATAACATATTACAGTCTTAATAAAATAATAGTACAGTAAAATTGTAGTTTGCTGAGCACCATCCTCTTTTTCAGCAGACCTGCAACATTTTCATCCACATTTATATTTATTGTGATTCTGCCAATTGTAAAAGTAAGCAGTAGTGTTTAGATGCAGTATCTCAAGACTGTTGTATCCACACACCAGGGAAGCTAGCTGTTGTTGGATCCCAACAAGCAACTACATTGGATCTTGGAAACTACTGACTCAAGTGGATTTAGGAATAAGATCTGATACTGGCGAGCCAAACAGATCTCCAAAAGTTGCCATTCTACCTTTCCTGCGGTAAGTCCCCTACCATACAGTGGATGGACACAGTGGACACACTCCTCAAAGAAAGAATTATTTTGCCCGGAAAGACGCTTTTTTACCTGGAAATTGTTTGAAAAAACAAAACAAAACATTTTCTTTGTTGAGTGCTTGTCATGTGTTCTACCATGTTATGCCCTCTATCATACCATTATGTTACCTCTTGTATTACTACCTCCATTTGCTGTTTTGCATGTTTAACTACGCTTGCTTGCTTTTCATTCTGCTGATTTTATTCTTTTGCGTAAGGGACCCTTTGCAGACGTCTGGCACTAACTGTTACTCTTGTTAACGTATGCATTCAGAGTTCCTATGAACTGCCCACGGTCATACAACCTGATGTCCTTTGATCCCGATGATGACCAAGTTCGATGTCGATATGGAATAGCCGGTGGTACAGAGTGCAACAGTTGCCGCCAACCTGCAGGCTTTCACTTAGATCAGGTAGGTTGAAAAATCAATTTCCTAATACCTTGTACAACTAGTTTTTGCCTCAACTAACGCCAATATATTCACATTGTCAGGGCTCTTGCACATTGTACTACTCCAACTACAACCCCCCAAACACTGGCGTCTATGGATTTGAGTTGGTGGTGGAGGACTTCCCGCGTCGCCCCATCACGCTGGCCTACACGGACGGGTCTCGATCCAGCAGGTCTCCACTGACTGTAAGGAGAGGCAGGCGCTCACTGTATGGCACGACTGTCTCCTACCCCTGGTGGTGGGCTCACACCTCCACACCAGCACCATCTACCGCCAATAACAACTGGTGGTGGTGGCAGGGGCAGCACACCAGCACCCAAACTCCCATGACGACAAACCCTGAATGGTGGTGGTGGCATCAAACCAGTACTCCACCTTCAACAACTACAAACCCTGAATGGTGGTGGTGGCATCAAACCAGTAGCACATATCCAACAACCACCTATCCTCCAACAACTACAAACCCTCCTTGGTGGTGGGGGCATCGAACCAGTAGCACATATCCAACAACCACCACTCCTCCAACAACTACAAACCCTCCTTGGTGGTGGGGGCATCGAACCAGTAGCACATATCCAACAACCACCTCTCCTCCAACAACTACAAACCCTCCTTGGTGGTGGGGGCATCGAACCAGTAGCACATATCCAACAACCACCTCTCCTCCAACAACTACAAACCCTCCTTGGTGGTGGGGGCATCGAACCAGTAGCACATATCCAACAACCACCTCTCCTCCAACAACTACAAACCCTCCTTGGTGGTGGGGGCATCGAACCAGTAGCACATATCCAACAACCACCTCTCCTCCAACAACTACAAACCCTCCTTGGTGGTGGGGGCATCGAACCAGTAGCACATATCCAACAACCACCTCTCCTCCAACAACTACAAACCCTCCTTGGTGGTGGGGGCATCGAACCAGTAGCACATATCCAACAACCACCACTCCTCCAACAACTACAAACCCTCCTTGGTGGTGGGGGCATCGAACCAGTAGCACATATCCAACAACCACCTCTCCTCCAACAACTACCACGAACCCTTATTGGTGGCGAACCAGTACCACATCTCCCACAGCGACCAGGTGGTGGTGGTGGAATCACTCCACACCACCACCTGTCGGGTCCACCACTCCCGGCTGGTGGACCCAACAGAGCACAACTCCGTCCCCCTGGTGGTGGAATCAGCACACTACCACTCCTCGGTGGTGGCGGACCACCACTACGCCTCCCACAACCACAACCACAGCAACTACCACCACATCTGCTCCTTGGCGGCGGACGAGTACTACCACCACTCCCAGGCCAACTACAACCACCAGGCAGACGCCTAGCACCACAGGACCCCTGTATGCTGCCACTTCCCCCCTCAGTAAACTTCCTTTGCAATTCTCTGTTCTTGGTAAGCCAGCCAAAATGCTCCTCCTATACATTTGCATGGAATATATACACAAAATTGTAAAGGTAGATTATTGTTTTAATACTTAAAGTTTTACTTGTCCCCTCAATTGTCTATACATCTTTTAGTCTCATTAGGCTCATAGCTGTGGAACATATTGCACTTTGGCATTTAAATCAATCTTTATTTGAACTCTAGTTGATCCAGCTGCTCCCTCTTGCAATGAGGGAGAATACTTGCCTAAGTTCCTGCCCCCAACACCCTCAAATGGACAGCGCCTCCATGCTGAAGTCAACAGAGAATTGGAGATCAGAGTCAAAGCAGAAGCTCAACGCGCAACGTAAGGGAGAACAGGCATGACCAGTGTTAGCCTTGTGGCAGCAAAAAAAAATCCCCTAATTTCAGCAAGTACAATATAACCTCAGAAATCACTGTGACATTTCTGACTTGTTTGTTTTGTTTTCATACAGGCTGCATGATGTCATCATCAGCGGGCCCCTGAATATCACCAAGCACAGGACCACGCATGATGAGTTTGTCATTAGATGGACCCCTGTTGAAGATGACCTGGGAGATCATTTCTCCATTTGCTTTGTTGCTGAAGCAGTAAATGGGTGAGCCTCATGTTCATTCTTTTATAACAGCATTAGAAGTGAACAATGTTTGAATTTTGCCATATTGATAATCTAATATGCTCTATATTGCTGGAACAGTGTACCCAGTCCATCTCCAACTTATCACCATTACCGTCCCACAGTCTCTTCACAGTGAGTTACTTTCTTTTTCTATTTTTTGTGTTTTGCAAAATATCTCTCTTTGTACCCACAAGTTGGAGTGTATTGCTCATGTTTTGACTGAGCTTGAGAAAGAGGAAAAAAGAAAGTTGTAATGCACTAAGCAACCTATCAAGCTGCCCAGCAGTCTCTGACAGCAGTGATCAGGGTTAAGTATTGAAGAGGAGTTGTGACTAAATGCAGAATTTGTAGATGTAATCAACACTGACTCAGTGCATTCGAACTGTAAGTCAAACAAGAATAAAATATGCTTTTACAAAGATTTGTTAGAGTTAGATGTAAAATTCAGAGGCTGATTTCCTCACCTGCACCCTGAATTTTACTAATTAAATACTATTTAGAATTTAAACTGCCTCTTGTGAGAATAACCCATTCTGGTTGAACCTATACATTTATAAGGGATGAAAGAGGCTCCAGTTATAGGGGAGGAGCTTTTTAATGGCCCAGAAACAACTAAATCGATCTGAGTACAAGGGACAACAACAAACCAAATGGGGAATGAATAGATCAGATATTCATCCCTCCACCATATCTTTTGACCTATTGAGAAGATTAAAGTGAACATTTTACATAGGTTACCTTAAACATAGACTTTTGTCAGTGGAATTGTATTTAGGTTAGAAAACAAATCAGTAATAATAATTAATATTAACAATGACAAAAGCAATGGAATGTGTAAAAAGCATTACTCTCCTCAGTGAAAGTGTTAAATTAATCTTCAATGGTTTTCAGGTCTGGCATCTATCAGTCTGAGATGCGATGTGTTGTGGTGAAAGTTGGGCGGGCGAATGGTGAGTCTTATTGGTATCGTTATGCCAACATCTGTAGGCTGCTACAGTATATAACCAAAACTGAAAAGATATATGTGTTGGATTTTCACCAAATATATTTTTAGTGCTGTAGAGAGACTTTTTTTAAGGTGCAAAAAATGCTGTGTTGAGTTTTCAACATAATCTGGGGAGAAAATTATTAACAACAAAATCTCTTCCTCCAGTTGAAGCCAACGTGATCTGCAGTGAGTCCACAATGAGAGTAGAGGTGGACAAATCCTCATTCCCTAGACTTCATGAGGATAATCTACGGCTTAATGATCCCAGCAACACAGTCTGCAGCCTCCAGAGCCTCTCCAACAGCACTCACATCATCGCTAGCATCCCCCTCAATGCTTGTGGCACTCAGCTCGAGGTAAAGAACTCACTCCTGGATGCTAGTTGGTGGTATTTGTTTCATTAATTACTGTGCTCATCTGGTAATCATCAATTTGTCTAAATGACGCTGTGAGTTATAGAGTGAGTTATTGGTATTGCTTTTCAGTAGCAGTGCAAGGACTGAATAAATAACTTTTGACTCTGCAGGAAGATGATGAAAACCTAATCTTCAAGAATGAAATCACCACCGTGGACAATGTCAGAGACCTCATCACCAGGAAGCACCTGCTGGAAGTGCAGTTCTACTGCCAGTACCCCAAGCGGGGAAATGTGACACTGGGCTTCACTGCACACAGGTCAAATGTCACAGTGTGGGAGAAAGGCTTTGGTACTTTCATCTACGGGTTTGAGTTCTACCAAAGCAGCCGTTTCCAAACAATGATGGATCCCAATTCGTACCCCCTGGAGTTTGACGTAGGGGACCGGATTTACATGGAGTTAGAGGCCACATCTTCAGTCAATAACACCGAGCTGTTTGTGGAGTCCTGCAGAGCTGCACCATATGATAACCCCAACTACTGGCCAACCTACCCCATCATTGAAAATGGGTAAGTACACCACCTAGTGGCAATAGAGTAAAGAACAATTGAAAGATTTTTCTTTTTTTTTTATTACTTATGTGGCATTTCCACCTGAGAATTTATTCCCTTGTGCCCTAATAGCTCATAGATATGAGATGACCGTGTATTTATGTAAAAGTTTATAAAAAATAATGCTTTCAGTTGACAAACATACAGTTCAAACATACAGCATGCGAAGCTCCATTAACCGGCTGCAACTATTGAATATATTCAAATCCCTCAACAATTTCACATGTACTGTAGCTGTAAAGCTGTCGAATTTAACTGCTTTAAATAATTCCTCAGTATAACTTAGGCACACACACACACACACACACACACACACACACACACACAAACATACACAAACACAAATGCACACATGCAAGCACACTGTTCAAAACAATAAAACCCCAAACTTCTGCTCCTCAGTCTCATCCAATGTCAGGCATGGAGTTACAATGACAGTGTTTCTCTTGTCTGTATACTGTGTTTTGCCAGGTGTAAAGTAGACCAGACTGTTCAGATCTATTCAAGGAGGCACCAGGGACAATTCCGGTTCAGCATGGAGGCGTTCAAGTTCATCGGACAGCATGACCAGGTGAGGAGCAAACTATTTAGCTGGAGAGGAGCCAGTTACTGCAAAGAGCTAGTGCCGAATATGTCCTGTGGTATCTATAAATGCTTAAATGAATAATAGCATTGTATAATTTCATGATTTTTTAAATTTAATTTCAAAACTAATATGTATCACGTGATACTGATGTAACCGAGGTTTGGTTGGATTGATGAAGAGCAGAAGAGGAGAAAAGTGGAGCGGAGGGTCCGACTACAACGCTGCTGTTTGCCCACTGGGAGTGACAGTTTAAGTCTGCTGATGTAATGACAGATTATCGCGTTGTGTTCAGGTGTACATCAGCTGTTCGGTGATCATGTGTGAAGCTGGCAACCGCAACACCCGGTGCTCCCAGGGATGCATCGACTCCACGTCTCCTCCGTCTCACGGTAGCCATCATCGTCGCAAGAGAGCGGCCGTCATCCAGACTGCGAGGCACTTGGTTTCCCAGGGCCCCCTGCGCTTGAGAAGATCATCTGAGAGCACAGGTAACGCTGGACCTTTTCTCCGGTCTATCATGAATTAAAAACAGGACATGTTGTTTGAAACTCTTGGTGGGCTCGCAGACCTCTGACAAGGCCAGATTGAAACTGTGTTTCTCTTTCCTCCAGTGACCAACCTGAACCTGAACCTGAACCTGAACCTGGTGTTCATCGCCGGATGTCTTCTAGCAGCCGTTGGAATGATCTGTGCAGCGGCCGTTTACAAAGCCAAAACGTCAAGGGTCAAATACCAACCTTTACCAACATTTGAAACTTAAGACAGCTGTGTGTGCAGTATATCAAATTTTGCATTGCTGAAGTTTGACTATAGTTTGATTCTTTTCTATCAGTAACTGGGGATTCAAGTGTGTGAACAGCTGTAGATAGCATATTTACCTGAGTGATTTTCTATGTATTATATTCATTCTATAAAAGCATAGCATATTTACCTGAGTGATTTTCTATGTATCATATATATCCAGGTCTATAAAAGCATAATCATATATCTACGTCTTAAATAAGCATAAATCTTTTTCTGTTTGTGACATCAGGCTTGTGACTTTTATTATAGCATCCTTAGAAATGTATCCAGCTATGATCTTATATGCTGGGAAAAGAGGAAATAAGCAAAATAGAATTACTGCAGAAAAAAGCAACCGTTGTCTTTGCTACTGGGAAGCTACACTAAAAAGATGCTCAACATGTAACTGCTGGGTGATCGTTCTTTGTGCTGTGTGCTGCATCACTTGTGTTTCAGTGGTGCAGGAGTTTAACACTATGGGATCCAAGTAGCTCTACAACTCCCTCTACTGTTATGTGTAAAGTATGATTTAAAACAAATATCCAGATAGATATATTGTAATCTTATTAAGTATTAATCATTCATATGTCCATGCCATCATAATGACTTGCGTAATGAATCAATAAAAAATACATATACTTTCTTGCATAAATGTTTCCTTTTTCCACTTTAATTCTTCACCATGACACACACACACACACACACACACACACATGAACACACACACACACACACACACACACACACAGAGGAGAGCGAAAGAGAGAGAGAGAGAGAACAATTCAAGATGTCACCCATTCATGAAGCTGCCACGTGTGCAGTGACTGTCCTAATAATGTGGGATTTTTTTTATAGAATATAGCATTGCATTTGTAAGGTTTCTTCAATTTCAGGTAGGTAAAAATGGTCAAGTCTTTTGTAATATTTGCCTTTCCATCTAGTGAGCTTCACCACATTTCAGAGAAATAGCTGATATATTCCATAAGCTGTAGGTACATGACTAGACAACCAATTAACCAGTACAGCAACCAATTGAATGAAAACCACCACAATAATCCAAAAGTAAAATGAATAAATGCTAGACAAGGTACACAGCAAGCTTCCCAGTGTTAGTAAGTGTTGATTTTTCAGGGACAATTATTTGGAATTGATAAGAGTTGATTGGAGATTTGATTGTTCACTCATAGAGCTGATATGGCTCTGGGGCAGCTGTTCAAATCTATCTGAAGTGTTAAATTAATGTGTATAAAACTTGCACATTGTTGATTTTAACACTCAGATTTAAATTACTATAACACTGACGATTTTGCTGTGGCAGTCTGACATACAGCTGCTACTACAGTCACAAGCAGCAAACACGCACTGTAGGCTTGATCAATATACCATCACCAAAGCTCCACTCACAGGCCACAATCCTGATGCAAAGTCAAAGCACCATGGAAAGTAACATGAACCAACAAAAGGTCGGGGATCATAGAGAAAGTCCAAGGTGTCTCGCATGGCATGTCATCATGTCATGTCATGTCAAATTGGAAACCCGCCTACATTTTTTACACCTTTCTCTGCCTAAAAAACTAAAAGTAGGCCCATGATAAATGTACAGTAGAGTGTTCATCAGCTTCAAGTCTTTTGCAGATCACTGTTTTATGCTATAAAGGTAAGTGTTGATTAAAAGAATGCAGCCATGTAGGCTAGTATCCAGTCAGTAAAGACAGGTCTCCTGGTCTGTGATGCTCTATTACTGACTTGGGTTTGTTTCCTGTTTGCTGAAAAGAAGGTAAAAAGAGTGTGACAGAAAGTATACAGTTTATGGGTCCTGGAGGAAAGGAGTAGCATGTGAAGTAAAGGCAAAATTACTTTTGGACCTTTAGGATAGACCTATATTATTAATACTACTACTACTACTACTACTACTACTACTACTAATAATAATAATAATAATAATAAACTTTATTTATATAGCGCCTTTCTTACAGTAAAAAGGTTACAAGATGCTTTACAATAAAATGAGAAAAAATAAATAAAATAAAAACAGTAAAACACCGAATACAGATAATAAAGGAATAAAACAAAGGTAAGAGCAAGTGTAATCAAAGGAAGGAACTGAAACATACATATAACGAAACAGAAAAGCTCCACACAATATGAAAATGTTAAAAAAACATTTTATTTAAAATATGTTATGAAAAGATTTAAAAGAAGATACTAAACAAAACAGAAAATCCCCACATTACATCAAGATGTTAAAAAGGCCTATTAAGTGCGTACCCATGCTAATGTGTTAGAGATTACAGATTACCTGATTTTACCTGATTCATTTGCACTACCCGAACTCTGTGATTACATTCAATTACACTATTGTCCCTCCAAGATATAGAATAAGAAAGTAAACTGTTGTAATTATTCTGTTCTGCGACCCTAATTAAACATTTTTTTCAGTTTGCATAAATCATTCATGTGTTTATAATCCTGGTACCTGTTCACAGAAACATTAATACATATCAAATGGTAAAATGTGGTATACATGTACGTACAGTAGACTCCCTGTAATAACTGAACACAAGCGTTGCTGCGCCGAGTCAACACATGATGGCGCAAAACTTCTCTTTATTGTAGTCCCTCTCAAAATATGTTGTTTTTATTTATCAGCTGTTTCATCTGCGAACATGAAACTTCCCAAACCAGAATGTGAGTCACTGAGTGTTAAAATCAGTAATGCTAATAAAGTCCATAAAACTGTTTGTAATCAAGTGATAGTTTGACTCATCTACCTTTAGGCTTATAAATTTAATTTCACCCCATTTAAAGGGACAGAATTACATGACGGCCTGGCAAGAGACAACATATCTCGCGATGGGGAACTGGGGGAAAGGGGAAAAAGTATAAGTAGGCCAAGTAAAAAAGAATAAAACAAGCATGAATTAATGCAGTAGATATGAGCCTTCACCTGCAATACTTATATATTTAAAAAATCTGTTTATAACTATGAAGGTTTGTTCCTCCGCTCATATTTGGAATTTTGGAAACGTTCCTAAATTGTCAATTCAGTTTCATCGTCATTTCAAGTAAACAACAACAACAATAATAAAAATAAAATAGAATATAGTAATAATACTAATGCTACTACTACTACTACTACTATTACTACTACTACTACTACTACTACTACTACTAATAATAATAATAATAAAAAGGCTGGGAAAATTAATACCAGCCACCTGTCAATTGCTGGTTAATTTCGCCTGTGGCTGGTAGGTTTTTATATTCTAACAGTTTGTTATGGTCTACCAGACAATTTGGCAGGTAACCTTCATTCTGAACATAATATTTGACTGGAAAAGCAGTGAAGTAGCTGGTGAATTCTGACATCCCAGTGGATAAAAGTTAATAATAAAAATAAAAATAAAACATGTTTTTCCACGCTGCTGGTTGTGGTTTTAGCTGTATGGATACTAGCTGATGTAGCTGACTGAGGAGTGAACTCCCCAGACAGAGGAACTGAATGTGCTCGTGCCTTTCCCTTTCCTCCTGTTGCCAACCTGGGAAGCTCGAGCTCTCCTCCCGTGGAAAGCCTGAGATTACCAGGCTAATGAAAAGTGAATGCTGTGCTAGCGTGAGCCTACCATTGGCTGTCCCGACTGCCGAGGCTGGCAGGCAGTGGCGACAGGGAAGGACGGGACCGACGGACCTTTTGGTGGAAATACCGAAAGAACATAACAAACTCGCATAGAAACGAGTGGAATACAAGTTTTTATTTGTGGTTTGGATTTTCCAGACGAACGAACAGGTCGCTAACGTTAATTGTTAGCTTGAAGTTTCCGAGTCAAGCCGTGATGTGGTGACGCGGCTCAACATAAACGACGGGAAGCTAACGTTAGCTGACGCGCTAACGTTACTTGATAGATTCAACATTACACCAGGGCTTTGGAGACCTATTTCAGGTTTTTTTACTCGTCTTAGTCTTTTCGACAATGTAAAGTCGATTACTGTAAGATATTTTAACATGTTGTCTACTTTTGTCCGAAATAGAGTATATACTTTGTGAACTACCTGACGTTATCTTGGCTAACTTAGTAGCTATATGAAACTAGCAAGCGTTAGCTGCCTAGCTGGCTAGTAGCTAACGTTAGCTAGCTGTCTACTTTAAAACTGACTTCAAGCCAAAGAATTCTGCTTCAAATTAGCTAACGTTAGCAAGTAGTAGGGTACGGCTGTTTCCACGTCAGCTAACTGTATAATCACCTGACTACTTGTTATGAATTGTTATTTGGTGAGTTGAACTTGAATTGTTGAAGATGGCCATTGGTTTGTTTTGAAAAGCAAAGATATCCACTCTACTTCCAAATCTAGCTATGCAATCATCGAATCACCAGCTTACTTAATGCTAGCTTGCTAACGTTGAGTTAGCCTGCTAAACTTGGAATACTGCCCCCTGCTCACTTAATGTGGGTCTAGCTCTGAGGCCTTTTGGAATTCCTCCTTTTCTTGCCGAAAAGACCTCTTTCACAGCCTTAATGGATTCCAGCGCCTGAGTGGATTTGAATATGGTTTGAATGACTCTGGATATTTGTGAAACTTGATACATTGCAACATTTCATAATTGGAGAACCTGGATTTCGTTGACGTTTATTTGGCACCATAAAATAAAGTGGACATTACAGAGGAAGTTGGACTAACGTTACTCTGCAAAGGTGAGATACAAACACACATTAAACAAATGTGGTCATTAGCTATAGCTGCTTATCTTGTGAGGCAGCTACCAACGTAATGTGGTGGAAGTGAACTAACATATATTCAAATGTGCTGTGTGTGACAGCATCACACTGTCAAACGCTGACTGTTGTTCAAGACAGAGTACTATATTTATAGTATTATATCTAACATTATACAAAGTCTGTGGCTGAGACTATACCACATTAAACAACTCTATTCTCCCTTACAGGAACTATGAGTGCAGAATGGTAGATGGTCAAGCTCATCTAAAGTTGCAGTACTATGAATTGTTTGGCTTGACACATAGGCAGTCATAGGCAACCTCACTACAGTCGTTAATTGAATGACCAGTGGTGATGTCCTCATTCATCAGTCACTTCTGCCTTGCTTCCCAGTTGTTCCTGTTTCTAAACAGCAGCTCCCCAAAACTGTCCCTCCATAAAAAGTGTTGAGCATTTTCTTTAGTCTACTTGTGAAGTCTTGTTCTCTTTCCAGACCCTGGTTGTTCATCTTTACTTTTGATGTATGGGACATCCTTGCTAAGTTACACAAGACCTACCATCTGTCAATCTCTCTCATGGATGCTGAGTGGCCCCTCCCCCTCATAAACATTGTTGGGCTTGAGTGGCTTGACCTCGTTATGGAGCGCTGGGTTTTATTTTGCTCCTGCTAAATTGGGTTAAATTTGTCTCCTTCCACCACTAATCATGTTTATCATCTTAAATTGTGATTTTTCTTTTTTATAGTAAGGAATTGAAGATGGCATGTTGGCTGGTTATTTGGCATATAACAAACATGGTCCAGCTCTTTGACACACTTGTTAGAAGGTACAGTTGAGTGTTGGGTCGTTGAACTGAACACAATGGTTTCTGAAAGCAAATGCCTTTTGGCATTGCAGGCGATGCAAGGAATAAGAGGAAGGGGCGGCTCAGGCTGCCACTCAGTTCCTACTCTGTTCAAATTTGTAAGTTGTAGTTCCTTGTAGGTATGTTAAATCCAGCTCACATGATTCTTGGCTTTTCTGTCTAGCAGTCTGTCTACAGGGCCTAAGCCCCTTGGTGTGGAGAGTGGTTCTAATTCCCCAGGCCTTCCTGTCCAGCTTTTGTTAGGTGCTGCATTACTCCGAGCTTCAGCCTGCACAGCCCTCTTAGTTCCTTGTGAGGCAAAACATAATACATTTAGGGCCTGACCTTACATTTTGTTTTGTTTTATTTGTTGCTTCATTGTTTGGTGCCTGTCTTACCTCTTATAGACTAATGTCACTGCCTCCTCTGGGAAAGTGAGTTGGAAACCAGTCCGCAAAGTATTTAACTAATATCCTAGTTTACCATTAGGAGCAACCAGTAAGTAGGTTCTGCTGATTTGGCTCTGACTGTTTTCCCTTCTATATAGTCAATAAGTTGTCGTAACAGCCAATGCCCCTGGTGTCTGCAGAGCATGTTGATCAGATCACTTTGTAAGTGCACTTTAGCCTTTCTCATTGCCTTCTTTCTTGAATCTCTCAGCTCTGTCACAGTGCAAGTGAGGGTGCAATTGCAAAGCTTTTTTTCTTTAAAGACTCAGTAAAAGACATTATCCCTTCGGCCCCAGAGAGTCTTTTCATTGCTTTAGAACATGAACAACTCTATTCCAAAGCTAGAAACCAGACGACCTAAATTCTTATTGGAAATAAAAACCCAATTTACATGTATTGAGCTTTATATTACAAAAGTTCTATCATTTTCAAACTGGAATATGTCCCCATGTCCCCATACAATTGTTTGGGCGCTGTTACTGTCAATTTTCCATCCTTTGTAATCCAATGTCAAGTAGGTATGGTGTCACAGAGTAAGGGGAGGGGGGGCTTCTGTCTAAATTCTGACTGTGGCAAACTGAGCTGTCCTAGGACACAGGAATGATATTTTAGAGTTCAAATTCACTGGTCTGCTTTTGACAAAAGAGATGTTTTCGTTTATTGAGTGCAGATTGTAGGATATGGCATTGACAAAAGATTCTTTTGTGTGTGTGTGTCTGCGTGTGTGAGAGGGAGAGAGAGAGAGAGAATTTACTCCATAGTGATAAAATTTACATGTCTTCAGGCCAAATTGCTGCATATCACCAACTCTATGCTGACAGGTCTGTTTGTCCCCTCATAATCCTCTTCTTTCCTTTTTCTCCAAACTATTTCGTCTCCCTCCGTCTCCTCTTGCCCTCCTCTCTCCTGTCCAAACCATGGCTGTAGATGATGTGCGAGGTTATGCCCACCATCAGCGAGTCAGAGGGGCCTGGCGGGGGAGGTGGCGGTGGTCGGGGCTCTGGTTCCCCACTGCAGTCGGACTCAGAGGGCCACTTTGAGTCGCTGATGGTGTCCATGCTGGAGGAGAGGGACCGTCTTCTCGACACCCTGAGAGAGACCCAGGAGAATCTGGGCCTGACCCAGGGCAAGCTGCACGAAGTCAGCCATGAAAGGGACTCTCTGCAGAGGCAGCTCAACACCGCCTTGCCACAGGTAAGAGAGAGAAACTTGTTCTATAGCATGTCAACCCATTGGTGGCTTGATATGCTATAGACGCACTGTGGGGCAGAACTAATCGGACAAAAGTATGCCTGAAGGGCACAGACTTGTCTTCTACTTGTAATTTCTCATCCTAAGAATGCGTTTGTAGATCATATGTTAACAGCGAGTGTATGCTCCTGAAAATCCTTGAAGAGTAATGTAATATGAAAACTGTGATTTCCAGGTGTGGAAAACAATTTCTTCAGTTTTGGAAAAGTAATAGAAATGTGTTTCATATATGTATGTAACCTTTTTAGGTTCACAAAATCCTGAAAATAGACATTCATCATGTTAGCTAAATGAACCAACACAGATTTTGCTGGGAGTGTAGCTTACTTTAGCAACTAACCAAATAGCGATATGGCAGGAAAAAGCAGATTAAAAAATCACTGGCCACACATGGACAAGGATAAGACATGGCTCACAGAGATGTGAAAATGTAAGTTGAGTTGTAAAACATTTGAAGTTTTCAACTTCCATATGTTCTAGATTTGAATGCGATCCATATGTGACCCACTTATTGCATACTGTGATTGAGTATTTTGACGGACAGTCCATCCCAGCCCCCTTCAATCCCATTAAGATGTATTGAAAAGACCAGATCTCGGCTTTGTTAGCTAGACAGAATTAAAATAAATTTTATAGTAAAACAGTGGTACCCTTGTACCTGTACCTTAGTTTGACCCATTTTGACTAACCAGAGGCTTGGTAGTTAAATGACATGCAGTCTTTGGTAAAACTTAAAATAAATGCAGCGTTTCATAGCCTGTCTCTTATAGTTCCCAGTACCACCAGAGGATATATCATATTTGATCACACTGTAGCTTATGAAGGGCTCTATGAAAGCTAACTTAAGTTTTACTTTTTGCCCATTTTAGGGCTTTAATTCTCTTGAACTTGTGTTTTTATACATTAAATACTTTGTTAACATTGCTGGAATTTGGTCAGTGTGCTCAATTAACACCCTTCAATCACAGGTGATAGAAACTTCAATACAGTTTGCACTGAGCATTGCTTTTTTAGGTATGTACAAAATGCTAGGAACTTTTGTCTCATCTTTTGATACCTTGATATTCAGTTAAATAAATACAGCACTAGAGAAATCCCTTGTATGGTCACTTCTTCTCTCAGCCTATTGCTACCAGTGTTATTGCATTCAGCTTTACTTGAGACTGGCAGAGCAACAATGTGCTGTACATTAACCTGCTTGGCTATTGGCCACATACCAGACACACAACCGACTCCAGCCGAACTCAAAACAACAGACTCTGCTTCGGTCTGCATTTCTACTTGGAATGATCTTTCCACAATGCTAGGAACTGGATGAAGATGAGATTATATATTATAAAAAAATACAACGAGAATACAACGTGATATTGAGTTCAGCCCGAACACAGCCAACGGTGGCCAAGCTATCTCGTTACGATACTGTGAGCATGTCGCTTGAGAAGTTGTTACATACAAACATACACAGCCATGCACAGAGCTTCCAACACACAGCACTGCAAACTACAAAGACAGAGAGTCTTGCACTTTTGCAGTGAAAGCTGTACGCACATAGTCACATGCTTGCCTGTCTGTACATGCTGACACTCAGATAATAAATGAATAATAAATAAATAGATAAATAAATGTGAAGCTCATTTTAAAATGATATAAATGCCTGGGCTGTGGTAGTTAGTTGTCAGATAAAAATTTTGCAAGATTGTCATTTGCTTAATACTGAGAATTGAGGTTTTTTTTTTAGACATTTTAAGGCTATGCATAGAGTTAATATATTATAAGCTCCTTACAGGAATTGAAATGGATTTAGATAATTGTACTCCTACATTTTGATGTGTGATGTAAGCTGTTTTACCTCAAGAACACAGTGTCCTTGGGGAAAAAAGCACAACGTACAATCCTGAAAGTGGAGGGTGCAGTGTGACATTCCTCCATTAAGAGGTTATTAAATAAAACTTTGCCAACCAGTTCATTCTGGCTTTTGCTGGGGTCTTACATTTTCCTATTCATTGCAAAGCAGTCATTTTGTGTTCGCAGAAGGCAGGGCTTCTCAATAGTTAAGAGATGTTATAGGTTCACACATAAGTATAACTAGAACAAAGCGCCCTTTGGGCGTTGCAACCTTTTTCCTTGACCCTGCCCTGACCCCTGACTCTTTTGCCCCTGTACCCCAGCCCTCTCCATTGCTTTCACCTCCAGCCTCCCCTGATCCCCCTTGACCCTCTGGCCCCACCCCTTAAAAATATCCTGTGCAAAGGACAGACTTCCAAGCAGTATTAATGGTGAATTTGGAAGGGATGTGTGACGAAAGGTGCATGGCACATATCCGAAAAAGCACACACATACACACACAACTCTCACATTATAGTGCAGTAATAATAATAATAATACTGTATGGAAGATTGTATGGAAGATTGTGTGTGTTTGTTTTGACTTACTGCGGTCCCTCTGTCCCAAATGCATCAAACCAGCCGGTAAAAACTCCGCTGTAGACTGTTAATATACAGAATAATAGTCCAAATACTGATCTCCGTTCCAGCGTGTCCCGTCTCCTCTCGCCGCCGCTGTTTTGTCCTCTCTTCCGTGCCCACAGGCCGTATTGATTCTCCCGATCCAAGCCCCGGTCACTCTGGTACCCATTGGTGCCGAAAACGCCGTTCGCCGGACACCCGGTGACGCATCAACGTTGGGACCCCGCCGAAATCTCGGCCAGATCACCGGGAACAAATCGGCGCCCAGCTATCGGCACTGGCCGGAACCGTGCCCCCGGGAAACTCCGGCAAGCGTTGGCCGACGCGCCGAAACGACCATGCTCTGTGTGTCTCTCTCTCCGCCGACAGAACAGAGGGCTGTCAGGTGGACTGAGCTCGCGCATATGCATCGAAATAAATGGCAATATGATATAAATGTATAGATTCTACTTTAGCTTCAGTTAACTTCAGTTAGCTTCAGCTTACATGCATGATATTGGTCAGCCTGCTTACTGTGTGGGAGAAACGGGCTCCCGAAACTTAAATTTCTGGCTCTGTGATCCTATGATTGAGTCCACATGGTTCTCATCCTTTTACAATGGGTGTGTATTGCGTCTAAAATGGCATTTAATCATTAATATCTCAAAAACCTTATGATGCATCTCTTAGAAAAGTAATAGCACACTATTCCTCAGTGAGCCGCACATTTTGATGTATGTTTGGAGGGGATTGGAGGAATATGGATTGGAGGAATGGTGGTTCACACACAAACACACAAACCGGTCTCCAATTATAGTAGTGGGATGTGGTGGGAATCATGGTTCAGGCTTTGTGTATCTGCTTGCTGGTCTCGGTTATGATAATGGATCATGTTTCTGCCCCTCTCGGTCTTATATTTGAAACGATGGGATCAGGTTTCCTGCATTTAATGATGCATAAGAAGCTGGTGATCAATTAAGCGTTCTGGTAGTTTTGGTTGAACGTGCATCTGGTCTATCAGGTTTTCTTTTAAAAAGAGCATGCTGTTTGTTCTCGATTGCTTTTCTCTTTATTTATTAAAGGAGGAAACAAAGGGCTTACAGACTGAGGGATGACAGTACAGAATATGACAGACCACAGTACAGAGAGCGGAGAGGTTTGCACAGGGCTTGAAACCAATGGTGTCCCAACTTTCCTGGAATATCAAATGGCCAGAATTGCTGTTTTGGATGCTTGTAGGATGCTAGGCGAATGGCCTTTCTTTGTTAGCCTGTATTCTACAGCCAAGAAAACTATATCCTATATTCGAGAAAAAGCTTTGTTATCATTGGCTTTCACACCAGCCAGTGCGTTTTCATGGTTATCGCAGCATTGGAGATGAGCCAGTGAGACCAATAGCTATATAACTAAAGGGAGAGTCACCCCACTTACAACCATAAGTGATCAGCTGATCCGTGAAAAATATAACGTGAACATTAGTTTACTTAGCCTGCTATCTAAACTGTTGGTCATCAGTTACTAGACTCTGAATGGCCTACACGGTCAAACTAGTGTTTTACTGTCGTTAGAGTTAATGATAGTGGCTTTTGAATTGGCATATAATGATAACTTTCACCATTAAATGGCTTGCATCAGGTATAAAATGTTGTTGTACATGCCACATTGTTCTTGGAACTGAACAAGCACTTCACTTGCTGTGTATGTGCTTCGTGCTTTTCTTATCGTCTAACGTCACATTGTGGCAAGGGCTTGGGAGTGCAACACACAAGCTCTAAAACGACTGGTGCACCACAAAATAAAACCACTAAACACCATGTATCAGTGCAGAGTAAGTTAAAATGAATACACAGTTGCAGTAAAGACTTTTATTGCAATGGAGAATGCTATACTTCTTCAGATCAGGCTTTCCATGTTCATTTATGTTAAATATACAACACAATCAGTTAGGCTGGTTGAAAGAGTGCCGTAGCCTACATATATTGTTAGGGCAGTTTATATCTGTCATTAGTTCAGAACTAGGAATTTATGTTACATGTTTCAAAAGTGAAATGCATTCTGCAAAGTATGACTAAACTAAGACTTATGATGTGGGATCCTTGCATGAACTTTTGAATGTAGTCAAAACAATTTAAATTGTTTCAGGACGCTGTAGAATAGTCATGAAAACAAGGATCATTGTACAGAAAGCAAAGAATGTTACAGAGAGAGATCACTGCACAGAAAGCAAAAAGGGTTACAAATTAGAAGGAATTATTTTTTTTATGTAGTAGCAGTAGTGCTCCAAAAAAGTTTAGGCACATCAACTTTTTTCTTAAATGACACCTTCAGCCAGCATAAGGAGTTGGTCTCCAAAGTATAGTGGTATAACAGATTTTTGGATGGAGTCCCTTCCCAAAAGCAGCAAAAAATTGTCTAGCCTGGTGAAAGGGGATTTTCTTTTCCCATAGCACATTTCCCTCTCATGTCGCTCTCATTCTCATGTGAAACATACAATATAGAGGAACTGTTGCCCAGCAGTTAGGCAGCACACCAGCATCATGTGTCATATTGGCAAATTCGTTTTTTCTCCTTACACATAAAAGCTCATTGATCTGGCTTAATTAGTGCTGCTCATGATGAGATGAAACAAAGGGAATTGGTAACTTGGTTCCCATTTGTCCTACTCGTGATCAGAGTATAGCTGCACTGATGGGCGCAGTAGAAAAGCATTTGGTACAGTTTGTACTTATTTTCTTTTGTCAGAGTTTTGGTCAATGCCTTGTCAAGAGCAAATATGTTATGTTGGATCCCACTGAGTATAGATGCGTGTAAACAAGGTAAATAAAATATTGGAGCCTGTAGCCTAAAGGTATAGTGGAAAAGGTTTTTGATGTTTGTGCTTTCCTAGTTTATCTTTTTGAAGTATCATTGCATCAAAACAAGTGTTGCTATGTCAGCTGCATATCTGAACACCTTTTGGATACATATGTTTGGCATTCTATAGTGAACTTTAACTCAAATCGTTGAAACTCATAAACCACGTTTCCTTGCCTGTGAAATAGGACAGTAACAGAGAAAACATACCTATTTCGATCATAATGGAGAGCAAACAAATGTATATTTTTCCATGTGATGAAGGATGAGATGGTAAAGCTGAGGTTCAATTGTAGTTGCACAGAGAAATGTTTTAGGTGCTCAGTTTAAATATAAGTTGCATTTGCACTTTGGAGGCCTGATTGATACACATAAGCCTACAAGACTTCTGTGTCTTTGTAATTTCATTTTGAAATTATTTTGGAGAGCTGGAATAAAGGGAGAGCTGCATGTAGCTCTGCAACAGTACAGCAGGGACCAGCAGCCTAATGTGTGCATCTTTTTCATGGCAAGACAATAAATTCTCTAAAAAACAATTTTTGAGTAAAATGCCCTTGGTTTTCAGTCTGTTAGGATTTTAAGGCTTGTAGTCTTGTTGTCAGCATGATAAGTAATCAATTGCCATGATTCCACTTCGTCAATATTTCAACTTCCACTCTGCATTGTCTTCATCTCTTCCTTTTGTCCATCATAGGAGACACTTAGGCCTTTGGTCAGACTAATGTGTGTGTGTATTCGCGCATGTGCATGTTGCTGCATGCACTGCTGTAGTGCTGTCAGCTGATTCTGTGGCTGTCTGCCAAACCTCCTGGGATTTGTTCATGGTGTGTCTGGAAGGCAAAAAAACTCAGCTGTTAAAAAAAGTGGAGGCACTTTACATGCTGTAATCTGGTGTTAATACGCTATGTGATGTTCTTTTTTTCCATGTAGTTTTGCCTGTAAATCCCCAATCTAAAACTCATTTTGACAAGGGATGGCTATTTTCAATTAGATGGATTCCACTAATTGATTAATTAGATGATGGAATTGATTAATTTGATCAGCTCAACAGAATTTCCTATTATTAGCCTATCTATTAAACAATGAATGTTCTTGTTAATAAGCAAGTGCTTGCGCACTTAATAACAGCTGACTGGTGACTACTGACAAAATATTTATAGGCAATTGTAGCGGGTAAATTCATATCTCAATACTTGCATGTTAGCCTTAGAAAATTATATCACAGGCCTGTACTTTCAGTGTTTACCAATGTAATGACCTTGTTACTGCATCACCTTTGACTGAATAACTTTGGCTTGAATAACCTTTTGAAACTCTTTTGCCTCTGGTGTTCAGCACAGCAAAATTCCCCCTTTTTTTCTGATGACAATGTTTATGTAACTGCTAATCATTGTAATGTGCTGCCATATGAACAGATAAATAGAGGCAACATTTAAAATGGACATTACTTATTTGATATTCCAAGCTTGATTAAGCATGTCCATCCCTAGATTTTCTCTTGTACCAAGAGCTCTGTCTGTTAGGAAAGGGAAGGAAAATTACCCATGTTTTGGCTCTCTATGGTTGGGGCACCTTTTTTTGTTTTAGTTCATGGACTAGGCGTAACTTTTTATTGCCATGACTTTGTTGCTAAAACATTTAGCCCTTGGCTTCTGTCTATTAACTTGGGAACATCTCAACATTCTGAAGTGGCTCCCTTTGGCTCCCAAAATAGATACAAATTTAGCCAAGGATCCCCATCTGAGACAATATGTATGTTATAAACCTGATTGAATGAACTAAAGAGTAAAGTAGCCTATAACTGCATAGAGGTATATTCCTGGTAACATTAGGGAGGATAGGGAACAGATCTGCAGCTAGCAACCAAAGTGCTTAAAAGCATGAACCAGAAGAAAACAAAATGTTCAGCAGTACTTGGTGGTAGAATATGGAGTCCTTTATTTAAACCAGCGCTTTTCGGATGGCCTTCATCAAGGTTCAAACATTAGGGAGGATGAAACCACTGTCATTTTGTTAGAATACCAAATATATCATGAGCAAAACATCAAATCAAATGACTTTGAAATCAAACCATTCCTTTTGAGCTTTTGCCTTCAGGCCTCGGTAGGTGGGTAAAGGGGACATGCAGTTTTCCTCCCCTCTCTTGTTCCTTGTTCCCTCCCTCCTGGTGCGAGTACCCTTCAACTGGAATGCACAAACATTCCAGGGCGGCTTGCTCACACGTCAACAGCTCCTTCAAACTCCAGCGGTGCCCTATGGCTGAGACCACGCATAGTGTGCTTAGTTTTCTATATTTTTCTTGCCAGAGTTGGACATGACCTCCCTTTTTGTTTGTTTGTATATGTGTTCTGTGTATAGCCCAAGTTGGCCCCAAGTTTCACAAGCACATTGTGGGTAGCTCATTCACACCAGTGCCACAGATTTGAAGCTGTGCTGCTGTCGTTTTTGGTACATTGTGCACTGTTGGATCTGTTTTAATCCAATTTTAGGGCCCATATGTTGCAATAAAACTAATTTTCTGTGCCAGCCAAGGCTTGTAATGGCTTTGCTTGAAGTGGGCGCAAATATATTGCCCACTGTTTTTTTGTTTGTGTCTGTCAGTAGTGAATTTCCAGCTGTGCTCTAGAACTGCTGTGAAGATTGCTGTGGCTGTAGAAGAGAACTGGTACTAGGTAGCTTCAGGCATGGTGTTGCACCCATTCATTATTTTTAACTGCTAATCATAATGGCTGTGACTGTAGCCCCGGCTGCTTTCTCTTGTCATGTGGCGACATCAAACGACATCAAAATTTCCCTTGCTTGTTTTTCAGGTTAAGTGATCAAATTCAATGTGAGTGAAGTGAGGCAAATGTCTGAGCATACGGATAGACACGTTTTTTTGTAGGAGTACATGTCTGTGGAGGGTTGTGCTGATATACGATGTCATCGGACATCAATGATAGGCTATGTCAGTGCTTATGTGACTTTTTCATGTGGTGATGTTGAGGTTTTTTTCATCAGTATAATACTTTGAAAATAATATTTAGCTTTTGCAATGTAGTCATTAAACAAATTTATTGAAGAAGAGGTGTTGAGAACAATACCACACAGTTTTTTTTTGTTTTTTAAGCGCAGTTATAGGTTTCCCCAAATTGCGAACCAAACTGAGAATGAAACTGCTGCCTGATGTCACTGGCCACTCCCCCTGCCTGATATCATTGGCCATCGGAGATGTTTGATTGGGCGATATGACTGTGTAAATGTTGGAACATTGACAACAACTCTGAACTCTGAACAAGTCTGTGACTGCATGGTTTTATTTTGCATGGCACTGGTTTGCTTAGGTTGTCTGCATGGAATTTTGTGCATCGCTGCCAACTCCGCCAGATGCTTCTTGCTGTACAGCAGCGCAGTAGCACCTTGCAGCATGCATGACACTGTAAACTAGAGATGTCATGTTAGGCAACTGCTTGACACAGTGCTGTTCTTTAAATATAATGTTAGTGCTGAAAGGGTTTTAGAAACTTCACTGAACTACTAAGGTCATGTGACACTACCCTTTTTTTTAACTAATTTCCTGTTTTCAGTGCTAATTCTCTTGTTCATTGTAATATTCAGCATCACTTCACGGGCTTTAAAACAATATTGGTAGTGGTCTGACACAGCTTGAATTCAGCTTCATTTAACATTCGTTGTACCTGGAATTTCAGGACCCTTGTGAATCCCAATATTCAGGTCCTTGGTAACACTGAAAAAATAACTCATAATTTCTTCTTGTCTTTCATCTTTGATAAAAACTGAGGTATTATTGTGTGTGGGCCATTGTAAAAGCTCCTTCTTTACTTAACTCAAGAGTGGCTTCTCACATCCTTAATCTGTCCTCGTAAGGGCTTGGAACGCCACAGAGAACCCAGTACTGAAGCTCTAAATAGGCACTTGTAGTCATAGCTCATCCCCAATATCTATGTGAAATGAGAGTGAAATCAGGAAGTACTAGTCCTGGACCCTGCCATATGAGATTGGGTTAATGCACAAAGAAAACTGGACATTTATAGCTAAACAAGGTTCATACACCTTGTATAGCTATAAATGTCCAGTTTTCTGTGAAGTCTTTATTGTCCCACTAGGGGAAAATTGATTGCAGCCAGGTATTAAAACACATGTTCCATGTACTTAAAACTATTGTGCGAGATGACAAACTGTTATATGCCGGAAGGCAAAAGAGGAAGAAAATGGAGGTTTTGCAGTTTCCAAAATCTGTATGTACATTTTAGGTACATTAGATACATTTTTGGTGCTGCACTGGTAAATCTAAAACTTAATTTTTGTGTGTTTTGTAAAAGAAACATTTTCTTTTTTTCAGTCTTTGCTGCTCAGTTAGATATTAAATCAGTTAGAAATGAGATAAAAAAAAGTATGGGTTTAACTTGGCAATTTGTGGGAGTGATATTAAGCTCATTGCTCCTGATTTTGAATGGGGCCAATTGGGCGCACTGACCAAATTCGAACAGAGTTGGTGGCACAATGGCATGGCCTTGAGAGTGCAAGATGGCAAGAGAGGCAGACAAAGGGTAACTTGTTCCAAGCTGTGGCATGATAATGGTGCAGTGCTAGTGTTGTCTTTTGCCAGATGTGAGTTAAATTAGTGGCTTAAAGGAGAGCAGACATAAATGCCCAGGGAGTGGAGGCCACTCTCTCCAGCATAGTTCTCCCCAAAAGTCTCCTGCTTGCTGCTATCATCTTCCTACAAGTGTTACAACCCTCTGAAGTCTCAGAGTCTCAACTGTGCCTGTATCCTTGTTTTTCTCAATGTGCTAAAGCCCGCCACATGGCAATATGCAGTGCTAGATGAGGTAATTGATTTGGGAAGGTGCTCACTAGTGCGTCACACCAAAATTTATTGCAATCTTAATGTGTACTGCCACCTCTTGATACATCTAGGTATATATTGCTCTTAATAATGCTGTCTCTAGCAAACTAGGTTGCACACAGTAGCTGATATATATAGTACTCATACCTTTTTTTATTCCAATTCAAGCACTTGCTCAAAGCTAGAGCTTCACTCAAAATCTAAACAAATGGAAGGAAATTAAGGGTGTAGATACATATGGTTGAGTAGAAAGTTGAAATCTCAATGTATCAACAATTCCTAGGCTATATTCCTTTCAAACTTGTGTCCATAATTGATAATGAGCCTCACACTGTGCTTTTAATTGGCGCATCCAGTGCACTTCAAGATCAAGACCTATCTGTTCTGTTAGGAGTGGAGACTCATCCCTCCTCTGGCAGAAGACTCTGTCTGACAGTCAATTTGTGCTCCTCAGTTTACACATCACCTGCCGAGCCAGAACAGAGGAGTCAGCTTCTCTTTACATAACTGATGCAACTTGATAAAGACCTGTATGAGTTTTCTGTACTCTCTTTGTGTCCACATCACTTTTCAGTGCCATATCGGCTATGTACAATTTTTTGTGTGTGTGTCTTCAATGGAGAGAGAGAGAGAGTGTGAGTTGTGTCAAGCTGTGAATGTAAGGACTCTTTCATGAGTGAGGCTGTTTTCCACTAGCTCCCATTCATAGGAACCGGTCAAATGAGTATAATTTTACACCCATAATATACAACAGATACAACTTCTTGAATTACCTAGATATTGTTGATGTGTGGTTTGAGTAGAATTTGAGTACTGTCACTATGTCCTATTTCACCGTGTAATCTGTCCTTGTAACCCGGAGGAGCTGTGGAAGAGAAGGGCCAGAGGATGATGCAGTCCTTGTTACACTGAATAGTAATTAAGCAACCACTGAACTATTGAAGGTTAGGGTTAGCTGTTGCCTCTGTCAAATTAGCATGATGGAAGATAAAAAAATTGTCAAAATTGAACCTCTTTCGCTGTTTCTCTTCATTCTCATTTTTACAATTTTAGAGGTAAGAGAAATGATGAAATGGGAAGCTGTGTTAAATGAATCATTTCAAGTCCACTGATGATGTAATCTTTAAATAGCAGCGACTTGAAGAGAAGAGGTGATGTAGGCCTAGCATTCAGGTAGCCGAGCTCCTTCAGGTTGACTTTTCCTCTGTGTCTGTGTGCATTTGGCTAGCAGGCTAAGCAGCTCTGAATAGGAGCCATTGTGGTGTCTAATTAGTTTTTGACAGTGAGTCCTCCTCTAGGAGAACAGATGCCCTCTGCACAGTGTCAGATTTCAGCACACGCCATAAGCTTTTAAGAATGGCTAAAGTCATTATGTAGGAACTAGGCCTATTGGTGCGGATCTCAATTCCAAATACAGCGCAGTGTGGCGATTATGTCTTGTGAAGTTGAAAAAAGAACAGCTCAGTCTCATGAGTTGTAATCGCGTAATAAAATGCCAACCTTTAGAATCTATAAGCTCTACTTTTTAGCAAGATGAGTTTAAACAGAAAACCTGGTGTGGCATGTATCCGGCTGAGAGTTGCTTTTAGTAAATTAGTGTTTTGAAGGCTAGAGAAGGTAATAGACTGTCCATATCTAGTTTGGAAGAACTGTTTTTTTTCTTCTGTGGAGTAGCAGTGCTCCTGAGGTGAAAAACCTACCAGTGCACATCAAAATTTAGGAGAACAATTACCTAAATCCCTTCTTAGTTTTATTCCTGTAAGTAGCCAATGTTACACCACATTAGGTCAAAGTAATAGCCTATAGCCTATTTAGTGTATTAGGCCCAGGGTGAAGGTGATAGAAGCAGTGCAGCAATATGCATAAATTGTATTGTGACTACAAATATGTAAATATGTAGATGTTTGATGCAACAGCAGTTTAGGAACAAAACGATGATTGTACATTTTGAGAACTGTCCTTTTAAGTTTTAATAGAGTCATACAGCTTGCCATTTTCAGAGCAGTGGTTTGTCGTAATGTAAAAGAATGGATTATTCCAAGTTATTAAATTTATCAAATACATTTTTTCTGCTCGGAATAATAAGCAAATTACACACTTTCAAACAGAAAATTCCATATTGGCTAGTTTAATCATCTATAAGAAATTCTCTTGGCAGCAAAGCATACATAAATGACCTAACCACAAAGTTGGCTGTTATTCTCAAGTCATTGCCGATACATTGTATATTTACATTTTAGGTATTTAGCTGGAGCTGTCATCCTGAGCAACAGAAGAGTAAGATTCAATTTCAATCACCAACATCACAAGCAACAAAAAGGCTCCATAAGGACTATAAGAGTCACAGCCATAGTACTCTGACAATATTTATGTGGCCAAGGGATCTCACTAGTTTTTAGCAGTAATTTTAGGCATCTGACAAGACAATCAGTCATCTGCTGGTCTGAAGGAGGCAGGTTGCCATAAGGTAAAAATTCATTATCCCTTTTTCCACCGTTACATTAGCACTATTTTTGAAATGGCTCCATGAGGAAGGTCACATTGTTGCAAGTTATAACACATGTCCCAGTAAGTTATGTTAGATGGAATGCAAACTAATTTCAAAATTAAATTGCCATGTTGAAGACATAACTCGTGTATGCCGTTCACTTGTGATTTCAATTGAAAAGGGAGCAAGGAAAAAAAAGGAAGCTTCAATGAGCCAAAACTGGCTCTAGCAGTTGTGCTCTTTCTTACTCTCCAAATCGTGCTGTTTTCTTGCATTATAACAGTCAAACAGAAAGCTGCTGAATGTCAGATTGGTGGACATGAAAGGGAGCTGATGGCTTCTAAAATTACACCACTCAAATCCTCTGTTGCTAGAGTATTTCGTTGGGTTGTTCTTCATGGGACTGCATACTGAAAACCATGGCGTAGACCCGTACAGTATAGTAATCCCTGAAATGCTTTTGTGTGTTCCTCTGTGTTTTGGTACGCTGTTCCTTTAAGAGGTTGGCACACATATCCATGTCCCCCTCCTTTAATCCCCTCCCCCTGTTCTGTGGCTTACAGGGCAGCCCAGTCCACTTCTAACCAGCATGTCACTCATCTACACTCACTGAGCCTGACGCCAATTTACCCTGCTGCAGGGAGAGATGGGATCAGGCCTGCATACACACACGGCTCTCTCTGCATGTATATGATTGTTTCGCACGCAATCTGTGCATTTAAATTTTATGCATATATTTATTTTAGGATTTATGCTGTCTGTATGCACATGTGAACAAATGAACACTTGGATTTGAAGCTTGGTGTCCGTACTCCCCTCCCCCATTCCTGCTCTAGAATATAGGCAGATGATTTAGGACTATCTCTAATGGCAGCCATCCATTCCACCAATCTTCTCACCTATCCACTGGTGGCATACCTGTTAACTACTGTGTCCTGTTTGGTGGAAACTGTCAAACTAGTACTGTCAAACCGATACTATCAAACCGTTGTTATCAAACTTATACTAATGGTATCTCTGAAATAATCATTATTGTGGAGAACTAGTAAAATTTTCACTTGAAAGAAAGAATTTTGCTTATTTGAAGAGGTGGGTTTGAGGTTTCTGAAACATTTTTATTCATATTCCCAATATTCCCGAGCAAACTAGTGTCGTTTGACGTTTGGTACAGACAGAGGACTAGTCAGTGTTCCCTTGCTAATTACCAATTGCTCTTGGCAACAATACATTTGACGCCCTCAGAATCGCTGTGATCAGGTCGTGAATTAATGGTAATGAAAGTCAACTGAAAGTGTAGTCTCCTTTGTTTCCTTTTTTTAAGCGTTTTTTTCTTATCTTACACCCTCTTGACTTTCGGCTTGAAGATCACAACACTGTGCATCCTGTCAACAACCCAACGGTTAATCACATAGAGACATTTGGTAGGTTTATTTCTTGTGGGCATTGTGAAAATAATGGAAAATGTAATTTCTCTAGATTATAGCTTGGATGGACAGACATATTGAGTTGGTCAGCAGGTGAGTCCTGCTCATTGAGACTTCTCCACGGTTTGATTTGCCAGACTCAAATCATTCACCCACACTTCCACCATTCAAAATGTCAACATCTCACAGTGGAGACCACAAGCAAGTACCCAACCTGTGTAAACACACTGCCCCAGTTTTCAGTCAGCATGAAGTCGAGGCCTAAAGGGTGAGTGAAGGAAAGCTAGCTGGAAAGAAAAGGGTCAAAGATGGGGGAGAGAGGGAAAGAGAAATCTTAAGGTTGCAGTACGACTCAACCTCAGCCTCTGCTGTGGAATGTAGGAAGTCATCCGCTCTGTAATTACCTCTAGGCCCGCCTCTTATCGTCTCCCATTGGCTAGAGGAGAGCCACAGACCTTGGTCCTAGCCAATGGCCAACGCTCCCTTACTCCTTTAGCAGAGCAGAATCGGTGCCAGTCGCTGGAAAAGCTCAGAGGCCGGGGTGAAGGGAAGAGAGAATAGTTGTGGTAGTGACTGAAAAGGACGATCAGTTCCAGCAGCCCCCCACCCCCTGCACCCCCCTCTCCCTTTCGGAAACGTAAGAAGAAGGCCTCGCCACTCAGGGTGCTTGTCCTACAGGGCGAAAAATCAGGATGGCACATTCTCTGGGCCCAACCATGCGTTTAATCCCTAAAAGCAGTGTGTGTGTGCATGTATGTGAGTGTGTTTTTGTGTGCAAGTACATTTGTTTGAGAGAGACAGAGAGAGAGATGTGAGAGTAATGTGAGTTTATTAGGACAAGTCTGTTCACAAAGTGTCAGTCTCATGTGTTCACTTGTAATTTTCATAGACTGTAGACATTCAGTCAGATGAAAGCTGTGTTAGCCTCCTCTCTTTCTGTTGCTTTGATTTTCCATCTTTCATTTTTCTGCTTCCATTTTTACATCAAATCCTGTCGCTGTGTGTTTCCTATGTTGTAATATCTGGACGTTGTTGGCTTCCAGGGCAGTTCTGCATAAGTCCATCTGGTCTACACTAGTGATACTCTGCGAGAGTGCCCGAGAAACCATAATGAACTATCTCTGTTGTTTGAAAAGCAATATGGTTTCTAATAGCATCCATTTCCCGCTGGGGGTGAACATAAGATTGTTGCAATCCATTTAGGGAAAACATTGAAGTTCCATTATGCGAGGAAAAGACAAACTGGATATTTCACATTTTTTAAATGATCAAAGCTTAAAGTACCTAAAAAGTAAAGATGCAAGCGTAATACATCCACATAAATGTGTAGTGACAATAAAACTTGTTAACTTGTCCTTTCTTGTTCTTGTAGTTTTTTCCTGGACTGTAAAACAGAACTTCTTAACTAACAGTTTCAATGTTACTGTAATTGTCCAATTCTATTTTAGGAGTTTGCTGCACTGACCAAGGAGGTGAACGTGTGTCGGGAGCAGCTACTGGAGAAGGAGGAGGAGATCGCTGAGCTGAAGGCAGAGAGGAACAACACACGGGTCAATAGAACACACACACACATACACACATACGCGTGTGCACACAGTTACTCTGTCACTAGTACACACTGTAACTTAAAGCACAACAAACAAGGATTTTGTCTTTAAACAGGACACAATCTCCACTATTCCCCTGTGTTTGTGTTTGTTTTGGTGTAGATAGTTGTCATGACACTAGCTGACAAATGAATCTGCTTCTATTCTATGATCCAAACCAGTCACAAGTTATTGGCCCTACAATTGCAGCATCATCAGAATATTTCTGGTAGTGACAGTGAATTGCATAACAGTCAGCTGTGTGCTTTTTACTTCAGAGACCTAACAGGGTTGGCCAGTGAAAATAATTGGTCTATCATGTGAGATCATTGATTTGAAAATCCAGGCTTGGACTCAATAGGATACACAATGGAGAAAAAGGGAGAGGGGGAAAGGTGGGAAAACAACAATAAAAACAAGATGCTGGAGGAGGGGAATAAGGAAGGATTAAGGCCAATCATTGCTTGTCTGCTCACTGTATAGATGGGTTCTAGCTGAGCTAATCCAGGCTGAGATTGATATAGTGGGTCTGTATGTATTTGTATGCCTTGTTGCTGGGGTTACTGGGTTACACTCTGTATGGCTATCAACCGACCTAGATCTACACACTTGAGGCGTATTAATGCAAAAACAACAGATCTCCAACAAGAATACATCACAGATCTTTCCACAGCTTCATCAAAGCTCTACCTTTACTATAGAAAATTATATATGTTTTGTAGTGCTTGGGATAGGTTTGAATGGCATCATACATATTTATGTCTATCACTGTCCTATAGCGCTGGCTCCTAGACAGTAAGGATCATGTTGCATGCTTGTGCGCATTTGTCTGGTTTCCTCTCGTCACAAGCCTTTGAGCCTGACATTGATGTATAGGTTTGTAACAGTGTCTATTGTGTGTCCAGCTCCTGTTGGAGCACCTGGAGTGCCTGGTGTCTCGCCATGAGCGCAGTCTGAGGATGACGGTGGTGAAGAGGCAGGCTCAGTCCCCAGCAGGCGTCTCCAGCGAGGTGGAGGTCCTCAAAGCCCTCAAGTCCCTCTTCGAACACCACAAAGCCCTAGATGAGAAGGTATGTGTGTGTATTTGTCTATTTGGGAGATTGGTGAGTGGTTGAGAGGAGCGAGTGAAGTAGATGTGTGTGTTTGTTTACATGTGAACGTGTGCGTTAGAGATATTTCATATTGCATGGCAAAGCAATAGAAAAGATGTGAAGATATTGTAAGGCTGTAGTCGTCTTCCATCTTCATGTTGATTCATTTATTTCTCATGTGTTCTAGGTAAGGGAGAGACTGCGCGTGGCCTTGGAAAGATGCAGCGCATTGGAAGAACAGCTCACCATCTCGCACAAAGAAGTAAGCAGGCATATATATTCCCTCACACGCATGCACACACACATACACATAAGGGCATACATTTGCGGAAAGCTGACTGCAAATGAGAAGTAACTCAATAGAATCAGAGGAAATTCTCTTGAGTCCAACTGTAGCACACACATGCACAGAAGCTCAGGCTCATACACACGTGCCTGCACACCGGGGATGTCATGATTATCCAATTTGAATCGGGAAACTGGACCAGCTGTGCAAGTCTGTACTGATTTAAACATGCGGTATCAGGTCAAAGTTGGTTGATTTCTCTGTTAGTTTATTTCTTATGTATCATTTTTTTCTCCCTCCATGTCACACTGGGCTACGACTAGGCCGCCTTCCCTTTGTGAATGTGGCTGTAGTTTATGCTGCATTCACTTGATGTGGGAATATTCACTGGAACGACTTGACGGCTCAATGGAACGACTCGGAAGTGTTCATGCATTCAAACTCATTTTGAAGCTGTCAAATAACACGATTGACTTCTGTTATTGGCAGCTTTTTCATACGTAAAACATGCACTTACTGAGTGATGCATTTAGATTTATGTTTTACAGCAAACTAACCATTGCAATGCCAACCACACATAAAATGTAAGTAGTAGTGTCCCACCATTTCATTTTATATTGTCATTGCAATCTGTCACGATTTGTTTGTACAGAAACACTGTCACTTCCACAGTTTTGTGCACTGGGATGCTTTATATAACAACGACTAATTGTCCCTATCCTTTTTTCTTTTTTTCTTTTTTTGGTGAGGTGGAATGGAAGATTTTCATTTTTCTAGCAGTGGCTCAAATTTTGGCATTGCTGAAAGATTATATAATGATGGGGACATTGAGAAGTGCATTTATGTTGTCAAGCTCCAGAGAAATATCAAACAAAGGTACATTATCTGTCACAGTAAAATGTGCAACTGGTCAGAAAGTTCAGTCATTTGGATGATGCTGAATCAGTTAGCTGGATAATGTTGATTACCACAAAATGGTGTTTTTTTGTTGATTACCACAAGTCCTAACTAGAGTCAAAATAAGGCCAGCCCAGTAAATTAACAGCCCACCAAGTAAATTTTGGTTTTGGATTCATTACAGGTGCCGTGATGCATGAAGCTTACAGTTCTTGCTCATGTAGTTTTCAAACAATTAGGATTTAATGCCGCCAAGACACTGCGATAACAAGTAAACTTTGCATTAGTCATCATGGCACTGAATTCTATTGTATTTGATCAAATAAAAAAAGAATTGCAATCATATTGATCTTTGCTGTACTGAATTGTTAACTACATATTGAGATTCATACTGAATCGGTCTAAGAAGGAGAGATTCACATCTCTAATGTACACACACATGCGCACATGCATGCAAAGGATGAATCTTGAGTCTACTGTGTAATGAATGGGATTAAGATTGACAAAAGGCCCAGAGGATCTTGGGAAAGTGGCCTAGATTTCCTCTCTGCTTCATGCTACAGCCCTCCTTTTATTCCTGGGAATTGGCCTGGGAACGCGCGCGCACGCACACACACACACACACACACACACACACACACACACACACACACACACACACACACACAAACAATCAACCACCACTTGCCACTGTCTACTTTTATGAGTAACTTTACTTCCTTAGGCAAAGCAGCTTTTTGCTGTTTTGTTTTCCTGCCTTTTGGCCATTTGGCATAGAGTGTTGCTCTGTGCAGTTTATTCATGTGTGAGTTCGTAACCAGAATAGTTGTGGTTTGAACTCAAGGCCCTCAGCACTCAGTGGTTTGAGCTATCTGCTCTTCTGTCTCTCTCTGTCCCATGCGCACACACACACACACACACACACACACACACACACACACACACACACACACACACACACAGACAGAGACAGTACCTTTTAAGAGAAATGGGAAAATAAAGAAAAAAATCACAAATGGTAAAAAGCAGACTAGCAAACTAGCTGTGTGCTCTCATGTGGTTTGGTTGTTAACCAGCTATTTGTCTAGATGGCTTTTCTCAGTAAATGAATGATTAGACAAGGTGATAAACTGTCTGTCATTTCTTTAGGTGGCTTACCTCAGGGAGCAGAGCAGCCTGAAAAGAGGGCTGATAGATGGAACCAGCGAGCTCAACCACAACTCTGAAAACACACCAAGCACTAATGGCAAGGTGAGGTTATTCAACAGAATGTGTGAAATGGTGTGTGTGTATGAGGGCAGAGAGAGGGGGAAAGGCTGCACTTGCCTGTGTGTGACAAGCATCCAGCCAGACCACCCAGCAAGCCTTTGCAAAGAAGTCATCAGCTTCTTTGGCTCCTTATTCTCTGTGATGGCCCGCTTGTATTCCAATTCTTCCATCATTGCGTCTCTCTGTTGCTCCATCCTGCCTCTATTTGAGTTAACTGGCGGTATGTGGATATGTGTCAGGCTGAGGTCTTGTCACATACATGCTATGCAAACCATAGAAACTGCTTTTTCAAACTGGACTTGTTGCCTCTCAGTTGTTTTCCATTTTCACTCAGTGGTTTCATCTTTCAACCTTTCTTCCATTCGGACATTTGGCGTTCTTCCCGTTGTTTCATCTTCCTCTGGGAGATGTTGAAAGAAGGACAATCCTATTGGATCAAGGACTTGTATTCCTAATTAATGTTTTTGGGATGCTGATCACCAGTAGACAGGACATTAACACAGAACAAATACACAAAATATACCATGAGACACTTAAACAAAAATGATACACTACAGATCTCAGTTACAGTGCTATCTAAATTAGCAATGGTTTACTGCTATCCAGGACAAACGTATGCACAAACAAAATAGACATGACACAATAATAAGACAATCTTTACAATCATCTCCCCTTGAGCCCTCCCCTCCCCCTAACCATTCCTTTTCCCTTCACTGTTAACCCGCCCCCCGCCCCATCCCAGGTTCTCAGTAACCTAAAATAAATCTTACATTTCAAACAGTAAAAGAAAGTAGTTGCCCATTAATTTAAAAAAAAGGGGGACCCACACAACACACGGATTACATTGTTTACATTGTTGTGGCTAGCAGAATTTCATAGCTAGCATTATCTGCTTCTAGCTGTTTTGTTGTGCTCATAATAATAAAGAATCTTGAACCTTGAGAACAACAGCAACAGAGCAAAAAAGAGAGGGAAAGGAAGTATGCAGAAAAATGTGAGTTCAAAGGAGAGACAGAATTTTCCCCAACAGATCTACCCAGCAGGTGATATTCTTGGGTTTTGCAAAGTGTTGCGTTGCACACAATAGCTCCAGCTGGGAAATATCTCCATGTAGGGATGGGACAATATGCTTATCTTACGATACCATTCGATACACGATATGGGGTTCTAGATTCAATACAACCACAATACGATGTAATAAGTAAAAGTTAAATGACAACAAAGTCTGACTGTCCAGAATTATGTTCATTTTACTTTCTAGCAATGGCATTGGCTCGCAAGAATGTAAACAATTTAACATGTCACTACAAAGTGTAATAATATAATTTAGATGGAGAGCTTGAGAAATTGTAAAGAGCAAGCCATCTCATTTCTGATTACTACAGGAGAATATAATGTAGCTAATATCGCGATTCATTTTTCTGCCTCACGATGTGTATTGTCACATTTTTGTATTGTGATATATTGAATTTCAATATATTTTCCCATCCCTGTCTCCGTAAGACAAGATGCTGCATTTCTGATGCAATATTAAAGTGGCGAAACCTGTGATGAGTATCTTGTGTACACTGGCTAATGCAGTTATGTTAATGTCACCTTCAGCGGTCGTCAGACGGTTCGCTGAGTCAGGAGGAGGAGTTGTTGCCGGGGAAGGTGGGTGAACTCCAAGAGGTGGTGGAGCGTCAGACAGCTGACCTGGGCCAGATGAAGGAGCGCATGGCCGCTATGGTATCGCGCATCAACGAGCTGGAGGAAGACCTGGACACGGCCCGAAAGGACCTGATCAAGTCTGAAGACATGAACACGCGACTGCAGAGAGACCTGAGAGAGGTAGGGAGGCCTGGGGCTAGTTGGAGCGCAAAACCTCATTAATGCTGAACTAGGGAGATGCATTTTAAATACTTATGCCAATCCATTTTCACTGACGTTGACAGATGAAAACTTTAAGTCAGTTAGGTATGAATATGTTATAAAACAGTCAATTTGTGAGGGAGCTCTGCTTTTTCCCCAAAAAATTGCAATCAGTTGTCCAGATATTTTACAGCCACCTGAAATACTGGTCATATTGGAACAGCGTAGTGGCTGAAATAATCTGAAAGCACAAATTGAGAATCAGTATCAATAAATGATCTTTATTATTAGGAAGTCTTGCACACTCTCATCTCTTCCCTCCTGTATCTGTGCAGCAATGCCCTACAACTTTGATTCAGTGCAGCCTATTTAAAAAGAAGTACCCAAAAAGGATTACTTAAAATTGTTGTAAAAAAAAGATAAAACACCATTGAGACGGTATGTGTTTTAACAATGACAACATTACAAACTATATATTGGAATATTAAGCCTATTAAGGTAAAGAATCTCAGGCTGACTATATTGCTTATGATGTATTCCAGTCCAAATGTCATCCTAACACTCAAAATACCGTGTATGTACACCACATTACAATGTTGGCAACGGTAACCTCATATCTCCTTGAGTGAAATACTCCCCTGCTGATCTGTGCTTCTTGCTTGTTTAACTTTTCCAGTGTGCTGCAGTTTTCTATGCCAGAGCCATTTGAAAATGTTTCCCCGCCGCAATCTATATGGCTCCCTCTTGCGCACAGTTCAAATAAAGCATTTGTTAATTTGTATAGCGATACTGATAACAATTAATTAAAATTGATAAGCTAACTTGGCGTGACTACTCAACAAAGAACGTTTGATTTGAAAAAAAATCTTTTATTTTTAAGCATCCCTAGTCTGAAGACGTGAAAGTCAGAAGATAGGTAGGAGGGTATGGCAGGTTAGAGTTAATGCCAGTCAAGGTTGGACCTCACAAATGCTGAAGACACTAATGGGAATGTTCCCGTGTGTGTGTGTGTGTGTGTGTGTGTGTGTGTGTAGTCAATGGCTCAGAAGGAAGACATGGAAGAGAGGATCACCACCCTGGAGAAGCGCTACCTGGCGGCTCAGCGGGAGGCCACCTCCGTCCACGACCTCAACGACAAGCTGGAGAATGAAGTGGCCAACAAGGAGTCCCTCTTCAGACAAGTAGGCCCCATACTCCTCGACCACAACTTTAAAACAGCACACATATACTGTATACATGTACATGCATTCAGACACACACGAACACACACTATTATTTGCCAGCTGTTGGGTCTTCAGTGGAAAAAGGCATCTTGGTGTGCGAGTCTCTTGGGTTTGTCTGCCAGCAGGAATCGCCTGCAGGCTCCTTGGCAGCTTAAGAACCCCCTGCTAATGAATTCCCACTGTATTCACACATTGACCAGCGCAGCAGGCACTGAATGGGAAGCCTCCAGACACTGGCTTGTTTCTTTACATGTGCTCACTGAGATGGAGATGTCCCTCTCCTCTTTTCTTGTGGGCTTTCTCTTTCTTTTATCATTGTGAATGCTCTCTTCCTCCCTTCCTATCCACCCCACCCCTCCCCGCCCTCTCTCTCTGTCTCGTTTTGTCTCTCACTCTCTCTGACCTACAGTTCTAAGGCTTGACACTCACTTCCCCTTGTGGAATTGAAAGCAAACCCCCAGGCCAGGATGTAGCACTGATGAGCCCCCATCATCCTTGCTAATGACTGTTTGTTTGTTTGTTGCAGACTGAGGACAGAAACCGGCAGCTCCAGGAGAAGCTGGAGCTGGCCGAGCAGAAGCTGCAGCAGACCATCCGCAAGGCAGAGACTCTGCCTGAGGTGGAAGCCGAGCTAGCACAGAGGGTAGCCGCCCTCACAAAGGTACCAGTAGCTGTCCACAGCCCCAGGCACATCTCTCATCACACAGGTCTTTAACTCCCTCTTAAATGGTGGATTTGGGATTTTGCGATGGCTGTCTTTATTGATTGCTAACTGGTCAATAAGAAGCTCATGAAAATCCTGAACCTGCTCTTTCCATTCACAGTTCTTGCTGGAAAAAATGGAAATGGTGAAAAAATTAGCTGGGGAAAAACAAAATCTGCATTGACTAAAAACTGCATTACCACTAACTATGATCGTCACCCATATAAACCTACTCACACATGTACTGTTGTCAGGACTGCAGTGTAATTTCCTTTACGTTGCAACAACCTCAGTGGCCCCCTGCGGAAGCCACTGAGGAAGCCATTGTTTAGGTTTCTCCAAATATCCACAGGGATCTATTTTTAGACATTTGGCTTGAGTCTTCATCCATTTATAGTTTGGCTGTTACTCTGGGACAACACATACTGCTGAAACCACACTGGTCTCATGGCACCTTATTAGTAGTAAAACTGGCTCCAAGTAAATTTCTGAAACAAAGAACACACTCGCGTTTTGTTCTCAGAGTTTATCAGTAAAGAGGCTCCTCAACCATCTTTTTAACAAGTGATGCAGTTTCTCTTTATCCCCCTGTACCTCCTTTCCTGCTCTTCTTTTACTTGGCTAATTTTTTTTTTACCTGCTTTTTTCTGCTCCCTTTCCTCTTCAATCTCACGTCATGCCTCGTCTCAGCCATTTCCCCCGTCACTCGTGCATTTTTAATGAGCCTGACTCATTTCCTTTCTGACTGGAGCCAAAGTCATATAGTTGTTGTATAGGAGACTGCAAGAGTGCCAGACAAGGGAGAGGGAGACGTTCATAGAAATGGAAAGAACCTCCTCTGTGTGTTTGATATTGCTTCCATCCAAATGTCTGGTCGTCGTCATCAACCAGTCCATTCTCCTGTCTGCCTTCCCCCACTTGGAGGAACTCACAGTACATCTACTCCACCATCAGCCTCTTACTCTGGTCCTTTTCCACCCACTAAATCCTTCCACTTAACATCCCCAGTTGTATCATTCCTCCTCTAACACCACATTTCATCTAATTATCTACATGCTCCGTCTCTAGCGCTGGACATGAAAGTGAGAGTGGTCATCAAAGTCTTGTCTTGCCTTTGATTTTCTACTGTAGGATCACACTGGAATCTCTCTCTCTTTCCCTCCCTCCGCCCACTACCTTTAATGGTGCTAAAGCTCACACTAAAAGTATACCCTGTTCTTTTCTCTCTCATTTCTCTCTGTCTTTGTCATCGTCTGGTATTTTGTGTGGTCATCCTCAAACCCCTAGTCTGATCTATGTGGCTCTAAAGGCACTAAGACTCAGAAGAAGGTAGACCAGCTTCACTCACAATGCCGTCCCAAGCCCTCCTGGATACCGGGACACTTGCAATTTTGTTCTGTTATTGAATTTCACCAGGCCAATAGAAACTAGTGGTCGTGTTTAGATTTCTAGAAGCATTGCTACAAAAATGACAAACTATTTGTTCCTCAAAGCAGCAATTGATTCTAAAGATACAGGCTAAAATGCATGCTTGTCAATTTTAAAAGGTATATGTACATAACATGCTCTAGACAAGAATATTGTCAACAAAATCTCAACTCACTCGGACTTTAATCGTAGTGCTTTTATCCTCTACATGACAAGTGCCTGGTTAAATGCAGTACCAGACCAAATTTCAAAATGCCGTGGTATCCCTTTAAGCCTCAAACCTGGCCCTGACCCAGCCTTCCCTGTCTGCCTGCGTGTGTGCTTTGTGCATCTGCGCTGCTCTGAGCTTCATGCTGGTACCTCTCCTTTTTTTCCTCAAACACAGAAATCCCTAAAAGTTTGGTATCTAACACAAACAGGAAGTGCCAGCTGATTTGCTCAAAGACGTGTGGAGACCCTGCCCATTAGAGCTACTAGAAAGCTGGTACAGGCAGTCGCGCAGAAAAATGTTTCCCCATGTCTTTTGAATCTATAAATGCAGTGCTTTTGAATTGAATTGGTTTATATATTTTTAAATATGCTTAATTGGAGATTAAATATTTGATGGTTCTCTATTATTTCATCAGCCAATAATTCTCATTTGAATAAACATGCCCCTAGTCCTTGGTAGAACCTTGAATGAAATGCTGCTAGACCTCTTGGCAGATTTTTTGTATCTGCACTATGGGGAGTACTAGCTGTCCTACAGTTCTGTTTGTTGTAGTCGTTCTGTGGGTTGTGCTGCTTTGCTGTCCTCTCCTGGCCCTGCTGATGCATGTTTCTCACCCACTGGCTCCAAGTTGATGTATGTAGACGTGTGCTTCCCAGGCTGCTGCTGTGGGTGTGGGTTGGTGGCTGAAGGAATCTACCCCATCCTTTTGAAGGACTTGAGCTTTGTCCTCATAACCTCTCTAACAGGGCCAAGCTTAGTTGGGCCCTTGTTCAGCTAGGTCCTTCTCCAGGATGGATGACAAAGCGCGTTATAGGGGAGATCAAAGCCCTCTCAGTAGCTCTGAGAGGATGGGTTATATTGAGCCTTTGGGCTATGATAAGACAGAAAGGCTAAAGGGTTTGTTTTGACCCTTGTCCCCCTTCCCTCCCAGGCGGAGGAACGCCATGGCAACGTGGAGGAGAGACTGAGGCAGATGGAGGCCCAGCTGGAGGAGAAGAACCAGGAACTGCTCAGGGTGAGAAGGGGGGAAGGAGGGAGGGAAGGAGGGGGAAATAGTAGATGCTGTCATTGAGGTAGGCCTTCTGACACATTTTACTGCTATTGATGGTTTTAACACATTGGCCTATTTTTTTTTTTTGCTGTTTGTGCAGGCACGGCAACGGGAGAAGATGAACGAGGAGCACAACAAGCGTCTGTCTGAGACAGTGGATAAGCTCCTGTCAGAGTCCAACGAGAGACTCCAGCTCCACCTCAAAGAGAGGATGTCTGCTCTGGAGGATAAGGTGGATAATGTATAGACGAGACTAGTATAATGATGTATAATGATGATTTACAATCAATCTAATAGCACATTTCAAAGTCAGTGAGGCGAGCAAAAAGGCTGATCAATCGACTACACCAGTTATTTTCCATAATGAATGTTTGTTGCTCCTCCAATATGCCCCATCACTAGATGGTAATGATGTTATATGACAGGTGCACAACCAGTACCTCTAAAGCTTGTAGCATCTGACAGCTTGTTGGATCATCTTGATTTTCCTGGTGCTGTCTCTCCTCAGAATGCCCTGATAAGAGAACTGGAGCACACCAAGAAGTTGATTGAGGAGTCACACCATGACAAGGTGAGGGATCAATGGGTTAGGGTTAGGCCTGGTAGCACTGCAGTATAGCTAAGCTATATTCTTGCCCAGTGTTTCTTATTTTTCTTAGCAAAGTGGGTTGATTTTGGTTTTGATTTTGCATCTATCCCCTTTTTTGTCACTTGTGTTTTTTTGTTTCTTGTGCTGCTTGACTATAATAAAAGCAGTTATTCTACATATTGGCCCCCTGAATGAATACAGAGTAAACAGTGGCCTAAGTTCAGGGTTAGAGACAATGTGTTTCTCCACTAGTTGACAAAGATGTCTGTAACTATCCCGTCCCTCAGGAGCAGCTCCTGATCCAGATTGAGACCATGAGGGCAGAGAACGAGCAGGGCAGGAGCAGGAGCAACTCCTTACTACATGGGTAAGCTAGCTAAACAGCAGAGTTCATTAGTTCAACTTCTGGCCTCTGTTACTCTTTCTGATGTGTGTGTATGTGCTTTTCCAGACGGTCTCACCTGGGAAGCACCCCAGATTTCAGGTACCCAGTGTCGGCCTCCTCCATGATGGACAGCAACTCGGACCACTACGGCGGCGCTCTGGTGCTGAGACGGCCCCAGAAGGGACGGGTGGCAGCGCTCCGGGACGAGCCGTCCAAGGTGAGCTCCTAGCCCATCTGCTGTTGGCTTATCTGTTAATAGCATACATATGCACATTTGCTTACTGATTGACTGAAAAAAACGTATTACTCCTATTTTAGGTTCTTTAAAGTGGTTGAATGAGTACACCAAGTTTTTGGGTGTTTGGAGCTGATCAACTTACCTGTTAAGTCATGAGAACATGGACACCAAAATCATCCATGTGTCCTCAGTAGATTGTTCGGTCCGGTGCTCCATGCTAACACTTTAGCATATACTGTGTTGACTTTATTTTTCTTTTGACTTCCCTGTAACAAGTATTGCTTGTATTGTCTGTCTTTTTCCTTCCCCCCACCCATTACCGTCTAATGTTTGGGTTTTTTCTGATGATTTTCTTCCTCTCCATCTCTTTCTGTTTGCCTCCACTGGACATCAGCGACATGTAAGTCAGTGTGGCGGAGATGACAATGACAGTTACTTGTCTGTGTAGTGCATTAATGACAAGTACTAAAGTGTCCACTAAACTGTTGCCCCTCATTCTCTCACATGCCTCCTCTCTGCCTTCTCTCTTTCTGCATCCTTTCCTTTCTTTCGCTCTGATCTCTTTTCTCCTTACAATATCCTTTTCCTGCCTTTAATCCCTCTGCTTCTCTGTCTCTCCTATGACTTTTTGTCTCTCCGTCTCCCTCTGTCCATTCTCTTTCCTCCTTTTATCCGTCTATGGGTCGATCCAGGTGCAGACTCTGAATGAGCAGGAGTGGGAGCGCGTGCAGCAGGCCAACGTGTTGGCTAATGTGGCCCAGGCCTTTGAGAGCGACTTGGAGGCCTCGGACCTGGAGGAGGACCGAGAGACAATTTTCAGCTCGGTGGACCTGCTGTCCCCTGGTGGCCAGGCTGATGCACAGACCTTGGCCTTAATGCTGCAGGAGCAGCTGGATGCCATCAACAATGAAATCAGGTAACAGCAGCTATATACCTAGCATACCCAGCAGACCAAAGGCCATGAATGGCAGACACTTTAACTTGAACTGAAATTAGTTATACTGCATAGCTGACTGTGGTTATTAGCAATGGGACAATATCGAAATCAATATATTGCAATACAAAATGTGGCAATACGTATCGTGGGGCAGAAAAATGAATTTTGGTATTAGCTCCATTTTATTCTGCTGTAGTAATCACAAATGAGACGGCTCGCCCGTCACAGTTTCAAAAGCTCTCCATCCAAATTATATTATTTGCACTTTGTAATGACATTTTAAATTGTTGTTTACATTCTAGCAAGGCAATGTCATCACTAGAAAGTAGGGATGCACATTTTGGAGGCTATAATCATAAAGAACAAAATAAGAATATTATGTGTAATCTATGTAGGCGATGTATGGCTCGTAAAATCCTGCCGCATTCTCATCTCGCATTGTCATATTCCCATATTAGTCCGACTGAAATAACATTTCCAAACTCCAAAGGAAATTAAAAAGGCCTATTGTTGAACAAATCAGCTGGGGTTAACTGTTTTAGGCCTGTTGCCTAAACATTTTTATTTATAAAGATCAGCATGTCCAAATGCTGCAGAGTAGCGCACCACATACGCACCGTCGTGTTCACCGTCAGCCCAGTGGCAGAGAAGACACTCTGACAGGACAGAGGTCCCGGGGATGCAGAAGCACCCTGCGTTAGTGTTGTCAGCCTCGGGAATCGTACTTGGTTGGCTTTCCACCAGTCCTGTGGATTCATATCAAGTGGTGGAGGGATTTCTTGCAAGTAGCCCTCCACTTTGGTTTCATAGTTATTTGTGTGGTTGGACTGGCTGCAATGACGCAATGACGCAAAAGTCAAGTCAAGTTAACCGTTAAGGTTAATTGACGTGATGCATAACAAACAATAAATGGGGTCATCGATTTTTCTTGAACATCCCTACTAGAAAGATTTGTGGCTCAGAAATAAACATAATTCTTCAGTCAGACTTTGTTGTCTTTCATCTTTCATTTATTACATCGTATCGTTGTTATATCGAATCGGATACCCCGTATTGTGTATCGAATTGTATTGTGAGATAAGCATATTGTCCCAACCCTAGTATTTTTCTCTCTCTCTCTGTTTGTTCCTCTGTCTTTAACTATGGTCTTTCTCTTCCTCTCTTTCCTCTATCTTGACAGAATGATTCAAGAGGAGAAGGAGAGCACAGCCATGCGGGCAGAGGAGATTGAGTGCCGGGTGGGCAGCGGCGACAGCCTGGGAGGACGTTTCCGCTCCATGAGCTCCATCCCCCCGTCGCTGTGCGCGGGCTCCTCCATGGGCGGCTCTCCCCCAGGCTCCGGTCACTCCACCCCCAGACGTATCCCCCGTAGCCCCAACAGAGAGCTGGACCGTATGGGCGTCATGACCCTGGTAACACTTCCCCTTCTCTCATATCTTTCCCCTCAGGAACATACAACTGCTCGTAGTAGTTACATTTCTTTTCCCTCCATTTTAAAATGTCTCATTCCGTTATCTCCTCCTAAGAGCATCCCACAGGAGGAGAGATTAAACACTAATATTGTTTTTTGTCATTACACCAGTCATACAGTATCAGTTGTTGACTGAGACAGCTTTTAGTCTCTTCTGTCTTTTTTTCATGTTCATGTTGATGTGTCTTGTGCTGGCAGTGTTGGTCTAAGAGAGTATAATGTGTTCATTCTGTATATGTGTATTCATTTTGTTTGCCTTTCCACATTGATTTGCATAATGCTGCCTCACTCATTGGTTTGTTTAGCATACTAATAATGTGTGTGTATGTAACTGCCCCTGCCCGTAGCAGTATTGCTATGACCCATACGTCATCCAGAGCTCCCTCTCCCAGCAGACAGTAACTTACCTGCCCTATGGTGCGACTGGCCTCAGTCACCCCCCACAAGCCTATAGCTATGCACCATACTTCTTTCAGGTACCTGCAGCTCTCTCCACGGCTCCCTTCCTCCTCTCCCTGGGTGGGTGCAGTCTGCCTCTTCTCCTCCTCCTACCTCCCAACACATGTTGTCTGCTGGCACACCAATTATCACACTCCAGAAGCAGCTCAGTGAATACTCCCTACCTGTTTTTTTAAGAATTTTTTGAGGGGGCATTTTTACCTGTATTAGGTAGTTCAAAGTTCAGAGAGACAGGAAAGACTGGGAAGAGAGAGGGGGATGACAAGCGACAAAGGTCCTGGGCCAGATTTGAATCCAGGACGTCATGTTTTACATGGTACACGCCTTAGACCACTGAGCCACCAGGACGCCCTTAATCCTCCGTACTTACAGTTCACAATTTTTGGTGCACATTAAGTTGTTATTTCTATAATGAAGATAATGTACCTTTTTCCATGTATATTATGCCCATCTTCAAAAGATGACTCAGCAGTATTCCAGCTAGATGGGAATATTTGAACAACCAGTTCAATACTCTGAGACTGGTATTGTTTATAAATAGAAACACCATTTGATAGATAGAGCATAGAGCATTCATTTTCTATGAGTCATGAATATAATAAAAAAAAATCTGAATCACGTGTCACATTTATCAATCTAATCAGTGAAAAATGAAGTCATCATCCATTGGCTTGATTGTATGTCAGTAAGCTGCAGGTTACAAATAGGAATGCTCTCTCGACCATGTAACGGTGAAATTGCTATGCAGGACCATATTATTAAATTCAGATATGTTGGTGTGTCTTTGGAGGGAAATGCATGAGTGGAAGCTTGCCAACGAAGGCAAATGGCATTCTAGCTACATCTTCTACTGCAGCTTGCCATAGATGCGATCCTGCTCGATCAGAACAAATAATTCAACTTGCTTCAAACAGAGCTTCAAGTGACGTGCTGCTGCTTAGAATGAGGGATTTGAACAGTTGATGAAGTTCATTGAATTAGTACTGTGAAATGTCCCTGACAGAAAAGCAGGAAGGCTACATTTGGGCTGGCAGATAATGCCTGAAAACTACTGCCAGCTTTGGCGTATTTCTTTTTTTAGACTTGTCTTTTAAACTTTCACATCTGTTGTTTAAACGTCAGTGAAACTAGTCAAAATTGCCATCTCTAATTCAAAAGGACACTGGAAGAAAAGGAACATGTTTGTTGATGAAATGAATGTTTTTTTTTCACCCCCTCATTCTCCTCTTCCTGTTCCCAGTTTTCCCTTTTTATAGCTCACTAATCTCTTCCTGCCTTGGCCTCACTTTGTCAGTTGAGGAAAGGAAATGAGTGATTAGATTTTTTCCTCCTGGGACAGGAGAAACTCCCATAGAAATGTGGCACGTTGATGGTTTATTTGCTCTGCTAATGCCAGGTCTGTGAGGAATGCAGAGGGGAAAAAGGCCTCCCCCTTTTTAGGTGCACAGTGGAAAATATGACTGTAGAGCAGATCTGGTTCATAAATTCAGGTGTCACCCTGCCTTTGGCAATGTGTGTAGTGTCAAATAAAACATAACCACTTGGCTGTTGTTAAGCTAAATAGCTCATACCATTGTCATCCGTAATTTCAACGTGTTGATGTGACTTGGAGGTAACCAGTTAGCCGCTTATTCGAATCAACTTAAGCATTGCTTTGATTCAACTGAAATATTACTGCTGATGTTTGCAAAAACTTGCGCCACCATTCTCTCCTGGACAAATGATTTCCCAGTTCAGTTTGTTTGAGCGAGGCTGCACCCTACCTACCCCGTCCTCATCCCAACCTCCGCCCTGTTGTTTTGCAGTGTCTCTTTTTCTTCATCCATTGGGATGAACTGTATGGGTGCTGTGGTGCTCCCGGAGACCTTTTTTCCAGAACAGCACGTCTCTACTGCTCAATTAAACTTTCAGTTTCTGTTGGTCTTCACTCCTGAACTTGTGTCTGCCTGTGTGCAATCTGTGAGTGTGTGTGTGTGTGTGTGTGTGTGTGTCAGTGTACTTGGGTAAATCTGTCCTGAAGTCCTACTCTTGTGTGTTTGTGCATGGCTTGGTTCCACCAGTGGTGTGTCTTGCGTCTCACTAACGGCTTTTCTCCTCTCTCCTTTTTTGCCATGCTTCAGCCTAGTGACCTGCGCAAGCACCGCAGGAAGGTAATCTAGAGATCTGCTCTCACTGGCCGCTCTCTGCTATTTGATCTGTCTATTACTCCCCCTCTCCCTCCCATCATCTCCTAGTTTGACAAGCACATCCCACAATGTTCAGCCTCTCCATCCCAACCGGCCACCATCTACCATCCAGTTCAACTATATGCTTCTGCATACTCTCTTATCTCCCATTCCCAAACATCTAAACATGTTGCTTTAGAGCTGTCAAATGTTAGAAGTTCTGTTGTGATAGCCCAAGGGCTTCCACTCCCATTTTTAGGATACTGTTAAGTTACCTTGCCAGTCCCTTGAAGATGGATTTCTGTTGTACCATTTTTTTTTTTAATCTTATTTGATTTATTTTTAATCAATGTATGCCTGACTTCACTGATAAATCTTTTAAATTATGCTTGTTATGACATAATTTTTCATAAAAAGGGGTTTGAATATTATTTTGTTTTTCTAGAAATCATCACTTCAGCTCTATCACTTTTTATGAGTGTCATTTGTATAATTTTTGTTCCACAACTCTCTTTTTTTTCTTTTTTTTTTAAGATAACTTTTTATGTCATTTTCTGACATGCAGTCGAGAGTATAAAAAAATATTGAAAAAATGACATGATGTGAGGTTATGAACCAAACACATGACATTGCTAGATGTTTTTTGATGCAAAAAAAAATGGTTGTTTCATCTGATGGGTGTCCACAGTCAACAGCTGTGTGTGCAAAATTAAGTCTGTTATCTTTATTTTCACAACCCCTCTTCCTGGTCTCCACAGTCTGAAAAACAGAATGAACTGGCCCACTAACACGTTCTCTGTCCCCCGTCTGTTAACGCAGTCTGCTCAGGACGACAAGGCCACTATCCGGTGTGAGACGTCACCCCCCACCACCCCACGCTCCATGCGCCTAAACAAGGGGGCGGGACACGCTGCCAGCCACGAAGACATTCGAGACCTCCGCGGGTAAGACCTCTGCCTCTGACTCCCAATAGCTATATTCATCCCTCCAGTTTCTTCTTGGGTTGGAGAGCTGCGCATAGCTGGAGCAAAGAGTGATCTAGGTTCAACTGAGTGAACCTGTCAGATTACTGAACTAGAGACAGCTTCCTTGTTGTCTTGAATTTCTCCTCATCTCTTTGGTGTGTCTCTCTGTCCTCCCCTCCATTCTCTCTCCCTCTTAATCTCTCCCCTCTGGTCTTGTAGGCTGGCTGGCCTGCAGGACGGCCAAGGCAGTAACCCCAGCAGTAGTAACAGCAGCCAGGACTCCCTCAACAAAGCAGCCAAGAAGAAGAGCATCAAGTCTTCCATCGGACGCCTCTTTGGGAAGAAGGAGAAGGGCCGACCCAGCATCCCCGGCAAGGAATCCCCCAGCCAAGGTCAGACGATCAATCTCAGAGCTTTTTTTCCACCCGAGCACACACTACTAATACCGCATCTTCTCTCTTTACCTTTGTAAATGCAATTCCATTCCACACCACCAGTAGTTGCCTTGTTCCTCGCCCTGTCAGTGATCTGATCAAGGTTTGTCTGTCATCCCAGCTGGCACTCCCGAGGCAGAGGGCAGTCCCAAGGACGGTTTGGGAATGGGCACACTGGGAGGTCCGGCAGAGAAGAACAGGAAGCTGCAGAAGAAGTAGGTGTCTTCCCAACAGTCCACTCGTCCCGCTGCTCTCTCTACACTTTATGTAGACTGAGGAAAAATGTTTAAGAGGACTTGATGACACCTGCTATATGTCCATGCTTTGGAGTACAGTGTTAATAATGTAAAAGTCCCCGAGTGTGACTCTGTGGTTGGTGCTCCTGTTGCAGTCCAGGGCCGGCTCTCACCCTCACTCCCCGCCACCTGGCTCACGCTGTTTAGTGGTGACAACTGCATCTTAGCAGCTCATCCTCCTTCCATTTCACACCCAGTCATTTCCACTGCGCTCATCTCCCGCAAAGTTTTGAATATATTATTTTCATTTGTAGTTTTGTGCAATTATATTGTAGACATTGTAATTTTTGTAATTTGCTTTTAGACAACTCCTTAATAGGCATCAATTCATTCTTTTATTTTTATTGTTTTGCCGACCTCCCCCCTCTTTTCTATCATCCCCTTCTCATTCCATGTGTAGTCCAAAGACAGGGTAAGTTGGTTCATATTGCTTCTGCTTTGCCTTATCTTCTTCCCACACTTGGCTTCACTTACCCCTCACCAATAACTCCAAGGATCCCAAACAACCGTCCCTCCATATGCCTGATGGCTTTTCCATGCTGCTCTTTACCCTGCCTTCCACAGAAAAGCTTAACTAACAGGAATGTGTGTGCCCTTCTTTTTACCGAGTGACAAAGTTTCCTCTGGGGTTTTCCTACTAGAACACAGTTAGACACTACAACTTTAGGAAAGTTGATGTTAGTTAATGGACGAATTCAACCGAAATGCAGTATGTCAGTGCATTTCCCTGTCCATAAGGTGTATTGTTTGCAAAAGCATACAATGCACATTATCTCCATTACTACTGTTGCTGTAAATGTCCTCAGAATAGAAATGTATTTGAAGCTAATTTCTATGTTTTTAAACTATGCCAGTAGTGATGATCTTTGACATATCTACTATCTACTGCTTTTTATGATGGCAGATCTGCCAAACAGAAGATGGGTTTGTTCTCTATGGTGGCTAGATGGTGCACAGCCCCATCTAGTGGCCAAATGCAGACGTCTTACTCAGCCCATTGCTATTCTTCAGTCAGCTAAGATTAATGTCTTGTTACCTACCAACTTGTGCCGAGTTAAATTAACTTTCTGAGAGCCCAAATCAGCACCTACTTTCCAGCAGTCCCACAAACTTTCAGGGATTCTCTGTTAAATGGCAGTGTCCAGACAAACCTCAAATTCAGCATCCCAGTAATGCAGAGCAATAGACTTGGATGGCAGAATCTGCATGAAATGAATGTACAGTCCTTAGAAAGCTGATGCAAATGTTTCTCCTGTCCTGAATATTCCCCTATTTGCATGTTATCTGTCCCCTACTGATTCAGTGGTTTTAAAGGAATGCTTCCATACTAAACTCTAGAGGATCCTCAAAGCACTGGTTCTGGGAGAGAACTCCATTGACTAATAATGTTTCTCAGCTCTGACTCCCAATCCCAGAGGCTTGGCAAAAGACCCCTCTGGTTGAACCGTGGGTAGTGGAGTCTTTCACATGGCTGAGGAGGTTTTGCCAAACACTAAGCTAATACTTAAAATAATGATATTCTGTCAAAAGTTTTCCAGATGGGTATCTCTCTGTTTCAGTCTTCTTGGCTTTCTGTTTCTCTTTGTTTTCTCTCAAACTCCTGCTCTCTGTTTTGAGTATGCATGTATCAGTTGATGTCTTTGTTTTGGGGTGTGTACAAAAGGTGAATTTGATTGAGTGCTGGTTGTGAGTGGGGATCTGTGGATTTGGCTGTCTGGCTGTGTATGCATGTTTGTTTCTATGCACGAGTGTCCTCTGGATATTGGCGTAAATGTGTATATTGTGTCTTAGGCATGAATTGCTGGAGGAGGCTCGCAGGCAGGGCCTGCCGTTCGCCCAGTGGGATGGCCCCACAGTTGTGGTCTGGCTGGAGGTAAGACACAGACACAGTCTCTCAGAAAAGCTTTCTAACCAGTAATACAGACTGAACAATTCAACAAAACTCTTTCACTACCCTTAATTTTCAGAATGTAGAACAACCACCACTCACCTGGCTGAAGGCTTAGCTAAGGTGCTAGAGTCAGACAAAATCCTCAGAAAAAGAAATGGAACATCTGCACACTTAGATCCATGCAGAATTTCATGTATTTGCAAGCTTTCGTTCTCAACAAACCTTCTTCAAGCAAACAAAAACCACCCTGAATTTCTCTCTTCTCTCTTTCTCTTCCATAAACATGTCCTAGTTTTTGTCCTGCTGCAATGTTCATTACCATTTCTCTTACTTAAACTCCGGCGCTCTCTCCCATCTGCCCTCTTCTTGCCAGCTGTGGGTGGGCATGCCAGCCTGGTACGTGGCTGCATGCCGTGCCAACGTGAAGAGTGGAGCCATCATGTCAGCGCTGTCAGACACAGAGATCCAGAGGGAGATTGGCATCAGCAACCCATTGCACCGTCTGAAACTCCGCCTGGCCATCCAGGAAATCATGTCTCTCACCAGCCCTTCTGCCCCTCCCACCTCCAGAACGGTACTTCTCTCTCTGGTTAATGTGGGCACACACACACATGCATACACACACACATGCACACATACATGCACACATAGAGCTATGTGCCATCTTAATAGAGATAAATCAAATGAAACAGTTAGCCTTTTTGATTCCTACTAGCCCTCTGTCTAGTCTTTCTTGTCATCTGATTTGGCATGACCACTGTCATTTGAGCTAACTCTTGAACTGCTTACACACTTAACACTTACTAATGATGGGATCAAACTATCAAACTGGATTCTTGTTCCGATTGTTGCTTAATTTATTAGCTAACCTCAACAATAACAAACAATAAATGAACAAGTGCTTCTTGATCTTCTTCCCTGTATTTTCTCTCTCTTTCTGTCCTCCATCACTCTTTACACGCTTCTCTCACTTGTGATTGGTTGGGGGTTATCAAATGATCAGTCCACGGGAAACGTTTGGGTCACGCACGAAGAGATGGAAAGTTTGGCGGCCACACCCCCTACGGTTAGTCTACTCCGATTGGCTGGCCACCTCTGGCTGCTCGAATCTGTGGTGACTGTTGGGGCACGTTCCAAGTTGTCTTCAGGACAGTCAGACCTCATACAATGCATGCATAAATGTTTCACACTAGAGCCAATTAATCATGGTACATCAATTCAATGCTAATATCCACACAATATTGCATCACTCTATCATTGGCTGCTGGGAAACTCGCTGGGCAACTTGGAACAAGGCCTTATTTTTTCTGCTAGTTGGTGATTTCTTTCCGCTAGTTGGGCATTAGTAGTCTTGTTGTTTCTCCCTTTAGACCTGGCGTAGTTGCTTTGTCTTCTCTTTACATTAGCTAGTGGTTTGTGTGTGTTTGTGTGAGTGTTAGGGCTGCACAATTAATCGAAAAGAAATAAAAACCGCAACACTGACGACTGCAGTTTCTAAAGTGCACGAGGGTGTACTTTTTAAAAAAAAAAAAAAATTTTGGGAGGAAGAGGTGTTTCAGACGGCTTCCAAAACAAGGTATCCAAGGTAAACGGAAGAACATGAGAAAATCTTTCATTCTGTTCAAACCGAGACTAAGCATTAACACCCCCACCTCAATGTTCATGTTCATTACAAGGAAAAATAATTAAACAGTTTAATACCTTTTAATTTTTCATTATGTGGTATTGCTATCACTGGAAAAACACAATACTTTCGGCATTGTTTTATTGTCACTTCCCTGTTTGAGGCCTTACAATTAATTCGTAGCTTGGTGTTTTTTTACCCTGAATTTTCTGTTTGCATGTTAAGCTGCCTTAACCCAGCACTGCTGCCTCACTAACCCCCGCCTCTCTTTTCTTCTCACCATGCTCACGCTAACCATGCTAACACCAGGAGGATGACGAGGGTAGCTGGGCCCAGGTTTGCACACGTTCCCCGACAGCCCCACCTATTGCTCTCTCCGATCATCCACTGTTCTTACACTCGCTCTCTTTCACGCTATGTTCACCTTTTTGAAAATATCTCTTAGTGGGGAATACCTTGGTTTACTCTCTCTACGTATTTACCCTACTTTCTTATTCGTCAAATCACTTGTCTCTAAAGGCATGTTCACAGCAGGCTTGTTTGGAGCGGTTTATTCAAACTCTGGAGCGTTTATTCCTTTAGTTCGGTTCATCTAGGCAGGTGAGAACAATGGCGTTCAAACTTTGGTAACCAACAACAGGAAAAAGCCTCAGAACGCAATGGTTGTATGGGTATAAGGAGACGCTCAAGTTCAACTATTTCTTCATGTGTTCTTAACTGGTATGAACACCAACAAAGGTAAATTATGACAAAGATAAGTCCATCATGCTTAGCTAAAGTTACAGGGACTGGAATCAGATTTGTTTCTCTAACTTCTCGAGATGACAGATAACCAAACCTGTCCAATAAACAAGCTGCTTCTGAGTCCATGTGACTTCTGTGTAAACAAGCCCTGGTTTTCTTGTAATTGTTCAGTGTGAACCTAAACAAACCAATTACAAAAATCAACAAAGGAAACTTTTCCACTATGGTTCGGACCATAGAGGATTGGATAAATGCAGATGTAAATGCACCCAATGAACCCAAGAAGCACTGAAGAGCACTCTTATTGTCTAAACCCTCAGAGAGACATTTGATCACAGTAGTACCAAAGTGTAAATGCAGTTGTGATTCCAATCCACATCCAACAGCTATGTAAACTGACATTTAACATTTGCTTGTGGATGCAACGTGGAACTGTATGCAAACAGGTGACAGGTAGCTTGGATAGGAGCTTAAAACTAGCTAGGAGTATTGAAAATCGTGATTTATCAAAAAAGGATTGTCCAGATACAAAATGTGCATATGAGACACAAGTTAATGCCATGTAGGGGGCCTTATTCTTATGAGTAGGTTACAAAATAGCTGCAGAGATGCTGCATGTTCTTAAAATTAACAGCTCAAGCGTGAATTTGTCTCCTATTCAGACAAAATCTGTATTTTACACCAGTTCCTTTTACACTTTGATTTTGCTCACTATTACTCAACTGACTTTGTAGTGACAAACTCAGTGGTTTCATTTGATCGTTTTGTAGCTGAAACACAGTGATAAGGTTTCAGAGGCAAACTTTGATGTGTTGACAGTGCAGTGAGTCAGGTTTCCTGTGTAAAAACCACAGAAACTGAAAGCTATGCAGACTATGAAAAGTTGTCTTAATAAACAGATGCAAAAAAATGATTAGATGCAAAAGTCTTGATATTTTTAATCATGTCATTGGTTAAATTACATATCAGTTAAATCTAGACAAACCTAAGATTACAAATAAGTGGAAAATTGTAGAGCTCAGTAGAACACTAACTTCAGTATGGCAGTGCATCAATTTGTTGGTCACTTCACTGTCTGCTATGATAATAAGATTATAAGTCAGTATCAGTATTGTGAGATAAGCATATCATCCCATCCCTAGTAGTTCCACTTCACCAAGCCTCTCCAGCATCCTGACCAGGCCCAGCAAGTGAGCTGTTAGAAATGCATCAATATTCTGCAGTAGAAATTATTTTCTTTTACATGATAAACCCGTGCCATCTTTTCAACACTCACACAGACACACTTGTTAAGCCGTCTCGTCTCTCACCGTAGACGCTGGCATACGGAGACATGAACCATGAGTGGATTGGTAACGAGTGGCTGCCCAGCCTGGGTCTGCCCCAGTACCGCTCCTACTTCATGGAGTCCCTGGTGGACGCCCGCATGCTCGACCACCTCACCAAGAAGGACCTTAGGGGACAGCTCAAGATGGTGGACAGCTTCCACAGGTAAAACACGCTAAAGCCTGTAGACGCCTTGGACGGGTAACAGACACTAGGAAAACTTGGCTGTCAAAATGGTGGACAGCAGCTGTAGGTAACAAACGTTAGAGCTAGAAAATGATACACACCTTTATACATGTAACAGACACTATGTCTACCCTAAAATGATAGACAGCTAGGTAACAGACTTCCCTAATCTGCTGAAAGTTTTTCTAATGGTAAAGGAAGATATTCATCGTAGAGAAACAAATGGCCTCAAATGAAACAATTGCATGCTGTTTAAAAGAAGCCACAAAACATGGGCTGGAAGTGCCTAATAATAAGGAGTAAATAAGAATGAAGATTAAAGTAAAAGGCAATGTCTGCAAAGAAAGAAACATAAAAAAGAGGTCAAGGGCAATTAATAAAAGATTATTACGTAATAGCAAGTAAGTCACTCTTGTCTCATACTTGCTTTTCTTTCTGCCTGCCTGTCTGTCTGTATGTGTGTCTGTGCAACAGGAACAGTTTTCAGTGTGGAGTGATGTGTCTGAGGAGGCTCAACTATGACAGGAAGGAGCTGGAGAGGAGGAGGGAGGACGCTCAGCTGGAGGTCCAAGGTAACGCACTGGTGCTTTCTCAGCATATCTAGACGCCCCATGAAGTAAACAATCAAAAGGCTCCGTGGGTCAGCAACACACTGTATGAACAGATTGTGAAAATAGAAGGCATTTCTCACTAAATAAAAGAATTGAGCAAATCTCTAACCTTTTAGTCAGAGGAGTGTGCAAACTTAAAGATGAGCTAGGAATGGAGATCTCACATTTTGACGAGGACTTTCGGATACTTGATAAAATCGTCTCTAATGGATTTCACCATCAGAACCTCGCAACACTCACATTGCTCTTGTTACCACAAGATCGTACATCAAACATGGGCAGACAGCAACTACTTCTTGTTTGTATTTTTTCCATCCCTAGCTCAGCTCTCATTTGCACTCTAGACATGTGTGTCATTGTCCATCTCGCACTACAGGAGTACATTCATTCCAGATTTATGTCTTGGAAATAAAGTCTGAGAGACTGTTGGTGACACCGACTGGTCTGCAATTGATCGGGAGACGAAAGAGAGTCCTTAACCCCCCTCACATTACAAGATTAACTGTGCTGACCAGTGGCACGACTCCCCCATGTTTGCTGAATTACCAAAGATTCAGTCCAATCTTTAAATCCAGCTGGAATGGCAAAATCAGGCCTAAAGTCAGACTAAAGGTTGTGTGGTGAGAACCCAAAAGTAGTCACAAGCCAAATGCTCACAACATTGTGGGTTCAAGTCCGGATCAAGACCTATGACCTCACTCTCTCTTCCATTTGTCTTGTTGCTCTACACTAAATGCAGTCCACAAATTCAGTAATACATTCCCATCCCACCCACTCACCCAGTTGGTACCTACCATGTGGCTTTTGTTTGCATGTAATTATTCCAGTTTACTTGTATAGTGACACTGAAAGACACTCTAAGATATTTCATCACACACTCTAAATTCTGCTGCAGGTTCTGCCACCGTTTCAGACGTGTTGGTGTGGAGTAATGAGCGTGTGGTCAGCTGGGTTCAGGCCATCGGGCTGAAGGAGTACAGTGGAAACCTTTACGAGAGCGGAGTCCATGGAGCGCTGCTCGCCCTGGACGAAACCTTCGATCACAACGCCCTGGCCCTACTGCTGCAGATCCCCACACAGAACACACAGGTACACACACACACACACACACACACACACACACACACACACACACACACACACACACACACACACACACACACACACATACCAAATTAGCTGTCTCCCTAACTGATTAATTATGATTTTCTAAACATTATCCAAGGTAAATGTCTTAATTAAAATTTTATCAATAGATTTCATTTTATAACAGCTTTGGTTAGTTCATTTTTTCAATGTAAATGTATAATTCAGTGTGTAGTGCTTCAGTTCAGAGCCACTCAACAAATTCCATAAAGTTCTGTATAAAACAGGATTCCCCTTGCCTCTTTGATTATAAAGGAGTTGGATGTGCTATCTAAACATTATGAAAGTATCAAAACACAAGGTCGCCAACTAAATCCACACAATCCATATTAGAAAGCCGAGCCTCTAAACGAGCCGTTTGGACTTCCATAACTTTGTTGCGTCACAAAAGTTCTCATCATTTTTGTAAGAAATAATAGTTTAACAAAGTGTTTTATTCAAAGCGGTTGAGCGGTTGTCATTGTTTATTACTGGAGAGTTTTCCCTACCTGTAGCTGTCTGCAGCTGCCGTGTCTGCGGTGTCTCACGTTTCACTCTTGAAACGGTTAGCCAATCAGAACAGAAAATGAACGTGTAAAAATGGATTGAGAGTGTTTTTGGTACATGACACCACACACAACTTTGAATGGATCTCGACATAAAATAAAACACCAACAATCTTTTGGTACTAAAGGAACCAAGTAGAATTTGATTGAGTACCAAACAAACATGATCAAAAATCAAACAAACATGGCCATACAGATCTGTTTCACAAACAGAAACATTTCAGCATTTTCATTTTTGTTTGCTTACCAGTGTCAAGCCAGCCACAAATTCCAGAACAAAACCCATATTGATGAACATTTGTTGTTTTCTGAACAATACAAAGAACCTAAGTGAATATTTCTAAAGGTGACTACATAGTGAGTTAAAACATACTTTTTTTTGTTTTTTTTTGTCACAAATCCTGTTCACGCCATATATTAATCTAATACAAACTACTGTTTTTGTTTTTTTTCTTCCATAAGTGAGGTCAGAAATTTTCCACTTTATTTTGATCAGAGTTGCCTCACTTGGGTATTACTGTAACTGTCTGGCTGGTTTGAGAGAGCTGCTTTGTCTCTCCTCCACTCAACCAGACAGCTGGCTCTTTTCTTCACTGAGATCAAAGAATCGCCACACTGCAGACATTTTTCCTCCTGCCAGAAAAGTATTTTATTGCACCAAAGTATGGCTTATTAAAGTATCAGCATCAGGACAACTTCATTTGCCAATATGAGTATTTGGGAGCTGGATCGGCACCAATACTGCAGATACTATCGGTGCTCTAATACAGACAATATGGCAGCTACGACTCCAACAGCACCGGTTACAAAATGGATGCTTTCCAAATTGAATAACAACCTAAATGGACTGAAATGAAACTAATGCCATGCAAATAAAGGAACACCTCTATTATCCAGGGTGAACTGTGAGAAAAAGGATTCTATGTGGATGAAGAAGCAATTCCAATGATATCAAAATCTCAGGAAGATGGTATAATGCCAGTCTTAAGAGACAAAGATCAGCTTCAGGGGTTAAGGCAGGAAGGGATAAGAGGCCTTGAGCTCAGTGTTACCAGGCAAGCTAAAATTTGTGTTGTGTACAGTTGGGGCATATGTGACCATTGAAAGGAACATTTCTCAAACTCTGAATTTATTTTGAGTTAAATTGGTGTTTTAATTCATAAATATAATAACAGTCTGTCCTTTTTTTCCCTCCTGTCTCCCTTTCTTTCTTAGGCCAGAGCAGCTCTAGAGCGAGAATACAACAGTCTGCTAGCCATTGGCACCGAGAGGAGAATGGAAGAGGTGACACACACACACACACATACACACACTCTCTAGTAGATTACTTACAAACACAATGGCACAAACTGCGAAAGTTTGTGCGAAACCAACTCCCTCTCCTGTTTCCTCACCTCTCTTCTCTCCTCTCCCCCTCCTCTTTCCCTGCCTCTCCTCCAGGACGAGGATAAGAACTTCCGCCGGGCCCCGTCATGGAGAAAGAAGTTCAGGCCCAAAGACATGAGGGGGATGCCGCTGGGTTCGTCAGACACCCTGCCCGCCAACTTCCGAGTGACCAATAGCAGCGCCGCATCTCCCTCCACGCAGCCAAAGAGGAGCCCCATGGACGGTAGGCAGTAGAAGCAGTGCCTTGAACTGCTGTTTTGTTTGTGTGTGTGTGTGTGTGTGTGTGTGTGTGTGTGTCGGCGTGTTGTGCGGCTGGTAATATGCACTGCCATTGCTACTGTCATTGCTACTACTTAAGCAGAAGATCTCTCTAATTGGCAGTTCAACCCTGGCTCCTCATGTACTCTGAATTCTCTTGAATGGCTTTGCTGCTTCTGCGTTTGTGTGTTTATATACTGTGACTAACGGCATGTCTTTGCATGTGGTTTTGCCATCGTGGACACACAGGGAGTCAGTCTATACAGAGGCTGGACACTGCCACAGTCAGGACCTACTCTTGTTAACACACAACCCAACGCAACGGTAAGATCACATGCACACACCGGAAACTCTGACGAATATCAGAGAGATGCACATTTACACTCAAAGTATGCATTGTGGCTCTTTCCTCACTGCGAAACCGCCCCTTCCTCTCTTTTTCCAAGCAGAAAGCAGCTTTCTCGTACTGGAGTTCTTGGCTCTAATAACGCACGTTTACGCCTCTCCTCTCCTCCTCTCCTTTCCATCTGGTTTCGTCTTTTCTTTCCCCTCCTCCCCGGCTTCTGTCCTGCTTCCCCCTCGTGTCTGTTTCTCTCTCTCTCTCTCTCCTCTTCTCAGTTTATCCTCATTATTTCTATAGGTAACCGTTGGTCAGAAGATGAAGGGGAATTCCCCGCCTTCAAGACCAGGATGATGAACTGATATTACCTGCAAGGACACTAAAAAGATGTTTTGTTTTGTTTTTTGTCATCACAGAGAAAGACCTTAGTCACCGATCTCAGTATCCCTAGAGGACACATTCTAGATTTATCTGCGTTTGTTATATATATTTATGTAAACCAATGGGACATTTAATTGATTTTAGAATTACTATGTAATCTTTTTTTTTTGCCTCCATTCCCCTTAATCAATCCCTTTTTTGAAAACATTTTCCCTACTGTGCCCTTATTAAGCTTAACTCTCTCAGATGTAACTGAATGTTTCAACTGTCTGGAGTTTGTATATTTCTATATCAACAGACATTTTATCTAATCTTTTTTATAATCCTGATCCTATTGACCAGATGTATGTTTTTTTTCCTCTTTCCTTTGATTTGAATTCTAATCATTGAATTTATGCGCAAGTGACTTTGATATGTGATATAACTTAATTCTATATCCTTTGCCCTTTTTAACTGTTGTAATTTTTTAGCTTATCACTCGTGATTTTGTGTAAATGCAGCTCTTTGGTCAATGGATTTGTGAATATCAGACAAATTGCTGGAGTTGTTAGACTGTTTCACAAACTGCTCAACACTGTGGTTGATCCATCACCCGAAAGTAACTGCTGGCAAGCCAGGTGTTGGTGACAACAGATATCATGTGAAAACAGTTATTTTCCTTTTCTCTTCTTTTTATTTTCATATCTGCGATACCAAAATGAAACTCTTGAATAAAAGCAAAGAAAAGCCATATAACGGTAGCGGAAAAAAAACGAGGGCTACTTTCGGATGCAAGTGAAAACAGAATTCCAGGTTCTCTCTAGTCGACCTTGCATGCGGAAACCTCTCCACCCGACCCGAACCCCACAAAACCCCACCCCCCACCTTCCAGCCCGTCCCTTTAAAAGAAAACAACCTCCCCCACCTCCTCTGGAGAACGCACCGGAAGGCTCACGCGTACGGGACGAACTTCAAACGTACAGCTGAGCTCAAAGTGTGGCGGCTCTCCTTCGATGGACCAACTTCACTGCGGCCTCAATCGATCCCCGCTACGACTAGAAACCCCTAAAGGCGGAGCGATCCACCCACAGACCTTTTTTAAAAACACTTTGTATGAAGACTTCATATCAAGCCTTATTGTTTCTTAACTCCTCACTGTCCTTTTGTTCTTATTTATTATTACTCATTCACTCTGTGTGTTTTGTCAGTTTTATTTTTAGAGGTAAAGCCACAGTTTGTTCCTGTGAGTGTGGCTGTGCTGTTTATGTCTAAGTTTGTCTTGCCTGCGCTCAAAACACAGGTTCCACCATTGGTTTTCATGGCAAATGACATGGAACCGAAGACATTTCCTTCACCCTACATGTACTGCATAGAATAGTAATGGTATCTTTTTTCTGTCTTTGTGATTTAGTCATTTATGCACAATGCAAATCATGTTGCTGTTCTGTTTTTTCCCCCTGCTCTCATTGAAACTTCTCCTGATCTTGTAACAAAATGATGTACAGTCTGAGTACTTATGAACTATTTTTATCACAGTATTATTTATTGCTTACTTTCAATAAAATACTGAAACTTATTTTCCACTGCCAATAAAAAGACTAAGTCTTTGTGTTTTCAAGCATCTCTTGCCTTTTCCTCTCCTACTTTACCTTTGAGTCTTACTGGTTTTAGCCATCGTCCGACTCCCCTGCTTCCTGACTCGGATAAACTCCCCAAAAAATATTCCTATCTAAAATGTGAGTAAAACAAATTGTCTTTACGTACAGTAGACAAGGTTGTTGTTGGGTGTGGTAGAGTGTTTTGTTATGAACTGGCAAGTTTTCCATTTTTTCTGTGTGAACAGTACTACTCCAAAAGCAAAGTCACATTTGACTGAAAACAGGAAGTGGTGATGGGAGCGTTAGGATGGAGAAATGATTTTCTCTAATCTTTCAGATTCAGTATCCACAGGGTGACGAGTCACAGACAATCAGGAGTTGGGTTACATTTGAATTCTTGCCTGATTGTTAAGTTGGAAAAATGTGGCAATATTAATTGCTTACCCTGACTTGATGCATGAAGAGAAGACTTGAGACTTGACTGGAACTGATGTTTTGGTAACTTGGGACTTGACTCTGACTTGTACTTTGATGACTTGAAAAGGTTTGTAAAGTCTTGACTTGAGATCTTGTGTTTCTGTAAATGACTTAGATTGAAAATGATGAGATTTGTTCTAGCAGACGACTGAATTTAAATTCTGTTTTCTGAATTTGTATGGAATGATTGAATTTATTGAAGTTGAAACCGATTATAGAAATCAAACTCATGATGCTCTTACCAAGTTTTTATCCTATTAAAACCATATTGCATTGAAAAGTCCTAGATATTTAGTTTTCTTCAAGATATTAAATTGATACTGGACTCTTGATTTGTTCTGACTTGACTTGCTGTTCTACATTTAGACTTGAGACTTGACTTGAGACTTGTGCCTCAAGACTTGAGACTGACTTGGGACTCGAGCAAAGTTGACTTGGTCACACCTCTGCAGACCAGTCTTGATTTTCAGGCATGACATGGATGGCCCTTCACTGGCCACTTGGGGGCAGCCATAGTAACAGACTTGCAAACTTGGAAAAGTTCCTTTGTAGAACAGTTGGGAAGTTAAGTGAGCGTCCTGCTGTCTTCTACAGAACCACAACTGATCGTCTGTCAGCCATTTCATCCATCTGAAAAAAGTCATACTTTTATCCAAAGCTGCCGCACACTGGGACTATCACGTTGTGGAAAATTGTTGATCATTTCAAGTTCAAGTTCAAGTGTGTTTATTTGTGATATACACACACAAGGTAAACAGTGCAATGAAATGCTTTTCATGCTTGTATGCTGGGTCCTCTTAGCATAAAAGAATAGGAACATGTAATTCACAAACATAAAGAATTGAAGAATTAAATTAGAATAGAAAAACAAGTTAAGAGCAAATTAAAAAAGGTATAAGAACATAATGTAGTTAAGGCTAGTGCAGTGATGTCACAAAGTGTCAGTGTTTGTAAATTAAAAATCACTACTATTCCTGTAATAATGTGTATGTGGTACTCAGTGGCAAGTTTGCACTGATCTTACCATACTTCATAGTATTTTGTTTTATCTCCCATGGCATCACTATAATACAATATGTAGGAAAGGTTGGCATACAATTTTTAATAATTATGACAAACAAAGCTGTATAATTTCAACTTCATTGTTTAACTTATTTTGGCATTGTAACATAATTCAACATCCAGTAGTCTGAAAAGAATAGGTGTACCTGGAAACTTGAGAAATATTTGATAATACAGTGAGTATTAATAATGTATATAAAAATGTGTATCTAGTTTTGAAATACCAGGTTTTCTCATAGGGACTTAAAAGATTCTCTGTGATATTTATACTGCATCCTTTGCAAATTAATTATGATATTATTGTAATTCTTTTTAGGAAGTGTTGGGAATAAAGCAAGAAATTACCTTTAAAATTATCTGGTCAAACCCTAAAATGTATTTGTCTCTTTGGCATTGCAGGCTAGACTCTGGGCAGACGCAGGGTCCCAAGCTGAAAAAAAGATTAGACTCACAGAAAACCCCAAATTTGACATTTTAATTTTCCCACTTTTCATGCAACATCCCCCCTAAGCTGACGTCACCACGCTGACGTCACCCTAAGCAGGAAATGGGATACTGGGAGAGCCGGAAGAGCAGCAGCAGGAGCTCAGTCCTTCCTAGTAACGTTACTGTTTCTCCATCAGATCTTGTACTGTCAAGGGTTTGGCATCCAGCAGGGGGATTTTTATTTTTTTTTAATTGACTTCCCACTCTGGTTGGAGTTACCTTTTGTCGTGGACGGTAAGTATTTAGCGGTTCCTTTTGGCGTATAAAATGATTACCTGTGCCTGTAGCAGCACACGAGCTCGCACTGAGTCAGTAAATCATTATTCCAGGCATGTTAGCTTAGCTAGTTAGCTAAAACTGGAACAGGAAATACCACAGCCAGCCGCCAGTATTCCCGATTTGGGAGCAAAATGAAACACCTTTCAGTCATTTAACGTTGTCTTTCCTATCTAATGTAGTAAAAAAAAATCGAGGTATTAAACATAAACACGGCATACATCATATTTCCATTACCTTTCTGTAAAATCTAAAACACGATACGCAGTCAGTTGCAGTTTTCCATTGAAACCACTGCAGTTGGCACCAATCTTAAATGTCATTATCTCACACGAACAACTAGATTTTCTAGCTAGGAGATGATAGTCCTGATATGTGTGGTCTGGCCTACTTTAGCTTAAAGCAAACTAACCAACATTAGCTACGTTATCCGAGCTAACTAGATAACAACGCGGAAATTACACATTGGGATGGGAGCGGGATAAAGCTGCCAACTGCTCTCTGTTGTCCAAATGTAAACCTTTTTATTCAGGTTTAATGTTTTCCCCATAGTCCGACCTAATTGTGGTTCTCCTCCCCCGGTCCTGGCCTGACAGAATTGATCCTTCGGGGGGTTGAATGTGATCAGCAGATGGGTGTGGTTGTCCTGTGTTAACACACTGAAAGTTGGAAGCTGGGACTTGCCAGGTTCCTTCCTCCACTTCAGACCTCTCTTCCTCCTTTCTTGCTCCCATGCTAGTGAATGGAGCCACGTATCCTGCGGTCTCTAATTGAACACAGATGCTGATGCCCAGATTGTGCTGAGTCAGGAATTAGGATTAGTACACAAAGCTGTTATTGTTCCAGAAACGCCAAAAGCCCTGGAGGTCATCCAGAGTCAGCCAGTGGACCAAAGAGGCTATTCATCATGTAGCTCTGCATCTCAGTTTCAAAGCAGGGCAGTGAGTCAGCTTGCCAGTGTCATTTAAAAAAAAAAAAAATTGTAATAAAGCAATACTTACTTGATTCCCAGTACCCCTGAACAGCATGAATGGGACAATATGCTTACGATACAACTCGACTCGATACACAACATGGGGTTCATGATCCTATACAACCACAATACCATGTCGTAAATAAAAGTTCAATGACAACACAGTATGACTGTGCAGAATTATGTTTATTTCTGAGTCACAGATCTTTCTAACTTTCTGGCTTGCTAGAATGTAAACAACAATTAAATAACGTCATTAAAAAGTGCAAATAATATAATTTTGATGGAAAGCTCGTGAAGCTGTGATGGGCAAACCATCTCATTTGTGATTACAGAAGTCATTTTTCTGCCCCATGATACACGTATTGTCAAATTTTTGTATTGTCATAAATTGATTTCTGATATATCGTCCCATCCTTAGTGAGCAGCACCCTGAAGCTGGTGGGGATTCAGCATTTTTTTTTGTTTTTGTTTTCTGTGTTTCAGTGTGTGTGTGGCACAGGCTCGCTAAAGATGTGGAAGGCAGCAGCAGGACAGCCAGTCAAGATGACCATGGACGACGGAGGGGACGACTGGGAGACCGACCCCGACTTTGAGGTGGCTGTGAAACTATTAGGAAGACCCCATCACTCCTCCTCCTCCCTCCATAACCCCATCACTCTTCCTCCCTCTCCATGAAATCCTTATATTTCTCTATTCGTTCTTCATCCATCCACCATCTCTGATCATTCTGTGTTTTTTTGGTTTTCTAGAATGACGTGTCGGAGAAAGAGCAGCGCTGGGGGGCGAAGACGGTGGCCGGCTCAGGACATCAGGAGCACATAAAGTGAGGAACTATGGGATGGGTCGAATAGTGTTTTTTAGACATCAGTTTTCACTACAATAAGCAGGGGTTTTCTTCTTTTTTTTTCATAATGTGATCTGTAATGTGAAAAGCCACAAAACGTGTCATCTAACTCTGTCCCCCCTCTGGCCCAGTATCCACCAGCTGCGTGAGAACGTGTCGACGGAGCACACCTCCCTGAAGCAGAAGGAGATGGACAGCATGCCCAAGGCCTCGCATGGATATGGGGGCAAGTTTGGAGTGCAGCAGGACCGCATGGACAAGGTAAGAGAGACCTGGAGCCTTTTACAGCTGTTGTGCTCACAGTTAAACTATGGGATAAACCTGGAACAGGCCGTTTGTTTGCTTTCGTTTACATATTTTGTCAGTTTTAAAGAGCTATTTGTGTGTTCATGTGCTGGTGGGAAAGTCTGACGTAAGGGACTTCCAAGTTGGCTGCGAAACAGCGTTGTGTTCATGTGCTGTTTTGTCAGAAAATCAAACCTGGAAGATAAACAATAAACAAATATGGACCTCCTTTAGCTTAACAAGCTAATCTGACAAATTTAATTCAAATGAATGTTAGGTTAGTTTGGCTAATAATAAACTTGCAATAAAGGTGCATGTATATGTGTTTTCTTTCTGTTGACTGACACAAAACTTGAGTTTTTTGCCTTGTTGAGAAGGTTAAAGGTCACCGTTGTGTCATAACTTGGAAACTCCGGTAGCAAAATTCCAATATTTTTCCACTATATCTGATAGCAGATGAATGCACAATATGTCTCAGATTTATTACCACATTGCCTGCTGAAGTGGTGATGGAGCTGTGATAAGTAATAGAAAGTTTAGCATTAGGAGTGGGGTGAAGAGTGCAGTCGTTATGTGTCAAGTCCATGTGAAGTAGGAGAGGCAGCATCCGTAGAAATGTCTGCGTTCACGGCATAAGCAAGTAATAGAAATTTCTGTTCAGCTTGTACATGGTCCAGCTTTAACACTATAAATATTTAGCTATCAAAGAGAAACAAGACGTGTTGTTCAAGAAACCGGTTTGCCAGCCACTTTGCCTCAGCTGCATCATGGCAGCATTTTCTCATCATCATAATTATGATATTCATGCCCAGCAGGGAGTTGTTTCATCGTAGCTCTCAGTCTTATCATCATCATCAGTTCAGTTTAAAGATATGTGATAGCTGTGTGGTCAGACATTTTATCTCTGGTTTCAGTGATGTTAGGCTGTGCTCCACATTGTTGTTACAGGATCTGTGGTGTGTATGACCGTTCATGACCAAGCAGCAGATCAGTCCGTACAACGATTTATGCTCTAATGTTACAAATTATTCTACTCTTTATTACATTTAAACTCCCCTGCCTCAGTCTGTGCTCAGAGGCAGTCAAGTGGTCAAATCCACTTCTTCTGCTGGTCTGAGATCAAATCCCACCAGAACTTTCTCTCCTGTCTCCCCACTACTCTGTCTCCCTCTCTGCTTTCCAACTGTCTAAATACAATAAAACACACAGTATGTGAGTTCACCGCCCATTCTCCTTTTTAAAGAAAAAAAATCTCATGCCCCAGGTTGTATTCTTTGCACTACTTTTCCTTGACACCAGGGATAAAAAAAAAAACCTGTTTTGCTGTAGCTGAAGCTAAATTTGAAGTCAGTTGGGTACATCCTGCTGGTTTACAGTACAAAAAAGTACCTGTATTTCAAAGACAGCCCTGTTTGAAGAAGCTCTGTTTGAAAATATGAAAAGCCAACATTTTCACAAATCGAAATTATCCCAGAAAGTCCTTTCAGCCTGTGCAGAAGGTTCTGTAATGTGCTTGTCAGTATGTGTGTGTGTGAACAGGGCGAGTCAGTAGTGGGCATTTCACACTCGATAATCTTTCCTGCCAAGCAGCTCTGTCCGTCCACACCTCTCCCTCCCTCTCTCTCCCTCCCTCTCTCTCCCTCCCTCTCTCTCTGGGTTGTGCGGTCAGTCCAGCATGAATGTGATGACCGAGCACTGTTTACCCCACACTGTGTGGACCTGTGTGCAGCTGTGATGAGTCAGATGTCACCACTCCAAACCACTGGCTGTGTTTATAGTTGAACTGCTGCTTTCATATCTCCCCCCCCCCCCCGGTTTTCCCCCTTCTTACCGTTTCCACCAGTAGGCAGTGTGTATTTTTCTGGCCCTCTCTCTAATCTCAGCCCCTCGTCTCTGTGTGTGTCGACAGTCTGCTGTGGGTCACGACTACCAGAGCAAGCTGTCCAAGCACTGCTCCCAGACAGATACCTCCAAGGGCTTTGGGGGGAAGTTTGGAGTGCAGGCTGACCGCGTTGACCAGGTATTCCCCCGCTGTTCTGCACTTCTCTGTTTAGACACATTTAAACACTTGAGTGGATTAAATGAATAACATCTCCTTGACTTTAAACTGATTTTTGATGATTTGGCTGTGTAAAATGTCAGTTACCTTCTTTAAGAAATGACACACACGACAGGGATGAGACTTTCTCCCAAAACTGAATCTGAACAAAACCATGAGAGAAATTTCTTGTAATAATAGTGTATGAACTGAAGTGTCATTAGCTTTTTTTTCCACTGTTATTCATTGGATGCATGCAGAGCAGTCCCACACAAACGGTAATGCATCCTGTAAATCAAAAGTCCTAAAGAAGAATCAGTGCCACAAAATATTCTGCCTAAGTGTATGAAAGCTTTCCAAGGCTGACATTCTGATTTAAAAGCGAGAGTTATTGCGCTGTTTTGCAGCACAGTGTCGGTGCACGTTCAGTTTAAAGTAGAACTGGTTCTGCATTGGATCAATTAAGAAAAACTGACAGATTTTGTCTGTCAGTGTTACATTGTATATTTCAAAATTACCTTGAAAATCTGATTGTCGGTCACTGAGAGGGACAGGAATTACAAAATTGAAATTTTCCGTGATATTTTTGTTCTGTTGAGAGATTAAAAATTTTGAAATTGGAAAAAAAAAGACAGTTCTAACACACACACACACACACACACACACACACACACACTCACAGAGGGATCAGTCGGTGTAATAATCATGTGTTGCCTCTTCCTTTCTCTCATGCCAGTCTGCTGTTGGGTTTGAGTACGCTGGGAAGACAGAGAAACACGCTTCGCAGAAAGGTGATGTCGCAATGTGGTTTCTTTCCACTCCTCTGTTTCAGCCCCTTATCACCAGTAAATAGCCTGGTTGTCTTTTCCACCTACAGTTCCAGACAGTAATGTGCATCCTAATCCAGGAAAGGAAATTAATCTTTCTTTTATTCACTGGACGCATCAGTTGATAAATTCCAAAATTCACCATATTGTTTCACTATTTTACCAGTTAGATTTTGAGAATAGAAAAAGCCGGAGTAGAGAAACTTGCCAGCTACTAAATTGTTAAGTATTTAGCTGGTGGCCGGCCTTACCAAGCGTGCTCCTGCTGTGCCGACCAGCAGCTGCTTGATCTCTGCTCTGCCAGGCTGCTACTGTAAAGCCAGAAAGAGCTAGCTGTTTTTTTTGCTGTTTGCTTTTTGGTATATTATAATTTATATGGATGGGAAGAAAGGTGATCCCAGTGCTGCGGGAGTCCACTCCAGCCTCTTAGCTCTCAGTGCTCTTTAGCTGCTTCCCATGACTCCATACTGTCACCATCCTTGTGTTACGCTCCTACAGTCATCACAGAAGAGCAGAAAACTTGCCCAATTCCAATTCTGTTCTTAAATTTAAGTGTAACTATTTAACAGTGGTGCAGATGCCTTTCTTTTTTCTGCACCACCAGCAGGACAATGTGTAGTTTTTCCAAAATTCTGCACTGATTAATCCTGAAAAGGAACTGAATTTAAAAACTACATGAAGTGAACGGATTGTGTGATTATGACAGCAGTGACTACGACTGATTATTTAGCTCTTTGCCCAAGTGTTTGATCCTCTCTTGGGTTTGTACTGGCTTCTGCCAGCAAGTGTTGATGGGTGATTTGGAATTGGGCTGCTTCCTGACCATTGCTGCCATGCTGCTTGTCCCTGAACTTTGACCCTTGCCCCCTGCTTTGCTGTGTAGACTACTCCACTGGGTTTGGGGGGCGATACGGAGTGCAGGCAGATCGTGTGGACCAGAGTGCACTGGGCTTCGATTACCAAGGCAAAACCGAGAAACACGAGTCCCAGAAAGGTTTGTCCAGTGTCCCTGCCATGCGCCATTCCCATTAACAGGAGAAACACGGAGAAAACATGGCAGATGGACACACACTAACACACACACCCCAAAGAAATTCAAGTCTTCTGAAGCAGAGGTACTGTACTACATCTCAGAAATACTATAATTAGAATGAGTTATTCACATTGGCAAAAAAAAGTCACATCACACACAGCAGCTGATAGAGCTAAAATTTAAATAAAGCCACTTTGCAGCCTTACAATGTGTCCTTGCTCCCTTTCCTTTCCAGGTGATTGGCTCGGATATGGCAGCGCCTTCTAGTCTGTGGCTTAGGCATGACACAAACTGTGATATTTTAATTTTGTACATTTTCTTCCTTTTAAAACATGCCCTTTGGTAAGACTTGAGGGAAAGTTAACCTCTGATGTGTTTGTCAGTTTATCTGTCTTCCAACTCACTTTATTGGTAATTAAAAATGGGAGAAATTACTTCTTAAAGAGTCAGGCGTTACAACTCGTAAAATAATTTCGAAATGCTTTGTTGGCATGTGATATGGTTCTTAGTCTGTTTATGTGTTAAACGTAGAGTTTACAGTTTGCCAGAAGGAAACTGGGCTTCGGCATATTATGAGTTATATGGATAGGGAAAAGGGTGATCCCAGTGCTGTGGGGGTCCACTCCAGCCTCTCAGCTCTCAGTGCTTATGAGCTGCCTTCCCATGACTCCATATTGTCACCATCCTTGTGTTGTGCTCATCTCCTCCAGAGTCTCCTACAGTCATCACAGAGGAGCAGAAAACTTGCCCAATTCCAATTCTGTTCTTAAACAATTTAACAAATGGTGGTGCAGATGCCTTTCTTTTTTCTGCACCACCAGCAGAACAATGTGTTAGTTTTTCCAAATTTCTGCACTGATCAATCCTGAAAAGAACTGAATTTACATTTAAAACTACATGAAGTGAACTGATTGTGTGATTATGACAGCAGTGACTACGACTGATTGTCTAACTCTTTACCCAAGTGTTTGATCCTCTCTTGGGTTTGTACTGGCTTCTGCCAGCAAGTGTTGATGGGTGATTTGGAATTGGGCAGCTTCTTGACCATTGCTGCTATGCTGCTTGTCCCTGAACTTTGACCCTTGCCCCCTGCTTTGCTGTGTAGACTACTCCGCTGGGTTTGGGGGGCGATACGGAGTGCAGGCAGATCGCCAGGACCAGAGTGCAGTGGGCTTCGATTACCAAGGCAAAACCGAGAAACACGAGTCCCAGAAAGGTTTGTCCAGTGTCCCTGCCATGCGCCATTCCCATTAACAGGAGAAACACGGAGAAAACATGGCAGATGGACACACACACACACACACACACACACACACACACACACACACACACACACACACACACACACATCAACAACTTGGCCTGACTCGGTGAGTGCAGCTCCTTGCAAGTCCAGACGAGTCACATTATTTGGCATTCCTCCCTCTTCCTTCATTCTTTAGCCTGTGCTGTTCGCCTGCTTTATGTAAGGCTGCATAAATGGCTTTATTTTAATTTTAGCTCTATCAGCTGCTGTGTGTGATGTGATTTTTTTTTTTTGCCAATGTGAATAACTCATTCTAATTATAATATTTCTGAGATGTAGTACAGTACCTCTGCTTCAGAGGACTTGAATTACTTCGGGGCGTTCTTGGACTCGGGTGGCATTCCATTCCGAAATGTTGTTTCCTACAATGTGTCCTTGCTCCCTTTCCTTCCCAGGTGATTGGCACGGATATGCCAGAGCCTTCTAGTCTGTGGCTGAGGCATAACACAAACTGTGATATCTTAATTTTGTACATTTTCTTCCTTTTAAAACATGCCCTTTGGTAAGACTTGAGGGAAAGTTAACCTCTGATGTGTTTATCAGTCATCTGTCTTCCAACTCACTTTATTGGTAATTAAAAATGGGAGAAATGACTTCTTAAAGAGGCAGACGTCACAACTCGGAAATAAACTCAGAATGCTTTGTTGGTATTTGATGTGGTTCTTAGTCTGTTTATGTGTTAAACGTAGAATTTACAGTTTGCCAGAAGGAAACTGGTTAGCAAGCACGTGACATCACTGTGATGCCTGAGATAGACAGTAATGGGTCACAACACACATGAAGCGATGTGTCTTTAAAAACTATCGCTGTTATACCAAAGTGAAATATGATGTTATGTGGAGTGAATGAGGTTAAACACGCACAGGAAGAAGACTCTGCTGGTGAAAGCTGTGTAGAGACTCTGCTCCGCCTCTTCCTGTCTTAACTCTGGCTCTTCTCCCTCCTCCTCTGCTCTGGCCACCGGCAGATTATGCCAAGGGCTTCGGCGGCAAGTTTGGCGTAGAGACGGACAAGGTGGACAAGAGCGCCGTGGGCTTCGAGTACCAGGGCAAAACGGAGAGGCACGAGTCTCAGAAAGGTTGGTATCGATACTGTGACACACACACAGCCTGGCTTGGTACTTAATACACACACTGTCCATGTAACGATACACAGAAATTCACCAAATTAAACAACTTTCAGTAATATTTAAGATTTCTGCTGTCTTTCTGCATAATTACAGTGTACAGCTGATTCTGTTGCTGCCAGTACCTTCATCATTCACCTGCCCTTTACTGAAAATTCATTTGTGAGATTTGGTCACACTTTGAGAAAAATGAACCACCTTAAATTATAAGGAAAACAGTCCCTAGTTTCTCACAGTTAAGGTAGTTTCTCTGTAATAATTCATAGTTTAGTTTGTCCTATATTTTGTTTCTGTCTTGTAATATCAGGAATACACAAATGAGGGAGCTGCCATTTAAAATTGCCCCCAATTTTCAAATATTCTGGAGAAAATCCATATGGAATATTGGCAAATCAGACTATTCTTCAATTAACCATGTTATTTAGAGAGTTTAATATGGATCAGCGCAGAAATATTATTGTTTTGATATATGCCTATATTTTCTTGACGGTTATATACATATTTCCACATATTGACAATATTATTGAGCATATAGTCAGTTGTGATAAATGCATTACCAAAAGTGTTATGGTAATTAAATTTCTTTACACATGCAAAAAACATCAACTATCAAATTGTCATCACATTTTTAGATTGTTAAAGATTGTATTTTTTAGTGTATTTTTTTGAAGTCATGACAATAGTCTTTATTGGCAGATAGTCAGGCCAGTGATAATGTTTCTGACCTATCACCAGTCGGTTGATGTGGCCGCGCCCTCCCGTCTGTCTGCTGGGACTTGTCTCGCCTCTCAGTTTCAACATAGCTGAGCGGCTCTGCCTGTAGCTTCTTGTCTTAACGCTCCGGTCCCAGCCAAGACAGACTTTACTTCCTGGTTGGCCAGACTGCAGCATATGGATATGGGCTGAAGTGGGAGGGGAGGGAAAGGTGACCTCAAGAATTCCCCACAATGCACCTGGTTGTGTTTGCTGCTTAGGTTTGCTCTTGTGGTGCGGGCTCTGATAACTGGATCACATGCTCTGATAACAGCGGCAGCCATTTTGACATGATGTCAGTGTTAGTATGGCTATATCAGCTTTAAAAACGGAGTACAAATGAATTTATTATTTTCCTATAAACAGTCCCATCAGTATTTGTGAGCATGAAAACTCAAACTAGATGACTAAGATTTTAAGCTGTGATGTTATAAAGATGTACAGCCTGAAAATGCTCCATTAACAGTAAATGGCAGACTAACACCATGAAATAATGCAATATTTGTCTAAAATCTTACATCCTAATGAGCATTAAATATATAGTAGTGACATCAGTTCCAGACTACAAATCTCCAGCTGGAGCTGAACATTAGTTTGGCATCACATATTATGTCCTAGGACATAGGAATTACATAATTAAAACCTGACACTTTGTGATATTTAAATTGAGTGTAAATGATGAGATTAACTGGGAAGTATTGAATATTTGTGTCAGTTTATTGATACACAGGACATTATTGCTTTTTCAAAAACTGTTTGGAATTGTTTCTGATTGTTTATGTGTGTGTCATGTGCGTTTGTGCAGACTATGTGAAGGGCTTCGGGGGCAAGTTTGGCGTGCAGACGGACAGGCAGGATAAGTCGGCGGTGGGATGGGACCACCAGGAGAAACTGCAGCTCCACGAGTCCCAGAAAGGTACAGTTTCTGATTTGGATCCTTTGGAGACAAGCTTTGTTATGGCATATGGGAGTAGGAAATAGACATAATGTGGGCTGGACCCTTGCAAACCACATAAACTTATTGAAGGAAGAAAGTAATAGTTTTCAGGTACACAGCAAAGGCATAGTTTTATGTCAAAGACTAAGGAGGTTATTTTCTATTCTGAAAATCTGATTTGGCTTATAAAATATGGAAAGTGGCTGGTGGATTTTTGAGTCCACCTGAGCTGATAAATAAGGGAGTTGGTTCCCTTTTTTTTTCACAACAAATTAAATTCGGAAAATTTGAAAAACATGGTTCCTTCACATTTGCTTAGTTGAAAAATCTTATCTCAGCTGCCAACAATTCAGTTTTCCATGAGTTTTTTTTTTTTTTTTTTTCTTAACAGTTGCAAAGTTTAGGAGTAGATAGCCAAGCATGTGTTTCTCTTGTTTAAATAGTTGCTCATCAAACCATCCTGTCTGACTTTTGCTTGCACATGTAGCACTTTGAACTGGGAGCATAACCACCAAACCTCAACCGTCACAAGTTGTCTGCTTCGAGTTTTGTGATGTGTATTCACTGTAAAACTCTCCTTCCTCTTCACCCCTACTCTCTGCTCTGATGTGGTCTCATTGCGGCTTTGGTTGCGGTCTTTGAAGGTCGACAACTTCCTCAATCTGCGGAAAACATGTCTGTCGCAGGCTCAGATAGAGGAAGTGAGAGCGCAGCTTAGATTTACATTTACATGTCAGGCATTTAGCTGATGCTCTTATATAGAGCAACTTACAATAAATGCAACTGCAGAATCAGCCTAAATACCAAGTTTTCCAGCTTCACAAGCGCCCAATATTGAGGAGTGCAAGGGTCAAAACAACAGCACCCAGACAATAAATGTAACAAATATAACTTTCTCCCTAGAGGGCTTGGTAAAGACATGAGTTGTTTTTTTTTGGGAAGAGCAGGTGCAAGCAGGGGAGAGGACAGAGCAAGATTCTAGTTTCTTGAAAAGTTGAGCTTTTACTTTATGCTGTAAAATGGGGAGTCCAGACCGGGATGGGGAGATAAATCTGACCAAACAGGAGCCAGGAAGTAGACCGGAATGAGGAAGGGAGGATTTTTTTCGATATCGATATATGTTACGATATGGCTTATTTATGCAAAATCATGTTGAATAATCAAATTGATGTTAATTCCAATGAAATGCATGGTATTGTTAAATGTGATATAAAAACCCCTTGAAATTTTCAAATAATATTCCTTAAAATGTTTGAGTTTTGAAGTAAAATGTGCTTGTTATCACCACTTTAGACAAAGAGAATTGTGTATCGCGATATCAAAATATCTTCATATAATCAAGAAATGATTCCACTGAAAGAGCCTGGACCTGGACTGTGGTCTGGATGAACACTTGACCTTTTCATTGTGTTTCTAAAATAAGGAAGAAGCAATATCATGTTGACTAGACTAGAAGATCTTCCAGGTTGTGTCTTTTGAGGCCGTAACATGTTCCTTCACACAGCTCCCTCTTACAGATTATCTTACAGAGGATTCCCGGGTGTATCGCTGTCCCTACATGTCTGTTTATCTGTCTATATATGTGTGTGTAATGTCAATTGGTGTTTGTCTGTCCATATATATGTGTGTGTGTGTGTGTGTTATGTTTCAGACTATAAGCGTGGGTTTGGAGGGCAGTATGGGGTAGAGGTGGAGAAGCAGGACCAGTGTGCGCTGGGCTATGAGCACAAGGAGAACCTGGCCAAGCACGAGTCTCAGAAAGGCACAGATACTCCCTCCTCCCCTGGCAACCCCTCCGCCCGAACCCCCCAACCCCCCAACCCCCCAACCCCCCATCCCTCTCATGTGGAGAAACCCTCCTCACCCTGACCCAACCCATTCTGGAAAGACCTCCCCCCCTCCTCCCAAAACTCCCCTTTTCAGAACAGATACTACCTCCTCTTACCCTGATACTCCTTCCTTCACACCCTCCTCCTCCTCTTCAGTAACAGCTGTTCCCTCTTAAGAGACGGACACGCCCCTTTCTGTGCCCCCCCCCCCCCCCATCCTGCTTCTGTTGCACACCCTCCCACCACTGCAGCACCGACTGGTTAGAGACATCAACAACATAGTTACTCCCCCCCCCCAAAAAAAGAAAAGGAATCAAGTCTTTTTCTTTTGTATCACTTTTATGGTGCCGTCATGCCTCTCTCTTTGATGAATCAAAAAGTCCTGGAAAATTCCACTTCTGTCATTTCAGAGGAATATTTGTATTTCTTGTGAATCTTTTTATTGTTTATCAGTTAGGGATGTCAGGTCTGTGCTGCTGAGGTGTGGTAAATTTGAAATTCCCCAACTCCTTGGCCATTTTCTAATGCTGTTTATATGATTTTGTACCTGCGCTCTTCTGGAATGTAACAGTTTTCCCCCTAACCATGTCCCGCTCCAACAGCCATCATTTTGGGCCAGGCGATATAAAGTAGCCTAGTATACAGTAGTAAAGGGCTGCAAGTAATGATCATTTTCATTATTGGTTAATCAATTATTTTTTAGATTAATCGTTCAATCATTTAGTCTATAAAATGTCAAATCATGACAAATGCCCATCACAAGTTACCAGAGCCCAAAGTGATTCTTTTTTTTTTTTTTTTACTTGAACTTTTATTGGTTTTTCCAACAAATAAAAAAAAGGAAACAGCATATTTCACTTACATACCAACACAGATACCTGTACAAGGTGAAAGAAAATATAAGAAACAATAGAAAAAAAGTTAAAATTAAAATAACATAAAATAAAAATAAATAATTAAATAAAAAAGCCCAAAGTGATTCTTAAAATTCCTTACTTAGTTTGACAAGCAGCCAAAAATCCCTGCGTATTAATTTTCTAATGATATGAAGTGGAGAAAAGCAGCAAATCTTAGCATTTGTGAAGCTGTAAGCAGCAAACGTGTGGTATTTACATTTGATATATGACAAACGATTAATCGATTATCAAAATTATAATTGCTTAATTTTCTGTCGATCTACTAATCTATTAATCGACTAATCATTTCAGCACTAGTATAGTAATAGCCTATGATAGTGTACAAACCAACTAGATTTAGTTTTAATGTAGTTCTTCCTGTGGCGAACAGGCAGTTGGAACTGTTAGGTGTTAGGAAATATGATCAGGTTTTCATGGCGCAAGATATTTAAAGATCATGAAATCTTCAAATGAAATCTATAAATTACAACATTATTTTAAGACTTTGGTGTTTCTAGGGAGCTAGTCTTCTAAAAGGACCTGATGATTGGTCATGGCCCCATGATATGTGCTTATTACATTCATATAGCAATGTTCAGTCCAACACAGCATATCGCCGAGCCCCCACCCCCTCCTGCTATTCCCAGCACTGCCGTGATGCTATTTGTTTGCTTATGCAGTCATTTTGTGCATGATGGCGGCGCTGTCACACAGCCACAGTGCATTGTATCAAGACCTGCTGCTGCAAACACGCAGAGACACGGCTGACCTACAATGCAGAGTTTGAGCCAACATGGCTGCCGCTTGCCTCAGTGTTCGGCCATTGGCCCGAAGCGTCTGGCTTATGTCAAGATCCTTCTACTGTCAGTCCTCCTGCTGTCACTGTCAGTATTCAGTTTGCCTGTTTTTTTTTGTTCCTCCTCTTGTACAGGTTTGCATGAGATGTGTTTCAGCCCGTGTTTTGATTCCAGCAGTTTCCCCATTTATCAGTTCTGTCGACTCGTCCAACCACAGTCTACTTTGTCTGAACTTCTGCAGACCGGAAAGGGCTTCGTGCCAAGTCTCTAGTCCCTGCCTCTAGTACTTTATCTCAGAAAATTGTGATGAAAATTAAATCCATCTACTTATCTAGTGTCAAAGGATTGTCCTTTTATTTCTGCCAGGTCAGACTGGCAGACTGAGTCGTTCTTTTGAGGTCTGCTCTGAAAAAAAAAAGTTCGGATGAATGCTGACTGTGGTTGATCCATTAATTTTGGAATAAAACACAAAGTGACCTTTACTTATCTCCCTTTTGTTACCAGATTATTCTAAAGGATTTGGAGGGAAATTCGGTGTCCAGAAGGACCGGATGGATAAGGTAAGCTGTGTGTGTGTGTGTGTGTGTGTGTGTGTGTGTGTGTGTTGGGGTTGAAAAGCATTTTATCGAGTCTGAATCCTGCATCAAATCTGCTTATCGGAACCGAATACTTTGAATCCCTTATCGAACCTTTTTACATAATTTGCCGGGGAACAAAGGACAAAGAAAGTTTCAAAACTTGTTAACTTTTACATGATGCTGCATTGATCAGTGTTTATTCATCACACTTGTGCACCCCCTTCGCCCTTCAGTTGACAGGGCCGTGCATTTGGCCATATTCTTATTTCATTTTGAGAAGTGATCCCCCATGTTGACAAACACACTGGGAAGTAGAGACTGAGGACGCAAGTGTATGACATTACTGAGGGAGATGTGATAAGCAGATTTTTTCGACTTGGGTATGAACGAATCTGGATATTTTGCTAACTTGGGTAACTGAACCCAGCCCTATAGTGTGTGTGTGTGTATGTGTGTGTGTGTGTGTGTGTACATGTGTGTAGCGGTCTCAGTCTTATTGTTTTGTCTCTCTGGTGCTCGTCAGAGTGCAGGGACGTTTGAGGAGGTGGAGAAGCCGGGATCAGCCTACCAGAAAACCAAGCCTGTGGAAGCTGGTAAGCAGCCATCAACACTGCCTGTGTGTGTGTGTGTGTGTGTGTGTGTGTGTGTGTGTGTGTGTGTGTGTGTGTGTGTGTGTGTGTGTGTTTGTGTCGGTACTTGAGGCAACGTAAACCCATCATATAGGGCTGGGTGATATATTGTATAATATCGATATTGTGAAATAACTTGAATGTTACTTCTTCCTGGTCTTTAAGGCTGCGTTACAGTAAAGTGATACGAGTTTCTGAACTTATCAGCCTGTTCTGGCTGAGAAAAATGAACAATGATTGGCTTTACCTGCTCATCATATCCACATTACTTATTACTGATTACACATTACTGATTACTAATGATCATTACTAATTTACAAACTGTTCTTGTGTGTAAATATCTTACGAAAGCACGAATACTCATCCCCCAAAATATCGTCACATTATCGAGGTATTCGGTCTAAAATATTGTAAATTTTGATTTTGTCAATATTGCCCAGCCATACCGTCACATCATTTCTTCATTCTGACTCTTACTGTGTTTGCTCTGTCCCTCACTCTTTGGGTTTTTACATTTTGCTCCCTCTCTTGTCTGTCTGTCTCTCTCTTTCTCCCTCTCCCTCTCCCTCTCCCTCTCCCTCTCCCTCTCCCTCTCTCCCTCTCCCTCTCCCTGTCTCCCTCTCCCTCTCTCCCCCTCCCTCTCCCTCTCCCTCTCCCTCTCTCCCTCTCCCTCTCTCCCTCTCCCTCTCCCTGTCTCCCTCTCTCCCTCTCTCCCCCTCCCTCTCCCTCTCCCTCTCTCCCTCTCCCTCTCTCCCCCTCCCTCTCCCTCTCCCTCTCCCTGTCTCCCTCTCTCCCTCTCCCTCTCTCCCCCTCCCTCTCCCTCTCCCTCTCCCTCTCTCCCTCTCCCTCTCTCCCCCTCCCTCTCCCTCTCCCTGTCTCCCTCTCTCCCTCTCCCTCTCTCCCCCTCCCTCTCCCTCTCCCTGTCTCCCTCTCCCTCTCTTGTCTGTCTGTCTCTCTCTTTCTCCCTCTCCCTCTCCCTCTCCCTCTCTCCCTCTTCTTCTCCCTCTCCCTCTCCCGGTGTTTGTCTCTCCCTCTCTCCCTCTCCCTGTCTCCCTCTCCCTCTCTTGTCTGTCTCTCTCTTTCTCCCTCTCCCTCTCCCTCTCTCCCTCTCCCTCTTCTACTCCCTCTCCCTCTCTTGGTGTTTGTCTCTCTCTTTCTCCCTCTCCCTCTCCCTCTCCCTGTCTCCCTCTCCCTCTCTTGGTGTTTGTCTCTCTCCCTCTCCCTCTCCCTCTCCCTCTCTTGTCTGTCTGTCTGTCTCTCTCTTTCTCCCTCTCCCTCTCTTGGTGTTTGTGTCTCTCTTTCTCCCTCTCCCTCTCTTGGTGTTTGTCTCTCTCTTTCTCCCTCTCTCCCTCTCCCTCTCCTGGTGTTTGTCTCTCCCTCTCTCCCTCTCCCTCTCTCGGTGTCTGTCTCTCCGCAGCTGGCAGCAGCACAGGAAGCATCAAGGCCCGCTTCGAGAACATCGCCAAGCAGAAGGAGGAGGAGGACAGGAAGCGGGCGGAGGAGGAGCGAGCGCGTCGACAGGCCAAGGAGAGGCAGGAGCAGGAGGAGGCGCGCCGTAACATCGAGGAGACGGCCAAGGCCCCCTCCCCCGCCCCCGCCCCCTCCCCCACCCCCTCCCCCGTCCCGGCTCCCAGTCCCAGCCCCACTCCCAGCCCCACTCCCCCCGTCCAGCCAGCCGCCGCCCCCGCCCCCGCATACCAGGTGAGCCACGGCATCATTTACATCTCGATGTTGCGGGTTTAAAGCCATAATATGCAAAAGTGCGTTATCCCAGTATACGCCCCAAAACATCATTGAAAAGTGCCGAACATCATTGAAAAGCCAATTACAGGCAAACAAGGGATTTAGGCATTAACACACAGGGTCACAGACAGATACAGACTGATCATGTAGAATAGATCCTATTTATTTCTTGTCATTTTAATGTCAAGAAAGTTCTGTATCACAGCTTTAACACTGTTTTTCATAGGGATTCATAGGGAGTCACTGGTATCTGTTGATGAGGTGATGTTTACCTCTTGCAGACAATGCACAATGGCTAAGTTTACTATTGTGACTATTGCCAATAGTCTGAGTAAGACAATAGTGCAGTGAAGCTGTTTACATGATTCTATAAAGTGACACCTCCCCTAAAAATCCAGTTGACATGTGGTTATTGTGACTCTTAGAGAGAACAACATGCTCCTTCACCAGCCACACATCTGCAACTTGATCACATTTCCTCTGTTAATGCTAGTGAAACTGGAGAACTCGGTGTAATGTTACTGCGATTATGCCAACTCCAACTAAGAGCATGATTGCATTAACAAAATGACAGTATCGTGTTTACGTGGGTCCTGCCTTACTCGCATTATTATCTTAATCACATCACAATTGCACCATTTGTGTGCATGTAAACATGGCCAGAGTCTGGCAAAAAACAGTGAGCCTATTGAGGAGTTATGCATGTTCTTGGTTACAGCTGCAGCCTGCTGTCCAAAAAGAACAAGAATCAAGCAGAGAGTATAGAATCATCTTTACTTTAAGATCAGATGAAGTTTATTGTCCCCATGCAGAAATTTGTCTTGCACATACAATGCTCCCACAAATAATCACATTACATAAAAAGACTTAAGTGGTAAAAAAGCTACAGTAAGTACAAAAAAAAAAGAAATAAATAAAATACCTACAATAAAAAACATTGTTAGTCAAACAAACTCCCCAATGGCTCCTCCTCTCCACCCCTGTAGTCAGTTACTGCATGACACGGCTCTCCAGACAGTCTTAGACAGTTAATTTCTTACACTGGAGTTAAAGACAAACTGTTTGATTACATTCACAAAAGTGAAAAATAATGAAACCATGTTTTGCCTGTAGCTGTAATTGAGCCGAAACAAAGTGTGCTGCCTTGTTTTTTTTTATTGGTTCCATTAATTCCATTCCTTCTGGCACGTTTCCTTGTCACCATCTCAGAAGTCTTTGCAGGAGCAGATCCCACGGTTCCTCCTTCCAGATGTTTTGAAAGTCCTTTCCAACGTGAGCTCAGCAGCCTTTTAACCTGACAGATTATGTCTCCCCCTGTCGGCCATGTTAGGAGGCTGAAGCGCAGGAGGAGCCGACCTACGACACGGCTGAGGAGAACGGAGAGCAGCCGTACGAGGGAGAGCCGGCCAGCCAGCAGGCCCAGGAGGACGAGCTCTACCAGAACCCCGAGCCGACTGCAGCAGCAGGTGAAACTCTCAGCCCAGTTAAAATCCACCCTCAGACACTATATATTATCAATCTGGGATGTTCAATGCATTCCAGGGGTTATGTTGTGGTGAAGTGTGTTATTTTCGGTGTACTTTGCTTTTCTTCAACCTGTGTTGTCTACTTCAGTTAGTGATTTCCTACATTTCCCAGAATCACTTTCAACAACCGTCCGTATTCTATATGTGTTGAGAGAGTTTTTCCAGTAAAGAAAAAGTGAGAGTGCCTTGCATGGTTGTTGAAATTACAAAAAAAGCCGCCAAAGATGGCATTGTATTTGACACACTACCGACAACAGATTTGCAAAGATGTAAGTTGTGGCTGCTTTGCATTCTGGTCTATTGAAGCTACTGTCAGTGGAGAAACTGGTCTCTCTCCTCATCTACGATGGATTTCTCCCTGTATGATTGTTGAACGTCTCTTGGTGCAAAATGGCGGCTCTAGAAAGAAGCCCTGGCTCTTTGATTCTGAGGAACTGACACCAAAACCTGACGTTTACCGTTGATGGGTTAGATCGCTAAAAAAAATCCACAAGAATAAGAAAAATACACCATCAAACCACAAAATAGGCCCAGAAATGTAAGGCACATCAACAATAGCTGTGTTAAAGTGTTTTAGGGTGGATTTCTTCCTTTAAGTTTTTGCTTTTTCCACCCTTCCTCACTTAGTTCTCCAAAGAAAACCACAAGGAAAGACTGTATGAAACTCAGCTGGTTATGTCGCCGGTGGTGTTGCTACAAGATCAAAGATGCCTCGTGTTTTGAGAACTAAGCAAGAGTGGAAACACTTTCCAGATTGACACTGTACTTGGGAGTAAAAGCCCTTTGCTCTGTCTTGCAGACGGCCAGCAGTACGAGTACAGCGAGGACCTCGGGGTGACGGCGGTCGCCCTGTACGACTACCAAGCAGGTGGGACTGGAAGCTGCCTATGGAAACAGTAGCTGCGGTTACGTGAGCCATATTATTCCGAGTTAGTTAGTTCTTAGGATTGAAGATTCCCCCACAAGTGTTTACATGAGCGCTAAATAAAAGGATCGCATGGTGTGCGTTTACATGCTCCTCCACAGTATGTAATCAGAATAAAAGTTTCTGACATGCACAAAATACATAAAACCAGCACTCTAACATGGGTTTACGTTTTTAAAAGATGGACCTGCGCCGGGCGCTTAGCATCATTACTTCTTTACTGCTGTTCTTTCTGATGAAGCAACAGTTTTATCAGAACATACGACTCCAAAAGTGTCAGCAACAGACGTTTTGTTTTGCACCTGCAATGATTCAAGTTCTCCCGGAAAAAAGCAAACGTCATTTCCGTCACTTACATCAAACGGGAAAGTAGAGTATAGATATTCCAACCAAAGAATGTGATCAGAATGAGCGTTTACATGACGAGATTTTATCCATTGGATTATAAAAGGCTTATACCTCCCCTCTCAAACAGAATGAAATTTAATTCGGAACGGGCCGGTTCATTCTGATTGAGGCATTTTTATTGTGATTGGGCTACTATTCTGATTATTAGTGGAATAAAAGGCTCCATGTAAACGCAGCTAGTGTCTAACAGGGTCTCAGATCCCACAGCCTCCATCCCAGAAATCCACAGTTTATCCTCTTCGTCACCAATCTGCCCCTTCCCCGTTTCAGCCGGCGACGACGAGATCTCCTTCGACCCCGATGACATCATCACCAACATCGAGATGATCGACGAGGGCTGGTGGCGGGGCGTGTGCAGGGGCGCCTACGGCCTCTTCCCGGCCAATTACGTGGAGGTTCGGCAATGATCCCGCCTACCAAGACGACTTGTCTCCCTGTTCTCCCTACGCAGAAGAGGAAGGAGACATTTAATACCCCCCCCCTCCCCCTTCCCCGTCTCTCTCTCTCTCTCTCTCTCTCTCTCTCTCTCTCTCTCTCTCTCTCTCTCTCTCTCTCTCTCTCTCTCTCTCTCTCTCTCTCTCAGTTCATCTCGGTGCTTCGACACTGTGCGAGACATCCTCAGGTCTCTTAGCTGACTTTCTTTCGCTCCTTTTTCCACGCTCACCCCTCCTCTACCCATTCATTTTTGGCGTGCTTTGTCTCTATCAATGCAGCGATAGACGGGGAGGAAGAGTTGTCTCGTAGAACGATGGTATACCAGGAGGAAAACACTACTCACCTTATATAGAACTCATTACCCGGGCTTAAAAAAGGCATAAAGCTTTGCTCTGCACCTCTGCTTTGCACTAGTTAAAGCTACAGTATGCAATTTGGCTGCGTTCCCCCCCGTTGGCTTCTTCAGCACCTGTTGTGGCTTTACAGATGCCGGTTACCTCAGCCTCAGGCCAAACGCCGTTTCAAGGTGAACCGCTGATCGAGATGAGTGACGAGTGTTTGGGCAGGAACTTGACCAGCTGAGGGGGAGGAGGGCGGGGCTAACCTCCCACTAACCCACCTCCTGCCTCCAGGCGAAAAGTTGCATATTGTAGCTGTAGGTTTCCTTCCGGGTGTTAAAACGTCACAAGGTGTCGATCAGGTATTGAGACCTTGAGGCTCACTAACACAACATAGAGAGGAGTTTTAGTCTCACCAAAGACTCGAGTAATAACAGAAATGAGCTAGAAAAGTCCTCAAAAATGAGTCTTGTTCACGAGGCTCAGGGTGCTCACAGTTTAGTAGCTCAACCTTTTAACTAATGTTAGCAGGCACAGCTTGAGGCGGGAAAAAAAAAATCCACATTGGAATATTAAGTAGTGTTAAATACCGATAGCTATAAACTGTCCAGGAGGTTCCTCGGGGAGCCCAGTAACCTGACCGTGGACCAAAAAGCCAACAGCTCTCCTCTGCTTCTTGGTCCATCTGCTTAAAAGTTTGCTCTCTTGCACAGAAGTTTGAATTCCCCTCCTGATTTCAGCTGCACTTTGTGGTGGAAAACGAAGCTTTGGTTAGAGCTTACAGTAGTTTTCATTCGCCGAGTGTTGAATGCGTTCCTCTTTTTCTGAACACTCGCATCAGTTGTATGGGTCGATTATATATCGGTCAACACTAAGACGGTTTCTCCCTTCAGCTGATGTGCAAATCATATACAGAATCACGGGGCCAAAAAATGTCAAAGACTCTGCTGCCATTTCCTCTGTGGCAAAAACGAAACTTATAAATAAAAAAAACACTGCAGTTGATAGTATTTTTTGATCATCTTCATACCCTAGATACATAGTCACTGACACCATGCTTAAAAACGATGTACAGAAAGATCATGATTTATGATGCTTTGAGAAATAATATAGAGTTGATTCTTTTTGTTCCCTGTCACTGTGTTTCTTGGATGTGGAAAGACTTTGTGTGTATTTGTGTGTCGCTGCCTTGTCCTCGGCCCGCCCGGTCGTCATGTCATGGTGTGTTTGTACGCACATAATGTGAGGCGTGGTGATGTTTGTTCTGGAGCCAGACTCACATCCGTTGTCACGGCCAAACGGTGTGCGGTGGCGAGTGAGTGACCTTAAAGTGCGTGCTATTTATCTCTAGGGGACTTTTACAATAAAGATGACCTGTAGAAATATAGTTGGCTTATATCGGGCTGTAAGGGAAGAGGCTCCGGTGAATTCTCAAAAAAAAAAAAAACGCGAATTATTATTTTTAACAGGCGACACGTGTGACAATCTCATTCCGTCGTCTGTGGTATCTAATGCAGTAGTGTAGCTTAAAAGGTAAGCGTGCGAGGGCTTTTATCAAATTCATCTGGACTTTGGGGTTTTATAAGAAAAAAAAGTGACCTTTTCAAAATGTATTATTTTTATCTGTACCTCTGTTTGCTTGAGTCACATCATTACCTGCTTGTTCTTTTTTTTTTTTTTTTAAGTAAATAGTTTCAATAAACAAACTGTATGGATGGTAAATTTGTTTGAGGGTGTATTGTTTCGGTTCCTGTTTGTCAAATCATCCCATCAAGCTGACAGACAACATTAATAATGTCATTACACATTAGCAATGAAAAGAGTCTATACACACACACACACACACACACACACAAATGATCAGAAAGCAAATCATGGTGACTGCTTCAGATAAAGTGGGTGGCAGAAGTGGAATTTCCAAATTATAGTCATTTATAGAATTTAATGGGAGTTATGTGTACTACGTGTTCTGTAAATAATACAGTTTAACCAGCATTACATTATTTTTATATACACAAACACTGGAGTAACGATGCATGAGTTACAGAAGTTATTTCCTATCTACAAGCCATAATAACCTCCAAGAATATTTATGCATAGCCATATACTCAAAGTAATCTCCTATCAGGGTGTTAAAATGATTCATTTCAGTAGAACATTTAGCCTGCACATATTTAGTGCACATATCTCCAAACAGGCTGCTCTGTGGGCTTTTAGGCAGCAACACTTTCTTCCTTTAATTAACTTAAAAACATCTACACAGAAGGGACATTAAACCCAGGTAATGGTTTTTGACTAAACTTGAGGGATAATGCATGTTTGCACTGTGTTCTGGCATTTAGAAAAATTGAAACTGATTGGCCTCATGGGGGCGCAATAATTCTAACTCATGTGATCTCTCCGACACTATTGGCCTGATTATAACGAAACTTGTAAGGATGATGCACTTGGCACTGTGTTCTGGTGTTTAAAAAATACACTAATTGGCCTGATGAGGGTGCTGTAATTAGAGGTCTTAACTGCTACACTGCCGGTCCAGTTTTGATGACAGTTGCAGGGATGATGCATCTTGTTGCTGATTGGCCCATGGGGTGCCTGCATCATTCATGGGGGACGACATGATTCTTCTGTGATGTGGATCTAACAGAAGGACGGCTCATGCTGGAGGCCGACTGCTCCTGAACATCAGTGGAGGTCTGTACGCTTAAAAGTGAAAATGTCTCACCAAAGTTAAGTATTGTTTTAACGCAGTGTGTGAAGAGGGTTGGATAATGATGCTGCTCCTCCCATGGTGTGTGTCCATCTCAGCAGCATGCCAGGGGCGGAGCCAAAGCGGGGGTCAGGGCCAAATTTTCTTGTACATCATTGGTTGTTTAAGTCTGATTGACACTGAAATTGACAGAAATTTGATATTTGATATATTGTTTTAAGTGACCAAGGCACAGAAAGATGAGCTGAAGAGTGTCACAGGTACCAATATTATGTTTCTTTTTTTCCAGATATTTTTTAGCTAAATAATCATTGGACAACACAAGTCAAATGATTCCTTGCAGTAATAGGCCCACGGCTGCTGTACTTCCACAGGGTGTAGATCGGTTCTCACCATTGCCAGCAATGTTAAAAAGCCTGTGATCACTTATTTTGTGTTTCAACATAATGTATAACACAATACCGGTGTTGTCATCTTTCTGTTTCTGTTGTCAGACGACTGTTCAACCAAAAAAAAGATTTGATCGAGGGTCACAAAATGCAGTACAGTGCAGAAATTAGCCTTGATTAGCTAGTTAGCATTTTGTGACTGGATCACAGTGACTTACTCGTCTGACAACAGAAACAGAAAGATAGTCAGTGACAACACCTGTAGCCTGTTGTGTTATACATTATGTTGAAACACAAAATAAGTGATCACAGACAGAGTTATGGGCGACACAATGTTGGCTTTTTAACATTGCTGGGAATGGTGAGACCCGAGCTGTACTCGGTTTCACTTTCACTGTTTGTGCAACTTTGTAATAATTGGGTAATAATTTAACAACTTGTTTCTGAGCATATTCAAACTTATTTGCTGAATCTTGAGTACACACAATTGATTAAAAACAAACTATATATACAGTACATTGCACTATATGCTTATGGTCATTGGACCCCCCCAAGTTAGTGCCCCCCCCCCTCCTGGCCCCTCCATTTAAAAAGTCCTAGAATCACCACTGATGTCCTCTTGTGTGTCCACATCATAGTCTGGTTCTCATGTGTTTTCCCTTCCTCAGGGTGCAGTGACAGATCTGGACAGCAGGAGGCAGGAGGCCACCCTGGGGTCCCTCCTGTCTGCTGCTCATGAAGCAGTTTGGTGACCCGGTATGATCCTGCTTTCATCTCATTGCGCAGTGTGGGGGCATATTGTACCACACCACATAACATTTCCCATCCAAAATCTATCCAGAGTAGTTTGAATGTTGATCTGATTGCAAGTATAGCGTTTGTTGATCTGGATCCAACTGCAGACTCTGTGACACAGGATCCAGATCAACATTCAAGTGTATAAATTAACAAATTTCACAAACGTATTACCCTGCACTAAACTGTTTTAGGTCAGCGGCACTAAAGAAATGAGGCACAAACTATTCTATGCTTAGTTTTGCTACATGCATCCTTGAATGTCACATAAAACACTTTCTCCTCTCGCACCGCTGGCTTGGTGATGAAAGGATATTATCTGAATGAAAGTTAAGTCTACAGTTTCCTCGTGTCATTAGAGAACTAAAAGGAGGGTGATGAGCTGTAGGCTTGTTTTTGGCTCAGTCCTTCAGCACCTCATATTAGCAACTTGGCATAAGCACTGGTCAGTTTCAGTTGAATACATTATTCTTTCTATCTGCCTTTAAAGGTATTAAGAACAAATAGCAGGTATAGTGGCAATTTTGTCATTATGGTCAATTTTTTCTCCCTTTTTCCTCACTCAAAGCCTCTCTCTTGGCTACTTGTTTGTTTACTTAGTTGTTACTTAGTCGAAGACGCTCTCAATTTAACTGCATTTGTGAATTCATATCTGATATAATGCTAATCCCCATCCAGTGTCAAGATGCTGATCCGAACACGACACCATAAAGACAAGAAGCACACAAATGGCTCCGACAGGCGGATACATGTAAGGAGCGAGAGGGATACAACACTAGTGCAATGTTATATTTATTTCTTACAGTGAATTTTGGTTGCCATACAAGAAGTCTTGAGGATTCGAGGGGGCATGGGGGGAAGGAAGAGTGCAGTTACAGGAACTTCTCTCTCTTTTTCGTCTCAGTAATTAGTTGACTCTATGATGATTCAGTAGCACAAAATTACAGCAACATAGAAAACATGAACACAAGTCTTTGCACAAATTACCGAAAAAACATCTTAGCTTCTATGAAGACTTAATCAAAATAATAAATCTATCAACCGAGGGAAAAAAAAAAAAAAAGAAACAAAAAGAAAGAAAAGAAAATGAACAATTACCCAAAATGTTTGACAGTGACTGGGTGGGAGCAGTGTTTTGACGGGGAGTGGAAGTGGGTGAGTGAGCCGTGCCTGTCCTCAGCAGGGCCTGGTGAATAGCCACGCCACGGTGATGCTCTTTAGACTCCTACTACATCTACTCAGCTCTACGTTTCCACAGAGAAAACAGCTCAGTGACCCGCTGCTTCCCATGAGGGCAACAGCCACCGCTATTCTTTCTTTTTTGGTGGATTTATATATATGTATATATAGATATATATATATATGTTTAGTATATTTTCCTACCAAGATGGCCTGCAGATACATTTCAAAATTTACAGCATGTCAGATTTTGCTCATTTACACACACGTTGCACACTCTAGACTCAGGAGTTTCGGGAAATGAGAGATTTCTCGTCAGGCAGATGGTGTTCAGAAGAGAGAGATCTGTTGTTTTTGTTCGCTGATTGGCCAAAATGTCTTAAGTCTACTACTGCGGTAGAGAGTGTATCTAGGCAAGTCTTCATTAAACACTGACAAGTGATCATATCATGATATATAACTTTATAATGGGAAAAAAACACAACCAAGGAAATTCATTCAGAATAAATATTGCTTCTTACATAACCCATAAATCTAATAGTATTCACTTTTTATCTATATAATATGTCTTTTTTTGGCAATCCACACATCAGAGTTGAACATTTTTGTTCAGATAACCTCTATAAAATTTCATAGAACTCTATACAAATCTTTAAAAATACTGTGCTTTTTTTTTTTTTTTTACCCCCCCTCAGACACTCAGTTGCTTGTTTTAAAATAACTTATGTTCAAACAGGAACAGATTATAGCAGCATTGTCCCTCGCGAGCCTTCTGTCACAGCCCGCCTGAAAAAGTTCACCCTTTATCCTCTGAACGATCCCTTTTTTGTCATCCTTACATCAGCACACTGCCACACACAGGGAGAGGGGAGCTCACCAGATGAAGGATGGGTTGGATCATAGGGCTTTCCTAACTATAACCGTTATATAATCTAATGCAAACATACGGCTAATGTTCACAGAACACAGAGTTTGTGTATGTTTTTTTAGTTTTTTTTTTTTGTTTTCTCCTTGAAAATGCTGCACCTACACGCTTGGAGAAAGGGGAAAAAAAAAATAAAGAGGCAGATGAGTTTAATCTGCGCTAATACACCTGAAGTTATGGAGTGTGATATGGAACCAAAACGGTGCGCAGATTCGCTCAGGGTGAAACGTTTTCAAAGTGATATGTTTCGCAGACGTCGGGTCAGTGTCGAGCACATCGCTACCGCACTTCTCTCTGAAGTGCACTCTGAAAGAAATCTACTTCGAGATATATAGAAGTCTTTTTCTATATGGAACTATACAACCGACGGAGGTGCAGGTACTGGAGGAAGGGCATTTCATAGGGAACAGTGAGCTATTTAAGGCATCCTCTAAAGGATGATGGGGCAAATGAGAGTAGAGTGTCATTGACAAGTCAGCTCCGGCAACTATAAAGTAGCTTTCATAGAATTTTTTTTTTTTTTTACTCTAAACCTTTAATAGCACTATACATATAATCAAATAGACTATGTTTATCCTCTGTTAATCACTCTTATACACACATTTCATCACAATGTAGACAGTCCAAACTGTACTTCTGATCAGCCCATAATCAATGCCAACACGTACAAATCCCTCGCTTCTATAAATGTTGATTTAGTTTTAAATAGGATGAAAACACTATCCTCAGAACAATGTTTGAATTCTGCCTCTCCTGCTGTGATTAGACTCACTGGAGCAGGACTTGATATGAATGGGGCTTTGAGAAGCTTTTAGTCTCTCTGGTTAGAGAGTTAATTGCCCATCCAGAATTGAAGTTCAGCTGAAACGGATCATAAATGGCTTCCCGCCCCTTTCTGGTCGCAGACTAGGCTTACTGAGACGGACATCCGCCTGCTGCGTCAGGATGGATTCTGGTTATTTCTTGCACAGAGGGCAGGGGAAAAGCACGCAGACTTGTTTGGACGCATAATTCAACATAAAACCCTTCTGCCGCAGATTCTCCATCTGTTCTGGGTGTCAAAACGTTCGGCGGGTCTTCATGTCATCTGGCTGCCGTCGCTCTACAGTCTAAAGGATCGACCTAAATAAGTACATTTACAAGTAAACATCGCACTTAGCCTCGAAGACGGATGGTCTAGTTTTGCAGGGGCTGCCAATGAACAGCTTTGTTAGCATCCCCAGCCTTCTCCATAGAAACACAGCAGACTACGACGGGCGGAGGGTCTGAAACACCTTGACTTTGCGTTTCTGCGTCACAGAACTGCACTTCTTCACAGTATCTCTCAGTCATCTCGCTGCACCGATACAGGGCTGCTGGTACACACATCTTATAACGCTCTCTTTTAAGAAAAACTTCAACTTCTACCATTCACACAGGGTGTTTCACACATTAGCATTACTGTGGGGCGAAATGAACATCTGGCGTTGACCTGCTAATGCTGAACTGGAGGGAGATGTGACATAATGAAGATACAAAAGTAAAGAATAGCTCTAGTTTCCCTATACTGTGGCCTATATAGTGGATCTATAGTGATATTTGGGCTCAGATGGTAACATACGCACACACGCACACATACACACAGAACAGGAGGGGAAAGCCAGGAGAGGACAATATTGCCATGACAGCCAGAAAAGCTGGTACAACAATTGTAAGGTGAGGATTTATAACCATCTGGTCCAGTGTGCCACATCACGCTGTGTGTTGCACCTCATGTTCTGGGCGCTCGTGGTATCTTGTGACAACACCGTCCCGTCCTGGATTTCCCCTTTTCGATGCTGAATGCTCAGGTGGAGGCGGGGCGGGTGGAGGTTGGCGAGGGGCTGGAGTTCCCCCAAGACACTGGCACCTGCTACAGTGGAGCTTCTCTGACCGCCACTCACCAAACTTTGCTCTCTCTCAGGAGAAGAAGGCCATCGCAGTAACGGTGTGTGTATACATGCCAAGTGTGTTTGTGTCTGTGAATAAAGTGTGTATTCTTGTTTGCGTGTGTCAGTATGTGGCACTGTGCATAAGGTGTGTTTGTGTATGTGTGTGTGTGTGTGTGTGTGGACACAAGATATGGTTTAGTATTCAGTAAAACATGTCAGCTAATGTTCTTACTTTGACACAAACAGGTGAAAAGCAAAAAAGGGAGTCTATCTCAAATTTTCTCTACAACCTTAGATGCACCCAGAAATATAACTCCGGTAGGACTCTAGTGAAGAAATATTATTCTCTGAACAAACTCTAGCAAAGATAGAAAAGGAGCAACGACCAGCTCAGCTGGTTTTTCATGCACCCACACCGGGGTGGCTGGAAAAAGTCTTGAGTATTCCAAAGCAGTTGGGTGAGCACGAGTCTTTATGTCAAATAAACGTCCAGACCAGGATTTCTTCCAGTATTCCAAAGTGTTTGAGGACAAAGTATTCCAGAGTTTCTCTGACAGTCCTTCATACTGGCCTCCTCTGCTTTCTTTCTCCTGGATGTGACGTAGCAGCTATTCTCTTCTCTCTCTCCCTGCGATTCCTCCCAACATCCCATGATCCCCTGATGCTTGGGACAGCGGGAAGGAGGAAGAGCGAGGACACGACCAGAGCGCTGAGATGAGGGCGACAAAGGAGGATGAGAGAGGACAAAAACAGCAAGAGGCAGCATCAGGTTGGACAGTACTTCTACCCAGTTCCACAACTTGAGATTGCGTCTGATGAAGAGATCGGTAAAAGTGATCAGCGACACCTCCCTCTCCTCTCCTCTGCCCTGACTCCCCTCGTCACGACCCCCTCTCCTCCGGGCTTATCTGTCCTGCAGCAGCTTCAGGGCCCGCTCGATGTTCATGCGGTGGCCCACCCTCGTCACGCCCAGGTCTATCAGGTCCTCTTTCTGCAGGGAGGGCAGGTGGGCGCCCTCGATCTCATTGTCCAGGAAAGCGTCCCTGTGCTCCCCCAGGTTGAGGCTCTCCAGCCAGTCCGCCACGTCGTGCTTGCTCCACAGCTCCATGGGCTTGGAGGCGAACGGCTTGCCGGAGGCCGCCACCGCCTGCATCAGCGTGAGCGGCGACGGGGAGCGCGAGCTTCCGCTGCCGCCGCACGAGGAGCCCAGGCTGTAGCCGCCACCGCTGCCCATGGGCGGGGTGGGCAGGCCGAAGACGTCGGTGAGAGTGGGCGACACGGAGGGCGGCAGCGAGGAGCAGGGGGTCAGGGAGGAGGCGGAGTCCGGCGGGCTGCAGGGGCGGGGCTGCGGCGGGAGGCTGCTGGGCGGGGTGGAGGCGAGGGCGGCAGCGGCGGCGGTGTTGCTACGCATTCCTGAGTCTTCAGTGGGAGGCCTAAGAGGAACAGAGAGAAGACGAGAGGTTATTCAGGGTCACATGGTGTTTCTGATGGTACACAAGCTATTTCAGCTCCGCAACAAACTGAGCAATGTTGGACCTTATTTTTTTCAACTGAGTGTAAAACCTGAGATGATCTTGAAGTTAATGTTCATCTATTTTTTTATGTTTATTCATCAATTTGAACTTCATACTGGAGTTAAGACAGAGGTGTCTGTGTAACTCGGTGTGCGTTGCCTCGAAGAGTTAAAAATGAGACTTGACTAAAAATATTTAACTTTAGACTGTTATCCTAAACACTAATTTCTGAATGGATACAATAATGTAATGTTGCCAAGTGGACACTAGGTGGCATTACACCCAATCTATTTTTCACAGAATCCACAGCAGTTCATGTAGAATGTGTGTGGTCAGGATCTGGCTTTAATCTATTTTAAGACATTTTCAGTCAAGTTTATATTTTCCTGATATTTAAGAGAGTTTTCCCCCTAATTATTTTCTAGCTTTAATATTATATGTCTATATCAGGGTATTTAATATGGTTTTATTGTGGTTTATTTAGCATGAAACTGGAAACAGGTCCAGTCACTTTTGGAGATGTTATAGTCAGCAGAACGTTTGACTTTGTAAGACACCAGTTTCTCTCAGACATGAAGTGAAGCAAAACTACAGTTCAAGAACTCAACCTTTCATCAGCTTCATAAACCTCTGAGCTCCAGGTGCATAAAGATGGCGGCTCCCTGTATTTGACCCTCCTTACAAGAGCAAATCCTGACATTTCAAAGCTGTGGTCGGTGGAAAAGGTAATGATGAAAGGTAAGGATTAAATTCTTTACACATCTGGTGGAGTGGCTTTACTGTATCATACTTCAACACCATTTCTACCTTACTAAACTAGCCGATTCTCTTCAACAAAGGCACTGTGGGTTATAAAAAAAAATCCTGTTGGATTCAAAGTCAATACAGAAGCTAATATCCTCACCCTAAAAAACAGGTGCAGTGAGAATAAGCTTGTCAATTTTGTCAGCAGTTGTTTAGTACCAGCAAGTCTAATTAACCAATCAGTCTTCTGAACAAGTGTTAATGTAATAACTTCCATTAGCATAGTAAACAATTAACATTACAATTTGCAGCTAATAGTGTAATAATCCTGTTAATGCAATACATTTTCCATTAATAGAATAAATGTTACCTACAGTTAACGTAATCACTTTTTTCCTGTTAACGTAATAATCATTAGATTATTGGGTTTTATTACATTAACAGGAAGATTAAAATGTTTTGAAATGTAAGAAAGACCTCCATACGTATTGATGGCTTTTCCATGGCTTATGGTGTAGCACCATAGTTAATAACCACATTTGTGAGGCGGTGACAGTTGAATTTTGACTGCTATTACATTATCAGTTCAGTCATTTCATTTTGGAAAACTGAAAATTTCAAGCTTCTCATTATTCTAATAAAACCCAATAATGGAATCATAATTACATTAACAGGGGAAAAAAAGTTATTAGGTCACTTTCATTAAATTACTGGAAATGTTATTACATTAAAAGGATTATTAAACCCTGGTGAAATCCTTCATTTTAACACAAATTTCCATCACAAGTGTTGATGCTCGGAGGGACAGAGCTGAGGCATATTGATGAATTTGGGTGATATAATTTAATAAAAAAAAAACAAGTACTTTCAAGGCCATCCATTCATCTTCAAAACCTTTCAAGGGCCTTATTTTATTTTCCTCAAACTCTGAAGGATTCTCCAGGCCTGTGGGAACGCTGTCACAATATTAACTTCAGATTGTTATTGCGTTGATGGTTTATTAGGTTAATGGAAGTTATTACATGAGCGGTTGTAACTCACACAGCGGCTGCAGGAGAGACAGTCTGCTCTGAAGCTGGAGGGAAGCCTGCAGCACTTAGTCCACCTACCAGCTCTTAATGGATGTGTGTGTACGACAACAACAAGATAGGGAGGGGGAGGTTAGCTACTGTAACCTTTTTATAGCCCTTACAGTACGAGGGGGGAAGCTGGTGCACTATTACAGTACACAAGGGTACGGTAGCCATTTTCCCCCGGAGAAAGTATTCACATTAGCAAAGAATCATTCCTCTTATTATTCCTATTTGTACACAAAATATGAGGGAATAAACCGCAGCGCTGCTCTTAAGTTAGCATCCTAGTTTAGTCAGAAGTCGCTGGAGGGTTAAACGTTAAACTAGTTAAACATTCAGTGTTGTACTGAAGGTGCTGTGTGTCTTTGGAGGAGATCTAACTCATCTGGAGGGATTTTATCATTGTTATTATCACTGACTTTTCCATTCAAGTGAGCCAAGTATTATGACAAGAACAGAGCAAACAAGTCTAACTGAGACAGCAGTACATCTGAAAACACGTCCCACCACCACACACACACACACAGAGGAGGAACAGGAAGACAGAAGTGTGTGTGTGTGTGTGTGTGAGAGAGAGAGAGAGAGAGAGAGAGAGAGAGAAAAATACCAACCCCATGCTACCTGCTATCCCAGATGGAGAGATGTGATGGATGTGGTGTTATTTGGAGTAGTACAAGCAGTGACACACAAGGACATCCCCCACCACACACACACACACACACACACATTCCACTCAGAATAGAGTAATCACGCCGTCCTTCAACTTCCCTCGTGGAATTTGTTCCCTGAATATTTGCTTGATTATTCTCTCAATAAAGACAGATTGAATTTTATTGAATTTTTTGGGGTGCCTACATCAAAACTTCCTGTATAAACCAAATTTGTCTCGTCTCACACCACAGTTTAGATTTGCAAATCAAGCTATGAGGCAGAAAACAGGCCAATTCTGACCTCTACACCGTTACATTTACTTTTCAGCCAATTGCGAGGCGCTACGTTTACCCTAGATATTGTTCTTCCCTGCTCTCCTAACATATGGAACAGCCCGAGGGAAGTGAAGGGGACTGAGAGGGCCGGCGTTTGCCAAAATGGAACTGGGCCATGGCGAAAGCACCGCCTTCGCAGAGCCGAGGCCGCTTTGCACCGTGGGTAAAACTTACAGCTTCGCGCTTTTCAACACCAGCTTTTCCGCAGAAGTCACGGTGGTGAGATGAGATGGGAGTAAGAGAGACAAGAGGATGGTGACAACATGAGACGTGATATGAACAGCATGTAGCAACACACCAACACACACAAATACACACACGACATGCGATGGCAGTGACACAACGCAGCGAAGAACATACATCCTTATTGAAGTGACAAGTCTCTCCCACACTCCCTTCTGTCTGGACAAGGAAGTGACGGAGAGGAGAGGGAAATCTTACTTATTTATAACTTATTTTTCTCCGTAGACTCACGAAACGGATAGAAATACCAGCTAAACACACGCAGCGACTTCAGCTCACACACTCATCCAATCTGCCTTGTTATCTTTCATTCCCACCAACCGTTTTCAATCAACTTCTGCTCCTATTTCCCTGCACCACGTTGGGTGTAGTGTGCTGTTGTGGCTGCTGCTCCCGGGTCATGGCCAGACTGCACAACTGCCCTCCTGAGCTGATTTCAAACAACAGAGCAAACGCTTAAATATACTTATTAACCTGAGATCTGTCGAACGGTTGTCTAATTGGTATTCTTTCATCTATTACACGCTTTTTGTTACGGGGGTTAAATTGATGTGAAAAGTATGTAATTGCCTATTAGACTAATTAGCACAATGCCTCCTTTAGCTTCTCTGACCTTGTTGCCATTTGCTGCAGCTGCCAACAGTCACATAAAACAAAAGAGAATGGTGCTGTGGTTTTGTTTTTTGGGTGTATATGCTGTGTAATTTCAGAGGTGGAAAGTACTCAAGTACTGTAGTCAAGTACAGGTTTGAGGTCCTGGCACTTTACTTGAGTATTTCCATTTTGTGAGACTCTATACTTTTACTCCACTACATTTCAGATGGAAATCTTGTACTTTTTCCTCCACTACGGCTGGAGTTACTAGTTAGTTTGCAGAATGAGGTTTTACATACAAAACATACAATAAGCTCATAAAATATGTTGCATTGTTAGAGTTTAAACTCTCCAACAGTACATGGAGCAGTTAGACCGACAACATTAAAATACTTCTTACAGGTTAATGCATCAATACTGCATCACTTTTGATACTTAAGTACATTTTACTGCTAATACTTCTATACTTTTACTTAAGTAAACTTTTGAATGCAGAACTTCTACTTTTAATGGAGTATTTTTCCATTATGGTATTGCTACTTTTACTTAAATAAAGGATTTGAGGACTTTTCCCACCACTGGCAAATTTTTCTCCTATGGGCAACAGCACACCACAGACAACTTGTGCATGAGATACATTTTTGTCTCGTTAACTACAAACAAAATGTTTAAACATAACGTTTTTGCATCGAGACAGGCCACCACCTAAAACGCATCACTTGTGTATATAAGGGTCTGGAAGTAGAGCTGGGTGATATTTTTGATATCAATATCACAATAATCATAAGGATATCGATATTTATATCATAATATGGCTCACATATGCAATATCACATGTTAAATAATCAATAATAATAATGTCCATCCCGTTGAACCAAATGGTAATGTTAGGTGTGATGTCAAACAAAATTGAAATTTTCAAATAATATTCCTTAAAATGTTTCATACCTCTCATCTTGTCAGAGTTTTTAAATAAAATCTTGTTTGTAAAAGTTTGTTATCATCAGTTCAGACAGGAGAATTGTGCGTCACAATATCCCAAAATCCCCATATCATAACGATATGATTCCACTGAATAATCAATAAACGATAATTTTGATTAGCGCCCAGCCCTATGTGGAAGTAATCTAAAGAGTCATTTAGTCAAACATTACTCAACAACTGTAACTTAGCACTCATTCATTTTTCAGTGGCATGTGATCCATAATCAGCTCGTATATTTTCACAATAATCCCTCCGACACTCATCTACATCATGATCGCACTAGGTGACTGTGGACTACGGAAGTAACGCACATAGACAGACAGTGCGTACACACAGTCAAGCATGCACGCAAATGCACCCACACACACACACACACACACACACACACGCAAGTAATGTTAACACATGTCCTCCACTGGCCTTCAGGTTCCTGCTTCAGCCAAATCCTGTTCTTGAACAATACTCACTCTCTCTCAGCTGTGCAGGTTGAGAGGAAAGTGATGCAGTGCTATTGATATCTGTGGTGGGAGACCTCGCCTTCACCACACCCACACACACATCGCATGACTCCCAGCTCCTTCCAGTACACACAGCCTCACAAGCATACCAGCTCACACACACACACACACACACACACACACACACACACACATACGCATGCATGCACACGCTGGCTTTATTTATAGAAGCTTGAATGCGCGCACACACACACACACACACACACACACACACACACGTTACAGACTGACTCGACTATGCTGGGTTACATAACGGTGGCCTACTAAAGCAGCGCAGCACGTGACCTGCGTGAGATGATGTTGAACTCTGCTGAGGGTTAGGCCCGCCATCCTCTCTCTCTCTCTCTCTCACACACACACACACACACACGCACGCACGCACACACACCCCTCCCCCGACTCTAATCAGACTGACATCACTCCTGCAGGCCTCAAGGCTGCTCTCATCAGCCGGTTGCTAGGCAACCCTTTCGTCCACAGGCACAACCAACGCACATTTAATCTGGGAGGCTAAGAGACAGGGATAAAAAAAAAGATAACAAAAAAAAACAACAAAACACAAATGTCCAAAGGAGAAAATCTGATGTTACCGTTGGTGTTAAGGCGGATTTTAATATGAGTAAGAGAGGGAGAAAATAAGAGGGAGAGCAGGAAGGAAATGATGCACAAGAGCGAGAGAGCGAGGGATTCGGAGAGAGGGAGAGAGAGAGAGAGAGAGCATGTGTGAATCTAGGCCATCTTCTCTGTCTCTGTTGCCATCTGTTTGATGGCCTCAGAAGCAGGACCTCCTCTCCCCTCGGAGAGCCTCTTCTCCCAGGTACAAATGACATTAAGGCGCTCCATCTTTGTCCGTCTCCAGCTGACTAAACCTTATCTGCTTCTCTGCTGCCTGGAAACCCTTTCCACAAGAGGAAGGAGTACAGCACCAGAACCCCACTCCCATGTATGCCACCGGTGTCTCACTTTATCTACCTCCATGCCCAGAGGGGTTCTGGTGTTGTACTCCTTTCCACAAGACCAAGGAGTACAACACCAGATCCCCTCTGGGCATGGAGGTAGATAAAGTTAGACACTGGTGGCATACATGGGAGTGGGGTTCAAACACCATCTGACACACAACACACACACACAAACACACCTCAGAGCAACACATGCCAAGACCATGTGCAATTGCCTAGCAAGATTTTTCTGCAACGGTTTAGGAATAAGAGTCTAATGCCGCGATCATGTCACATCGGAAGAAGCAAAAGATCAAGGTGACATTTTATTGGTACAACTTAGAAGCCTTAAAGGGGAACTTCGGTATTTTTCAACCTGGACCCTATTTTCCCATCTTTTTGTGTTTAAGTGACTAAAGGGGACAACAATTTTTGAAACTGGTCCAGTATTGAGCGAGATCGCTTCAGCCGGCAGCTGCAAAAACGAGCTGCAGTGTAATCCGACGGGGCAAATCGCACCGTCAATGTACGTCCACTAAAAGTGCTTGTTTTTGCCACTGACAGGCTCAGATTGTTATTATAAGTGTCTGACAACATTATGGAAAGGACCCTACAGAGAAATGAAACATTTTTCTTTACCTTTCGCTTGATCCGGTCTGTGTGTAACCAAGTCTCGCTCAAGTCTCGCGAGAGTTGAGTTGTTGCAGGAAGTTACACACAGACCAGATCAAGTGAAAGGTAAAGAAAAACGTTTCATTTCTCTGTAGGGTCCTTTCCATAATGTTGTCAGACACTTATAGTGCAAGCAAGAACTTTTAGTGGACGTACATTACGGTGCGATTTGCCCCGTCGGATTACATTGCAGCCCGTTTCGCGGCTGCCGGCTGAAGCGATCTCGCTCAATACTGGACCAATTTCAAAAATTGTTGTCCCCTTTAGTCACTTAGACACAAAAATATGGGAAAATAGGGTCCAGGTTGAAAAATACCTAAGTTACCCTTTAACGTGTTTAACTTGTTGGAACGCCCACATCCAAAATCTTTAATCAAATTTTTGTATTTCTGAATTTAAAATCAACCACTGAAGCAGACGTTACTCGCCTTTCCTATAAGTTGAGATGATTGTATAGCTGTGAATATAACTAATAATTAAGATTTTCATTATCTTGGACTGCAGACGTCAGTGGTTTCGCTGCAGTGTTTGCCGCCTGTGTTGACACACTTCCGCAATTCGTAACATCAAGTCCGAAATATCGGAGCCCACAAGAAATCCCACATGTCCTACTTGTAATCCCCACTAGGGGGCTGACGTGAACGCTTTTTCCCAGTTGGCAGCTCCTATTTACGCTAAAGCTGACATGATATGAATGTAGCTTAAGTGCATAAACATGTCTGCCTCCTGGTAGTTATTACTCATTTCCCTTTGCAAAGCGCTCCTCTCAGTTCAGGAAACCATTGTACATGCATGGCTGGAGGGAATGAGCAGTTTCATTTGAGAGGCTGCCAGCTTCACACACCTGATTCCTTAGTATCGTAAACCTAATAATAGCATATAATAATAATTACCTATCCGACTTCCCACTTTAAAGGCAATGCACCTTTTTAAAACAAGAGGCACTTGAGCTCCCTAGAGTCCTGCCATAATCACCATGATATATTAAACATAACCAGTTTGTCTAATTAGGTCATCAATTAAGCTAACTAATGCATTAATTAGCTTATATTTCTATGTCAAAATACTTGTCATTACATATAATAACACATAGGCTAATATGGGTTAATATGAACTCTGTTTTAAAACAATAAGGAGTTATAGTAATTTCAAGACAAGCAGTTTTTCCTTATTACTATGCAAATTTATGCAGCAAGGTGCTCCGAAATCTAATCAGATCATCGACTCTATAGGGGGAACCTGTGGTGCAAGTATGAAGTTTCATGTATCGTTCTTGAGTGTTCACAAGAATGTGTCTACACACACACAGACACACAGACGCCATCATGAAGACATAATGTCCCACATGGTACCACATTGGCGGTATATAAATAAACACACACAAGTGGAAACAGGGCTTCAGTGTGACGTGATAAGAGCGGATGAAACCTACCTGTGAAGATGGAAGACATAGAGGGCATGAAGAAAGAAGAGGTGAAGGAACTACAGGAGACTGGAGGAAATGGAGATGAGGATAGAGAGGCGTGAGCTGAAAATGAAATGAGTACAAGGTGCAAAGGTCAACAGGCATGACTGTGAACTGCAGAGGAGGAATATGAGGATAATATGATAGCATGTGGCATGAAGCGTGAAGGAGGATACACAAGGCCAGACCTAAGCAGCTGTTGGGCATCTCACTCTAATTACCAAAATGGCCGCCGCTGTGATGATCTAGCAGTGTTTATTAGATTAGAAAGCATGACCGCAGAGAGGAATTGACTCTCTCTCTCTCTCTCTCTCTCTCTCTCTCTCCGCTCGCTACACCTCTCTGATGAGCGATGGGACCATTCATGTAAAATGCATGTGACCGGTGAATTATTTATCGTGCTTTTTATTTCCTCCTCATACAGGGGAGAGGTGAGTTTAAAAAAACCATGAGCTGCGCTGGTTCAGGCGCGGGGTCCATCAAAAGGTTGTCTCACTTATTGAAAATTTGAGCCTGTGTATTTCCGGCACAAGCTACAACGTGTATGCAGAATATAAAACCTGCTGTATGAAATCCGCCTTCATAGAATACAACCATGTCAGCAAATAAACCCCATTCACTTTCATATTCATTGATTATAGGGACTGACTCACCAACAAGTAAATTCAGTGTTCATTAGTTTATCCTTAACGATTTTGTATCCATCCTAGTAAACATTCAGGTTAAAAATGTGACAGCAGACGCAAAACGGTGCAAATGAAAGCGACCCAGTAGATGAAAGGTAAAATGATGATAAATGATGGATTGGATTTAAAGGCTGTGTAGCTGAGTGCTACTTTATGAAGGCTGCAACAGAGAAAAAAAACTCCAAGAGTACATCATTTTCAGATCTTCATGTCATGAAAACATTGGCTGTTCAGTGAATGTAACTCCATGGCTCAGACCGAAAGCTTATAACCAAAACTGCCAAATGTTGGGAACAGAATGATCAACAGAGATGAGAATAGTTAACAGTTGCTGTACAGACTCAGTATGAATCTATGTGAGAAAACCTCCAGTTCTGTCTGACAATGATGGAAAAAACATATCAACTGCAACTACTGTTTTGGAGAGAGAACTAGGTGTGACAGTATAGCCATGCTGGGGATTTGAAGTCCAGTGTTTGTGGTATGTATGGAGTGAGCCATAGCAATGTGAAGTCTATGAAGAGCCTTGATTTGACCATGCTACTATAAACCCTTCAATTCACACACAAACACACACCTGTGCCCACACACACACACACACACATACCTCAAAACAACATAGAATCTGTGAATCTAAGTTGGAACGCAGCAGCCCCACTAACCTTTGGTTGCTCTCTCACTATGCAAAAGCTACAATCAACCACCGACTCTGCAATTTCAATATCTTGGTTTCATACTTTCAAAACCCAGTGGAAACCAGTCCAGCCTTATCCCAACCCAAACCACTGAAAGGCCTTTCAACGGCTTGGATAATGCTTCTTAACTTAAGTCTTAATCTTAACTTAATATCCACTGTGCCCATGAAGCTTAGTAACAACATAATACTAAAGTCTTAACACAATAACTAATGATATTCATGCTAAAACACAACACCACACAAAGCTACATGCAAATACTGTAATTAAAATTTAATTGAAGCACTGTACATTGTGCAGTGCTTCAACTAACAACTAACCATAAAAGTAAATGGTGTTTTAAGTAATTAAGTAAAAGAGGAGGGTACATACAATGGAAACAATGGACAGTGCTTATAAAGGTAAATACATGGAAAACATTGGGCACATCAAACACACATCAAACAGAAAGAGTAAGAATTCAAACCCTTTTTTTGATAGATCAGGTACCTTGTGCCGAAGGCCCCCCTGGTCCCCGTGGGGGAGTCGAGGCTTTCTCCCGGCCTGGGCGGCCTGTCGCGATTCATTTGCTGCAGAATGGAGCTCAGCTCGGTGATAACCGTGTTCTTGGGGTCTGGCGTGGACGGGGGGCTCCGCAGCTCAGGGGGCTGATCGCCCCACAGCTTGGATGTCCGCTGAGTGGGAGTCCTGGGAGGTTCAGAGGACGGAGCAGATCCAGGTGGAGGGGGAGGGGCCAGGGGCGGTGACCCAAAGGACTCTGGGGGCTCTTCAATGAGGGCGTCGTGGTAAAGCGACGTTCTATTGATGACGGACTTGACTTTGGGTTTGGGTGGGACGGGAGGCCGGTCCACCAGGAAGGCGTGTCCGTCCGCGGCAGCGTAGAGGCTCTCCAGAGCGCTGTCACAGAAACCTCCCTCTGACGACAGGGTGGAGATGCTGGAGACGGTGCTGGTGGTCTCCATGTGCTGAGGATCCCCGCTGCTGCGGCTGTCCACCTCCTCGATGCCCGAGTCGCTCACCCCTGGATCGGTGTCGGGGGGAGGAGGAGGGTAGATGGGGGGCATGCAGTTTGCCATCCGCTTGTGTAGCTCAGTGACAGGCGGCGGAGCGTGAGGGTGGTAGGGGGGTAAAGAAGGCGCCCCGTTCCGTCTCTGCTGTTGGAGCATCTCTGCGATGGCGGAAGCCTGGTCGTCAGGAATGTCGATGCTGTTGGCGAACTCCAGCGGTGGGGGGAGGGGCTCTGAGAAGACAAATTCCTCATCGATGTCGACTGAGGCCAAAGGGGGAGGAGGGATGCGGAAGGGCAGCTTGACTGGTTCATCCATGGACTCTCCCGCAGGAATGCTCCTCCTCCGCAATGAGGGGGGCTGGGGATTGGAGGATGGGGTGTTGGGAGGGTCCGGTTGGTTGGGGTCCTTTAGCTCAGCTGGACTGTTGCTGTCCTGCCCCTCCACCTCAGGGGTGTTGAGTTTGACCTTGGTGCCTGCTTCTGTGTGGACCATCAGCAGCCCCGCTGACTTAGGCTGTGACGTGTCCGCCACGTCCGCTGGCGCGCTCTTCCTCTCCTCAACTGCCTGCTGCTGACGCTCTTCCCGTGCCCCGTCTGACTCATATTTCTGCTCTGTCATCTGCCTCCGCAGGCCGCCTCGGCCAGGTCGCCCCATCGTTGCTGTGGAGATCGCAGCAAAACCTGCCTCTATCCCAGAACGTAGTTTGGTGTCAATAAACAGCGGCTGGTTGAGGTCTGGTTTGTGACTGGGCTGAGCAGGGAGGGACTGGGGTTCGTGCTTGGGTGGTGGCTGAACCTGAGGAGGATTTTGTGGCTGATTCTGTGGGTGGTTCTGCTGCTCCTTCATGGCCCGGTCCCGTGCTGCCAGGGCCAAGGCTAGCGGCGAATTAGGATCCAAGGGCTTGCCGGTGACAGGATGGAGGTAGGTCCCATTGGCACTGTAGTGGGTCTTAGGGGGAGTAGCTGGGAGACTAACAGGACTGTCTAGGTTAGGACACTGGCCTGTTCTGGTGTTCAGAGGCTCCCGCACCACTGTTGGCTCAGGGCTATTGAAATCCGTCATGTTGCCACTTCCGCCCCCGACAGGCGGCCCAAGCTGCGCTGCGGGAGGGGGAGCCATTATCCTTCGAAGCCGCTCATCGCTAGAGAACATGCCTTCGTCGATGGACTTGGAGTGGCGAAGGCGGGGTGTCGGAGTGGGGCCACTCATGTCGTCATCCCCCATGTCTATTGACTGGAAGGCAGGTGAGTTCTTTTTGGCTTCTAGCCTCTTCTCCCGGTCTCGCACCGCCCCGGCAATAGCTGCCGCGAATGGGTTGCTCAGAGACATTGGGTCTTCAGGACGCAAACCGCCACTTCCACCAACAGTGGGTGTGAGAGGTGGGTGTTCAGGGGTGGTGGGCTCGATCTCCATGCTGCTGCCCTGGCTGCTCTTGCCACTGCTGCTGGTGGAGGGCTCCTTGACAATGATGGTGGGGATGGGGATGGAGGAGCACGTTCGCTCTACAGGCGTGGTTGGCATGGAAACCGGGCCCGAGGGGCTCGCTGGCATGTGACACGTTTTCTCGGGGCTGTCCTCGACATTGGGCTGCTTTACCAGCATGCCCTTCCTTCGGGCGGGTTTGGCTGGCACATACAGTGTCTTATTGCCCACCTCGGAGTAGGGGTTCTCGGGCACCGGCGCGCGCCCTCGGTTACGTGTGCTCTCAAACTGCTCCGAGCTCTGCCGGTAATAGCCGCGCCTTAACGTACCAACGTCTGTAGTTCGGCTAATGGTTGTCACTGCGTTGACGGGCGAGTTCTGGGTGAAGGTAGGTCGTGTGGTGCCGTAGCCCCTGGGCGTAGGGCCGGCTGCTGAGTTGTAGGCAGGCGGAGAAGGGGGTGAAATGGCCGGGGGAGGGGGGATGTCCTCCGAGGTGTCAGGCATAGAGAGGCTGCGGGAGAACTTGAGCAGAGGAGGCGTGAGGAATCCCTGTTTCTCCTCCTCCGTCGTACCTGGGAGAAATGGAGCAGAGAGGAGCAGACGGGAGAGAGAAAGTTATGCGAGGACCTGGAGAAGACATTTGTATTTTTAATTTCCTGTGTATCCTCCTCTTTCCATTTGAAATGTCACATATGTTGACCTCTTTTTGTAACCTTTATTGATCCAGGGAAAGTTTGCTGAGCACGCTTACTTATTTCAGTAATGTCAACTTCTATGTTACACACTTTTTCATCTTGGAACTGTCCAATATAACTGCAGTCCTCTACTGATGGTCACTTGCTCAGGAACACCTAGCCTGTGAGTGAGGGCAGAACATTCCCAGAACATGACCTTTTCTCCTAGCTCACATTTTCCCAGTTGGGTATTTCAACTGGCAAACTTACGGCCATAAGCCTGATTCTCTAACCCTTTGGCAACAAGAAGTAATTAAGGAGAGCTCCCCGGAACATGTTAAAAGTGCTTTTATTGCGATTATTACAAAAAAAAGGCCTGCCTTAGGGCTATCAATGGCATGGAGAATCAAACGGGCTGTGAATAACATTAGCCCATGACGTCTCACTAGTTTAGCATAAAGAATGAGGTTTCAGCATATGCTTAATGACCTCCAATATTATCGCCTGAAAGCACACTTTGGTGACTGGATCACTCTAATTTGTCTATAATTAGCTTTAATATTGTCGGTTTGCACAGAGCAAACAGTACAGGATACTGTTCATACAATTCACATCTCTATATGACACACACAAACACACACACACATGTATGTATATCATACCTATAGACTTCTGTTTTTTCATGGTGCCCTTGGCAGGTATCCCCAGGAACGCCCCTGGCACAGTGGGCGGCACCACTGCTACTCCCTGGCGGTCATGATACATGGACTGCAAACCAAATGTTGCTGTGTTGTTAGAGTGAACCGGCATATCCAGGAACACACTCTTTCCATCAGCTCTCTGCTGGCTGTGCAGACCAGTTCTAACATCATTTAGTTTCAATTACCTCTCATTACAACTAAGCTCTAAGACAAATTCCTTTAGATGATGTATAGGATGAGACAGAATGAATTTAACTACATAATACATTGCTAGATAAGGGCAATTATGCCTTGCTCTACATTTGATTTGCCAATAGCCATTCTGGTTGCAGGCACAGGAAAGAGCAATGCTTAGCAAGAAGTGTGTCCAAGACAAGGCAGATGTGCCCGCTCATCTTCCTTTTTAGCTAAATCATAATAATAATAATAATAAACTTTTTTATATAGCACTTATCTGAAAGCAGCATTTACAAAGTGCTTTGAAAGAAGACATAAAAACAAGAAAAGTAACATACATAATGAGATAAAATGAGAAGCGTAAGCAATAGAAATAACATTAAAAGGAAGATAAATAAATACATTGATGAAATTAGCTAAAAGAAACTTAAGAAACAACACAACATTAAAAGTGAGCAGGATCAAAAGCAGTCAATAAAAGCGTTTTAAAGGATACATTTGGTGATGTTGGCCCTATATATAATTTGTCTCTTACATACCTGTAGTACTTGTCAAAATATCTCCAAAAAAGCCATATTTTAGGCTCCACAGGGGAGCTGAGAGCAAACGGAAACGTTGCTAAGTACATAAATTAAAATCAGTTCTGATTTCATGACACAATTCTGCCATCACGCACACTTTCACTAATCAGGAAATCACAGAACTATTTTTCTCTGCCACAGCACAGACTGCTATGGGGTGAAAGTGCGTTACTGGCGGAGTGATCTAGTTTTGCAGACTGTCAGTTCAGATTGTAAACAGTTTCATATTAAGCTGGGTACAGTTTGGTAGAAGACGATCCACTGAGTGGAAATGATGTGGTGCTGCTGCTTTCTGGGCCGTGGATAGAGATATGTTGGTTGGTTGCCATATCGCTTTCACAGACTGGCTTTTTTGGAGATATTTTGACAAACCCCGTTTTGACTCATCGTTAGCAACAAGAGGCCTAGCAACAGAGCTCGCTGTTTCAACTGACAGCTGACTCGAGAGCCAATATTGTCTGTAGGTCCAAGTACTACAGGTGTGTAAGAGACAAATTATATATAGATCCAAAATCACCAAACTTATCCTTTAAGTGATTTAAAAGATGATACTAACTCAATGTCCTTCTTCTGCATGTATTATTCCATGTTAAGTGAGTTTAATTCTGTTCACTTACATTCATATCAGTGGGCGTAACCAAGCAGCGACTGGATGGGCGTGGTTTGATGGTGGCTACCTTCATATCGACTGTCGCGTTCTTCTGGGTGGGCAACACCTCGTCCACTTTGTCTGCAAGACAAACCAGGACATAATGCATGAGCAACGAGAAGGACAAGTGCAGAAGTTACTTACAAAGCCTTAAGGATCTCACGGGCCAAATGCAAGCCAATCATTCTCAGTGACCCTTTCCTCTGAATTGCGGATGAAACTGAAACAGAAAACAGTGAAACACATCTGGAGGGAACAAGGGGACTTTGATGAAATGTGCTGGGTGTGTTTGCGTCCAGCCTCGGAAGCCGTGCAAGCCCTTTCAAAACAGCCGACTCAGCAGCATCATCCAACTTTCAGGGTCGTTCCCTCAATTAATAGTATTAATAGTTCAATGACCAATGAATGTGGAATCTGTCAAGGTTGCCGTATCTTTGTCAATGTTTTCTCGCGCCTCTAATGTGGGAAAGGCGGCAACGGCAAGTTTGGCAGATTCGAACTTCCCTGTGGTGTGTGATGATGCCATCAGACAGAGTCCACCTTTATGTAAATATTGCTCGGAGAAGCTACATGCTAGCCCTGATCTAGCCTCATGTCGCCTCCCTGACCGGGTTTATCTAGTGTGTAGAAAGCTTCCATGCATTGGGGGTGTGATTACTTAGAGTGACTTGGAAAACAATCCTCTTCTTCTGAGCATCTACACACAGGGGAGAGGAGCGGGGAGGGGAGAGGAGGAGAGGGGAGGAAAGGGGAGGAAAGGAGCATCATTGACCTTCTCTATGGTTAGAGCTGGAACACACACACACACACACACACACACACACACACACACACACACACACACACACAAAAGATGCAGACTCTTTGTTTCTCTCTCTCCTATCTGTCTCCCACTTGGAATGCTGTTACAGCATATCAGACAACATGCAACATTGTTGCCCTGGAAACTTAGCTGTGAGTGAAACGTTTCCTGGAATAAACCCAGACACACACCACACACACACACACACACACACACACACACACACACACACACACAGGCCTGTATGAACACAGGCACACAGGAAGAAAAGAAACACAGCAGCGAACCTTTTTAGGTCATGCAGAATGAGCAAACGCTTACTTACAGCAACTAGTGTATTTGCTCACAAACACACATGCACTTGCACACACACCACCACCCACACAGCCACCCACCCACACACACACACACACACACACACACACACACACACACACGCACTCACACACACATTGCTCTAAGTAAAATGTTTTGTAATTCTTCATGAAGGGTCTGCTGCTATGTTTCTTTGTGTTTGAGGCTTGAAGCTCTCCCAGACGATAAAGATTATGGACTTGCTACTGTTTGTGGTGCAAATGCAGATTCTGGATGTGCCTAAATTAAACATTTTGGAAGGTGAACTAACCCTTTAATCAAAAATGAATAATGAACTATTCAGCATCCAAGCAGTGTAATATCAAAACTGAGTCACTGCAGAAACAATAATCTGTGATTGTGTACAAGGAACAGAAGGGCCTAAACATTAATGTCATTTTATTCAACACCACTAGAACATTAAACCATGCACCGAGACCATTAAAACAAAATTAACTTCAAAACAACTGTAATCAAAAACACATTCTAAATCATGCAAACACTTATCACTATGAGTTTAAGCCATTTGGTTTGACTGAAATTGGAAAAAAAAGCTAGTCAGACAAATCAACTTATAAAGAAATAAAATAAATCCTCAACAACTAAAACAGGGGTTTGTTGATCACAGTGATGGGAGGGGGAAGTACGTTACATAAATCATTCATCGGACGTATTGGATTAGAATAAAACATGCCTACGGTAACTTACCACCTTTCTTTTTCCTTAGAGTGGCTTAGGGGTGATAGAAAAAGATGTCTGAGTCTTGAGAGCCATAAAAACAGACTCCATCCCTCTTCCATGCTGAATAAAGTTTTATTGCACTCTATGCTGCTTTAATATTTGGAGAAAGTCTGGAGTTGAAACTTTCGTACTTGTACATTTCTACTGATGTAGCAGGAGATGCACATGCTGTGTGCGTCCCATTTTACACATACAACAATATGAAAGACGAGTGATGCACTGTATGTTGAAGAATGTTCCCATGATTGTATGAAGACTGCAAGGCAAATGTATCAAAGTGAAAGCAAATGTATCGCAGTAAGCAGCGAGATTCATCCATGCATCAGTTAAAATTACACACAAGGCAACATTGAAGCAAAGCAAAATCCATGCTGACCATAGATCAGTTTTTTTTTAATATAGTTCTGTCAGTATTTATCTGTGATTTAGATTCCTTTCTCTATCTTCACCCTTCATCTCTCTACCTGTTCTGTTCTTTGGATCAGTGCACAAAGCCAGCAAATCCTCAATCCTCATCAATTGATCATTGATGCATAAATATATAAATCACAAGCTGCTATTCCAACCAATCCACCCGCCAATCCTCCCTTCCATCTTGCATACTTCCTTCCCTTCCTTCCTCCCCTCCTTCCTTCTACTTCAGTCCCGCTTCTGTCCCTCTCTCCTCCTCTTTCTCCTCCCTCTCTGAGTCTGGTTTAGCACCAGTGTGGCCTCTTCTGTCTCCTGCTGCTTGTAAGTCTCAAAATCGCTGACTGTCCTCTCTGTCAGAAGGTATTAGGACAGCACAGCACTTTAATGCCAAGCACAGGGGCCCTCTAAAGTGATCCCCACCCCACACACACACACACACACACACACACACACACACACACACACACGCACGGTTCAGAAAACCAAAGATGCTCATGTCACACTGATGTCATATTTATGATTGGTTGGCTCCTTGTTTCCACGGCGACGGCCCGTGAGGGGGGGTATCTTTAGAAACAAGAGTCCCTCATGCAAGACGATAAAGGAGAACAGGACATGATGACATCACAGATGACTGGGAAATTTCCTCTGAGGCAAAAAAGAGTGTGTGTTTTTTTTTTTTTCCTTTTTAAAAGAGTCAAAGCAAAGCAAAACGGCAAAATGAACTGAATGATGGCAACAACAAACTCAAAATGCATTCGTTTCAGCAAAAGCCGTTCATGTTGTAGCTGGGATGGCGGGATGATGTAAGGTTATGCAGCATTACTGCTTACCTTTATCCACTGTTGAGAAAAACCAACCAATGAGAATAGAGAGAAGACCAAAGAGAGGTGTGGTTAGACAGGAGATTTCCTAATGACAACGCAAATGAAGGGCAAACCAACCAGGATGCTCTTACCTAGCTCTTCCAGTTCAGAGGTCATCGACTTGGAGCGCATAGACAGAGCGGTGGTGGGGGCTCTCTTTGGAGGTGGAGGGGCTGCCAGACAGACAGGAGAGAGAGAGAGAGAGAGAGCGAGAGAGAGAGAGATAATGAGAGAGTTTAATATGCAGGGTGTTCAGTAATGGAGGATAGATTGATGAGGAAGGGCAGACAAATGTGATTCCAAGTCTTACAGCAAAACTCATACACAAAGTTATCCCCCCCCATTCATTTCTAACAAGGACAGGTGTAGACATTTTGTAGAGGATTGTGGGAAGGTGAGTGTCAAAAATTTGCAAGCGTAGCGACAAAGGGGAGGTGTCGAAAGAAGAGCTCGGTCTCCGACGTCTGGCGAGCGTCGGCAAGTGGAATGCCAAGTGTCTGTTTGATTGATGTCTGCTCATAAAACTTCCCCCCAACTTCTCTTCCTTCTTTTTGAGCAGAGGGACAAATCAAAATGTGCAGCAGCGGGGACGAAAGTCTCCATAATTGCGGAGTGGACGAAGAGGTGGTTGAAGAGAAATTAACTTGCATGCATTTATAGCAGAGGTGGGGACTCGAGTCATATGACTTGGACTCAAGCCAGGACTGGAGTGGAGTCACAATTTAAATTGCTTGAGACTTGATGTGAAATCCAGTAACTTTTACCCCAGTTTTGGATGGGATACCTCACTCTTTTTTGGAGTAGTCATACTGGATTTTGGGGGTTTTTGGGCTCAGCAAACAAGAACTCAATTGTTGCCTCCTTGGTCACCAAAGAAATGCAATTGCATTTGCCTCTCTGCTGGCACGTCGACTTATTTTGTTTAATTGGAAGGCAAAAAAGCCGCCATCCTTTATGCAGTGGATTCAGGAGGTGATGTCAATGTTGAAATTAGAGAAGGTCAGATATACTGTACGTGGATCACGCCAAAAGTTTGATGAAACCTGGTCTCCTTTTATTAGTTATTTTGAAACTCTATCCTTTGACTGAATAATCTGTAGCTGTCATATATGTAAACTGGTTAATTTACATACCAAACATGTAAAGGACAGGGCTGGTAACATTTTATTTTATTTTATTTATTTTTTTCTTCTCGGTTGTTTGTGTGACCCTGAATGGGAGGATGTGGGTGGGGGTGGGTGTTTATGTTAGAGTGGGGTGGGGGTGATAAGTCAGTATGTACATGTAACCATATTCCAACTTGAATATATTTTGTATTGTGAAAATGTATTGTAAAAAAAAAAAAAAAAGAGAACTCAATTGTTGAAGCTTCCCTGCCTCGCACCACATCATCTTCAGGTTGGTCCTTCACCTTTTTTACGCGCCGTGTCGTCGGGGTCCAGATTCCGGCTGACCGTCACCACTTTGATCAGGAGCCGGTTTCCCCCCTGGCGGATCATGTTGACCACCTGTCTGTGGCCCACCTTCACCACATTCTCCTGGTTCACCTGCCACACACACACACACACACACACACAAAAGAGAGTTATTCCATGGCTGGTGGTAGATTCTACAGGACTTCCAAAATTCCTCACTTGACCAGACTTTTTTATTCACGCAACATGAGTAACATGAGACTGAAATGCTACAGCGGCCCGAGCGTTGACCACAGTCAGACTGTTAGCAGGCTGAGCTGCTGAACTGTTCATGTTCCATCTGTGTGAGTCTAAAAGAGCCTGAAGCCCGTTCTGACATGCAGGATTGGTGTCGGCAGTGAGAACAGAACCGGCCGATCATCATGGATTTACGTTATATTTCATAACACTCTGAACTGAGTTGTGAAAGTAGCAAAGCCAAACCCACTTCAGAGAAAAACATGGATGGTGTTGTAAGTGTTTTCCTTAGATTTCCCCTTTAAAAGGAAAACATCACTGAAATTTAACTCTGAAATATTTTAATTCTGAAATATGCCTTATGACAGTTTGGTCTGTCTAGGCAGAAAATTCACTGTTACCTCCCATAGAGAATGAATTGAAAAAGATAGATAAGACAGTCACATGGTATATTTTTGTGGTACATTCTCTGGTGTGGAACTGACAGCACTGTTTGGTTGAGCATGAGTCCACAAAGTACGGTATCACATCACAGCTTAAAGATTTGACTGTGTGAGTTTTAGGTTTGGGACAAAGTTGTTCCTGTTCACAAAGACTAACTGGAAGGTCCAAGACCATGAAAATAACATTAAATCCATTGGAGGCAGAAGCATACTGTCCGGTAAATTACACTCGATTTGCACTGATCTCCAATTCCTCCACTACTGCTCTCCTGGTAAATGACCATGTAGCTAGCGATCAGCTTTATACTATACCATGTTTTTTTATGCTGCTGTCCATCTTTTTAGCCCAGGCTCGGCGTGAGTGTGTTCCATGTGTTGTTGATGTGCCCCATCCCAAAGACCACAGCACATAAGAACTGGCTGGTGTCCCATCTCGACTAGTCATTTATATGTTTTCAGCACAAGATGTAAGAATATGCCAACAATCCTGAAACCTCTGACTTTGGGCTCATCTCAGAGATAGACCTTGCATATGCTGGGGTTACCAACAGTTAGATAGTATATATACGATTTTTCAAGACTGTCAGAACGGTGTGTTGAAAGTTTGTTTCAGCAGTGATCCAACAGCGTGGATCATTTAATAAAACACTGACCAAGACTCCTATCCGTCCGTGGGAGAGATTTTTTAAGAGATTGGCAGCAGCCTCCTGTTGGCATTTTTAGCAATGTTGCTGCAGTGGGAAGAAAACCAACTCACTGAAAACCAAATTTAAAGCTACAATGTGCAACTTTTTTGACATTAAAATAATAAATAGGACATATTATACATTATCAGTCTGTGTCTGTGACCCTGTGTGTTCATGCCTGCATCCTCCTGTTTGCCTGAAACTGGCTTTTTAATGATGTTTGGCATGTTTTGAGGAGGTCAATGTGACAACAACAATGTCAGAAAGCAGTAAGAAACAAAATAAAGGTGAAGCTATATGTGCAGAAGACCCATTCAAAATCACTGGTGAACATTGGTATTTCTTCTTTTTTTTTTTTAACTGCAGATTTGCTGCGTTTGTCGTCTGCTTCTTCACCGCCTGCTGTGGCTTCACGGCTGCCGGTTTCCTCCGCCTCAGGCTAGATGTCGTTTCAAGGTAGACGGCTCATCAAGATGAGTGACAGGTGTCGGGGTGAGAACTTGACCAACTGAGGGGGAGGAGGGCGGGACTAACAACACAGCTCCTGCCTCAGAGCGAAGAGCTGCATATCGTAGCGTTAACAGTTCTGTCCTCTGAGTTGAAGAACAGAGTTAAACGCCTGCATGTTGACGGGGATTCTTCTTTGATACGTCCCTTCAGAGTTTGGCTTGTGGCACTAAACAGATTCCAAGCAAATGACTGAAAAATTCAATTTTAAAATCGACCACGATTACGCCAGAGGGAGGTCAGATCTTTGACTGCGAAGGCCGCGGTATTAGCTCTCTCATCCTGTCCCGCTGCCAATATTCATGTTGGCAATATTGGTGTTGGCAGCAGGAGAGGGTGAGAGGGCTAATACCGCGGCCTTCGCAGTCTATCTTCAAAGACAATCAGAACAAGTCGGTTTCGTGGCCAAAAATCCTGCTGCTGAGATTCCAGTGACAATCCGGTTATAATTAAAGCCGATGTGTGTCTCTCTGTGTAGAGTTCACACACTCTGCTGGGCCACATACTGCTCATATATTAGCATTTCAGTGCAGCCAGAACCCAAAACGCTGCACACCCCCACACTGCTATTAGATTTTTGGCTGTGCAAACCGCAAAGCGCATGTGCACACACACACACACACACACACACACACACACACACACACACACACACACATATTAGTATGCACTGTATGCTCTCTCTCTCTCTCTCTTTCACATACGTGCGTGCCCACATGGATGCTTTTTAATCTCGTTATTGCTCGCCTAATTTAATATGGGCGCCGCTGTCCTCCTCTCCTCTCCTCTCCTCTCCTCTCCTCCTCTTTTCTCCTCCCCTTCTCTCTTCTCCCAGACAAATATTGGAAGGAGGGGGAGGAGGGGCTGAATGAAGGGATGAAAGGATGATGAGGTGGAGCGGAAGTGAGAGAGCGGCCTGGAGCGACGCAGAGAAGCGATGGACGGGAAGAGATGAGAGAGAGATAGAGAGAGAGAGAGAGAGAGAGAGAGAAGGAACTAAGCAGTGGATGACAAAAGGATGAAGAGTGGGGAGAATGCGGAGAACGGTGGAGTGACGGCGGTGAGGGGAAAGTGAGGGAGAGACAGTGGGGTCGACAGAGAGAGAGAGAGAGAGAGAGAGAGAGAGAGAGACAGAGAGAGAGAGACAAGAGTTTAATGAGACAACAGACGGAGAGTAAGACTTAAAGACAAAGAGTTGATTCCTGTGTTTCGGCGTTTTAATCTAACAAACGCTGCTAGGGCGTCACGAGGGCGGCCATTTTGGTAATTATTGAGAAATGCTCCAACAGCTGGTCCGGTCTGACCTCATGTTCCCTCCATCAGACACACTGAGGTTAGCTGATACACTACAGTACACACTCAGGTCTGCACACACACACACACACACACACACACACACACACACACACACGGTTACTAGTTCCCGTATAGGAGTAGCCTTATATAATCTGCTCTGTCTTTCCACCCTATTACGTAACAACGCTGGGAGGATACACACACACACACACACACACAAACATTTTCTTCTGCCAACATCATGATAGAGCCTGTTTTGATTTGTTGTTGGACAGATTTTGGGATAAGTGTTACAGGGTTGAGGCAAGGTTTTTAGAAGGAAGAGGACAAGGATGACACATAAAAAGCAGGAAAAAAAAAGCAGGAAAACAGTCATATTTAGTGGTGGAATGATGTGTCATGAAACCGACCCATTTCTACGCCATCTTCAGCTCAGGGCGCACATGTAAATGAAGCGTATTTCGGTTTAATCATAACTATCAACTGGAATCATTACAGAAAAAACAATGAGAACCACAACCACGACTTTTGGAAAACAATTCATTTATTGAAACTGCCTCTAACAGTTTTTCTGACTCGCTTGTTATTGTTGGTGAGGTCAGGTATCAGCTATTCATCTCCCACTGACTCTTTTCAGCTACAGCATATTGAATATTTCCATCTCTAAACTCTCTCTCTCTCCCCTCACTCTCTCTCTCTCTCTCTCTCTCTACCTCTCTCTGACTAACTGATCAGACTACTGCATTGAATGCTGGGTCAAATCAATGCGTTGGATATCGGATACACCCACCCGATTAGTGCCATTGATTAGAGGCAATTGTTGACTCCACTGTTAAAACACAGCCATCTGACACTGAGAGGGAGGGGGAGAGAGAGAGAGAGAGAGAGAGAGAGAGAGAGAGAGAGAAGCAGAGTGTGTGTGTCCCTGCCTACACATTATATAGGTTATGCAAGTGTGTGAGTGAGTGAGTGAGTGAGTGAGTGAGTGAGTAGTGTATTGTTTGATTGGTTGGCTTAAGTGGAACAATAGGAAAAAAAACAGAGAGCGAGAGATGAAGCCTGAGGGCCTCAAGACGCCAAAACGGTCCTGAATCGAAGACAAAAACATAAAAATAACAACACAGAACCAGCAGCTTTATGGCTGAACATTAACAGTTCAATCAATAACACATGCACGCACACACGCATGTATACACACACACAAACAAAGAAATAAGCCCTCCGATATAATGTGCATGTAATAGTTGGCCTTCTCTCAGATCAAGCAGAATGGCCTATTCAAAAGACATTATCATTATCATAACCATTACAATAGTTCCACAACATTAACCATCATCCGGCCCATTTAGCTGAATACGGGCAGCGCTGGATCTATCTGATCATCCAATCCAATCTCATCTAATGCAACTATTCCTGCCTCGCTCGCCGGCTGACGCTGATCTAATTAATCAATGGGATAATCTGACCAATCCAGGCACTCGCTATGATGATACGCTGCTAATCCGGCCTGTCAGAGCAGCGAAGGGTTAACCGCAAGTCAAGTGCTCTCTGCTCGGCTGACACACACACACACACACACACACACACACACACACACACACACACGAGTATACGTAATATAACGTAATAATAATAATAATAATAATAATAGCTTTATTTGTATAGCACTTTCCTAAAAACAATGTTTACAAAGTGCTTTACATACAATGAAACCCAAAGAGACAGTGATGTAAAAGTACCACAATTAAATAAATAAAATAAAGTTGAATAAAAAAAGAATAAATACAAATAAATAAATAAATACAAGAGATAAACAGATACAACTAGAAAACACCACATGAATGTCCCCAACAGAGACAGTAATAAATAACTAAATAAGTAAAAAAAAAAAAAAAAAATTAATAAAACGAGAAACACAATTACAAAATGAAAGATAAAATGGAGATACAAGCATAAGGAGTGAATCACATAAAAGCCAAAAAAGTCTATAACAGTGTGATTTTAGAAGGAATTTAAAAGATGAAAGGTGGTTTGCCCAGGACCGGTCCGCTGAATCAATAGCCACACCCACTTCTCCACAGAAAAAAATTAAATAAAATAGGTTAGTCAAAGCGACGAGAGTGTGAATCCATTAAGAAATAGGATTCTTTAGGCCTTCCGGTACTTCCAAAGTGAATAATGAAGCGAAGCAAAACCTAAATTAAGGATGAATGTCAGCCGGGCTACAATGCCTGAATGCCTCGCTGCGACAATAGCAATTATCGGCAATGGGAAAAACTCTAAAACCCTTCATGAAAATGAATGGAGAGCAAGAGAGCAGCACATAAAAGGGAAAGAGCGAGTGAGAGAGAGAGAGAGAGAGAGAGAGCAGAGTCATGCATAAATAGAAAGAAGTGGAGAGAAACAGAGGGGCAGAATAATGTAGGGCAGTGAGAGCTGGGTGACCCCCATCTCTGACCCTGGACTGCCTGTGAAAGCATATGGAGCGGCATACGGCACCTACTGCTCTCATCCCATCTAACATAATTCCCTAACCAGTGCTCTATGTTGATAGAAAATAGGCTGTAGGCTAGAGCTGAACAATTAATAATAAATAAATAAATAAATGAAATCGCATATATGAACTTCTGCAATTTCTGAAACGCAGAGGCTGCAATAAATTGCTTAAGAGAGAGAGAGGCGTCCAAAATGTGTCTAAATGTGTTTTAGAGCTGCAGGTAATCTTTGGTCCATGAATCAATATTGGTAAAAACCTTTCATCAGACTCAAACTCAGTACATCCTGCACACTGACATCTATTTTTATTTTAAACAAAATCACTTTTTTTTCTAAACAATTTTAAAGTTCTAAAAAGATTATGGCAAGAAAAACTAATAGAAAAAATATGAATCTCAGTTTAAATCGCAAATATTCTGTCAGATATTTTTGTGTTTTTTGTCAATATCTTTCAGCCCAACTGTCCGCCCAGCAGCAGGTTAGGCAGCCTCAGGCAGTAGGACTGCGGTTTGAGTGAAGCTGATACATCTTAATAAATACGTCAGTTGTGCTTCAGCGGAACCGAATTTATCCATACTTTGAACTTTGAAACCGACCGGTTTACCAAACAGCCTTGTTAGCCTCATTCTGAATGGACAAAGCCAGATTCAAAGTGTTTTCTTCCTTATTATTAATGCGGCAAAGACATGTGACCAGTGAGGAACACATAACATACATTCACCCACACATAAAAGGAGGAGCATTCATCACTATTTGAAGTTGGGAGGCATCGAAGAATGGGGGCTGGGTGAGAGCTCTCTGAATTGTGTGTGTGTGTGTGTGTGTGTGTGTTTTCCCCTTGTAGGAAGCTGGAGTAGACATCAAAGCAGGCTCATTAAATGCAGAAATATACAGAGAGAAACGGTGTGTGTGTGTGTGTGTGTGTGAAGGAGAGAGAAAGAAAGACGTAACGAAAAATAAACTGAAAGATTGAAACAGGGAGAGGGAGCGGGGAAGATGGAGAGAGAGATAGAGACACACACACACACACACACACACACACACAGACAAGAGTTTTATTCTGATGACTCAGAGTCCTAGTTAGAAGAATCTTGTTTCTGATGAATCATGCAGCTGAATATCAAACTGACGATGAGAGCACATGTAAGTGCACACACACACACACACACACACACACACACACACACACCTACACACACACACACACACACACACACACACACACACACTCAAGAATAAGTGAACATGCAATCCTCAGCTCCTTCAGTGATGGCCTGCGTACATCACAGACTCATGCATTTACCTGAAAACACACACACACACACACACACACACACACACACACACACACAAACACACTCACTGTCAGTTCACACTCTTAGATTACAATCACACATGTACAAATATGCAACAGTTGGCAGAAAGTACAGTGATACTGCAGATAACTGTGAGAGTCTAGAGATACTGAGAGACTGAAACCACTCTTGATTCCTGTGTGTGTAAATCCAGGTTGATTCCCAAAAACAAGTCACGAGACAGACTTGTCAGCCAATGGCCAAACAGGAACAGAGGATGATGACACTAATGGATAGTTCACAGTGTTAACTACCGCTTCGCCCTACTGGCACAGATCCAGAAAGTCAATGAAACAGCGAAAGGCCACAAACCCACGTTGAGACTTCAGCCTGAACCCACTAACCAAAAGACTAAGGGTGCGATCACACCTTCTTTGGTCTGAACCACAGCAGAAAAGTTTACTTTGTTGCATTTTTGTAGTTGGTTCGTTCAGGTTTCACGTTGCACAATAACAAGTGAACCAGAGCTTCAAAATAAAAGTCACTTGGACTCTCAAGTAGCTCGCTTATCGGACAGAGTTTTGGTAACCTGGCGGGATGACAGGTTGGAGATTTTGGTGGGGGAGTCAGAACAAATCTGACTCCAATCCCTGTAACTTCAGCGATGGACTTGTCTGCACTCTTCTCTGGTGTTTATACCAATTAAGAACACATGAAGAAATAGCTGAATATGAGCATCACTCCAGGCCCTCAGTTCATTTTGTTCTGCTAGGCTTTCCCAAACATAAGTGACTGCTGGCTATCAGATGTCAACATTTATCTCCTTCTACCCATAAACCCTTGCGTTTCAGGGTAGTTGGTTCAGATTATATTCTCACTCCTAACAAACCGGATCACAGTTCTCTCGTTAGAGGACTGAGACTCACATTTTCAGGCGTCTCAGTGCCGTTTAGTGCCACCGAAGTTCGAGCCAAATGAACTGAACTAAAGGAGTAAACGCGCCCAGAGTTTGAATAAACCGCTCCAAACAGCTGCCGGCTGTGAGTGCGCCCAAACACAACTGACAGATTGTTGTTGAGTTAGCACTATATTTAGCAGACATTGAATTGAAAGGATCCATCTCAGCCAGAGGAGGGTATTTCAACATACGGATGAATTTGCTTTCAATGGTTTGTTGTATCTGGAAACAACTACTGTATGTTCCATCAACTTAGATACGTGGCTTTGAGGGATTTCAATGGTCGAATTCAATGGCTTTAATTAGAATTCATGGTGAAAATTTCTCATATTGTGCCGGTCCATTTTCCCATAGCACCTCCTATAGGTAAAGCTCTCCAAAACGTATTTCCCCACAAACAGGGCACAAGCAATTTCCAACACTTCAGTAATTCTGATCACTGTTTAATATAGAAAGAAAAACTGTGCACTTCCCCATCTCAGTTCATTCATCTTATGCAGTGCAGTCATGAGTCTCAGCTGTTGAGACTTCAGGTTCAGGTTCATGTACAAGCTAAACCTCTGTACCGTCCAGACAGACCCCGCACCGAGCGACGCCGGCTGTCCCGCTTTCAGAGGCGGCGGCGCCATCTGTGTCCGCGACTTCAGGTTAACGACTCCGGGTTGTGCACAGAGGGAGTCGGTTGCACATCTGTAGCACGCGTTCCTTTGGCTGACCTCTCTGGGATGTTCTAGCACAACCTTAATCCGCGGTGCAGGGCCGGCGCTACCCTGCTGCATCTGATGCCAAACCGATGACAGAGATCAGCCTTCCCTCTCAGTTATACCTTTAATTCAAGTTTGAATATATAGATCTAGTGAAGTGGAAGTGATGACAAAAGTTTGGGATGAGAGGCTCTTATTTTACTGATCCATCACCATCACCTCCCCGTTCTGTCAACATTTATATAACTTACACATATACAATATAAATACTCTCCGTCAAAGCCAAAGATGCTGCATTCCCTTTCAATTACTCCTATCATATATTCTTTTCTCATTCATTCCAGTTTGGCAATGTAGTCTCAAACTGGTAAATGGTTTCTTCATCAAAAACTACAAGCAGAATGGTTCCAGCACACAGGACGTCTCGCTTCTTCGGCTGTTCTCGCAGCCTGTTGGGAAGTCACACTCCAGACTCTCTGCCTCCTGAGTCTCTGGTAAGCAATACTCTTAAAAGCTGCATTATCACTGTGTACACAGCTAGACACAATATGTCACCGGTTGCTAAGTGACCGTTGCTCTGCGATACCGCTGGAGGTGGGAGTGGTGCTGAGAATGCCGTCAGTGTTGGGGGGGGGGAAATGGACCGTACCATTCGTCATCAAACGGGGACTTTGTTTGATGCCGAGCTTTTTTGTCAATGGACTGTTTCACCGAATTTCACCCCCGTTTCTCTCTCCCAGTGCAGCCATCTTAAAGGTTTTATTCTCACGCCATATTTTGACAGTGTGTTTTGGCTGTTTTGAAGATGAAAAGCGGCTCCCTGAGCACCATGCGCTCTGGCATCCTGCTCCTCTTGCACTGTACCTCTAAATAAATTATTTATAGGAAACGATCGCTTCCACTCTGCGTGCTATTTTAAGACCGGATAGCATGTGTTTTTAGCGTTCATGTGCGTGTATGTGTGTGTGTGCGCAGGGCCACATGCGTGTGTGAGAGATTCCCGATTTCCACTGAGAGGTATTGATTAGAGCTAAAGTGGGCAGTGAGTAACTAGCTGAGGGGAATTGATGATGGAGGGCTTTCCTCCTCTTTGCCATCTTTTAAGCCCAGGGCTGAACAGAGCCGATTCCACTCTCCGTCTGCGTTCCTGTGGTTCTCACCACAAACATCAATACAACATATAACACAAACATGAACTTGACAGGAGCTTTGACATTCAATGTGTGATCATGTCAGAAGCTTTGTAAAAAAAATATCCAGCAGAGTATACAATATGTCTTGTTTGAAAGCATGTGATGGTGACAGATATTCAGAGGAATGTGTAGTTCAAAATAAGAGTAAAACTTGGTTAGCTGGTGCTGAAGGCTACAGACACTTACTGTATGTTCACATGCACACAATACTCCAGTGAAGGGGGTTGACAGGACATTTTCTGCAGTTGGAGTATTGGCTTAATCAGGTTAAGATCAGATTGAGTGTGTTAACATGCACACTAATAACCTGGTAACTGTGAATAATCAGGTTATGGCAATTATTCAATTGATGCGTTTACATACACTTTAGTAATGTGATAACGGGAAAACCCCCAGTTTACATAATTCACTGCGCCGCACCTATCTTGTTTTCATACGGTCAGGCTTCTGTGTCTCATTAAAAGAGTTTCCTCATCAGTCCAAAAGTGATTCTTGCCGGTCGCCATGCTGTTAGATGTTTCTTGCTTCCGGGGACGTTGTTCTCTATGCGATTACGTTTGCGCTCATGTGCAGATGTAAAAAAACGAAAAAAATCAGACTAAGGGGTAAACATGCGCCGAATAATATCAAAGATCAGGCAAAAACCTAGCTGTGTTAATCAGGTTTCTCTTTTTTTTGTGATCAATTGTTTTTAATTATTCATATCATATAATAAAACGAGGATCATCAGAACAGTTCTATTTGGTATATGATAGACATTACACCTTCCCTAAAATACATCATATATTACTTGCCTCAAGCATTAATCAAGGTGATGGTATGCAATATTCAAGATACACATACATTAAACAAAGCAACAACAACAACAAAATAAATTAAAAATAAAACAAAATATTAGTGAGGCAAGACTAAAGAGAAAGGAGAACACGTGAGAAGAGCCAATGTCAAACATAAGGTAGTGTTTCTGGCTGACCCATCTATGTATGAACTTATAATGAATGAATTGGTGATCGAGATTCCTTGATGAAAGAATGCTATTTGACCATACTAACTGCCAATTAATATCTAATATAAACGGTGATAAATCTCGTATCCACAAAGTATTTAAGGAAAGGGCTAATTGTTTATGTTTTAAGATGAACTTATAAAGGTTTGAGACCACTCCTTTAGCGACTTGCTTGAGGATTTTAGTGATTGGATGAAATCCCAAACTACTCCCCCCTAGTACTCCATAAGTACGCAGTGCGGTACGTAGTTGCAAGGAGTTAATCAGGTTTCTCATAATGCGATAACGGCCTTATTAAGGAAATTGCACTCTGCTGTTTACATGACCACTTGAATAATCAGGGAATTGCCTTAGTCAGACTGTGATCGGTTTATTAGTGTGCATGTAAACGCGCTCAGTGTTCAGAGTCTGTCAGTCTCTGAGAGGAAGCGGGACTCAAATGAACGTCGCTTGTCTCAATCTTCAGCTCTTGTCTGGCAAAGACTGCTGGTGGCTTCAGATGCAACTTGGGTAATGAACTCAACCTGTGTTTATTTCACACCTCTGTGCTCCGAGGAGGAATACAACACCGCGCCTGATTGGTCCCTTCAGAGATCACACACCCGCCCGCAAAACACACACACACACACACACACACACACACACACACACACACACACACACACACACACACACATCTATGCACTTTCAATACACGAACTGTCAACACTGTCTGTGAGTACAAACACATGTAGACGCACACGTAAACATACACCTACACACATGAACATACATGTTCAGACACGCACATGCGCACACACACACACACACACACACACCATTTTGAGACCATCTGTCTGAGCTCAGCTGTGCCTTGGGGGAGCGCCGAACACTTTCTTCTCTATTATCTTTCCTTTATGTGATCTGAAGTCTATTTTATGACCCCCATAGCATTATATTATATTTAGGTAGATATTATCCCTTGTGGGTGTTCCTTGAAATAGCATCCTTAACAACAGGAACTGTATTAACCCACCGCTTTCCAACCCGGGCAAGGCCTTCTGGTGATGGAAAGGTTTGAGTTCACAATATATTTAGTGTCTCTTGTAGACAGAGACTCAGTCAAAGGTGCTTTAGCAGTGCAGCCTGACTTCAAACTGAACTGGAGAGATTTAATTTTGCACTGTATCTTCAAAAGATTAAAA